>NC_060119.1:60024305-60343055 GCF_021461395.2 Schistocerca americana
GATACGCATCCCTACCCAAGGTAATCGCACACTAACAGGTCAGATGACATGGGAGGCCACTTAGGGCCGCTACCAGACTGATCTCTGCTAAGAACCCTGTCAGGAGTGAAGATTATGTGTTCGGCCGGCTGTATGAGCAGTTGATGTCCTGTCAGAAGTAGATGTAGGTCTTTTCTTTTAATGCTGCCACAAATGGTTTCAAAATGTTGTCAATGTGACTCGCCGAAGTTAGTGTCTGATGAAAAAAGATGGGACCAATAATGCGGCGTGCAGACATTGCAAACCACACACAAAGCTTCTGATCACGGAATGGTGTTTCGTGGAAGTTGTGTGGATTCGACGCTGCCCAGAACCTGTGATTCTGTGAGCTGACATAACCACTCTGGTGAAACCAGGCTTCATCAGACATATAGGACAGATCCATGTCCAAGCCATTCACTGTTTATCTCGGAGAATAGCCACTCATAAAACTGGAGGCGCTGAGGAGCATATGCTGATTTTAACGCGTGGACAACAGACCCTCGGTAGGGACACACGTGCAGATACAGGTGCAATATGAAAGACAAGATATGCTAGTCTCTTGTGACATGGTATGCTGGTTGATTTGGTAATACCCTGAGGCATTTTCTAGTGAACTGCAGTCACATTTTCTGGTGTGCGAGCACGTTTCGGAATGTTTCTTGACGTGTTCCAAACCGGTTTCCTCTGACGCCATGTTCGGACTAAGTGTTGCACGGCACTCTTCACAGGCACTTTGACACCATTAAATTTCTCAGCCCACATCTGATCACACCGTGTCCACGACTCTGTTGTCACGCAACGAAGACCCGCTGCTCCAGTGAGAGTACAATCGTCCCGTCTGCACGTTCCACTCGCACTGACGCAGCCCTTACTACTCTCTAAACCAGTTCGGATCAAGTGGCGGACAAACACGTGGTATACGCATCACGGTGTGTGGCTACATGCAAACATACACGTATAATTGCATCCATTCGGCCAGGCCTCTTTTATTTGCCCCTTCCTATATTATTGGCGTCAGTATCAACGAGCTATTGACTATGCTACATACACTGCCAGATCTTATCTCCACCCCCTGTCTAAATTCAGTATATTTATCACATTCAAACAAGATATCTTCTGGCGTACCGAGCAATCCAGCCGGCCGCGGTGGTCTAGCGGTTCTAGGCGCGCAGTCCGGAACCGCGCGACTGCTACGGTCGCAGGTTCGAATCCTGCCTCGGGCATGGATGTGTGTGATGTCCTTAGGTTAGTTAGGTTTAAGTATTTCTAAGTTCTAGGGGACTGATGACCACAGATGTTGAGTCCCATAGTGCTCAGAGCCATTTGAGCAATCCATAGTTGGACATCTGTAGACAAAGCTTGATAATTCTGTGTAAATAGCATATGGAGCATGTCCTGTGAAAAAGTGTGTCATTGTTTGGAGGTGTTTATAGGAGGAGCGGTCCATATTGATTTACACTTTATTTTTCCCATCATTCCTGGTGCACGATTGGACTCTTCATTACAGTCGCAAATACGTAGTACTTTTATAATATCGTACATGGCAGGTCGATCATTAAAGTGTAATCCCTGCACAGTAGAGTCTACTGTGGACAACATGAAGTCTGATCGAGAAGGGCAGCGCTGGACGACGTGGTTTCTGTGGGAGGAGGGTGTAAACACTGCAGACATTCACAAGCTACTGGTGCTGGTATGTGGAGATAGCGCACCGAACACGAAAAGTGGTCTCGGAACACGATAACGCTCGTCCCCATACGAGTCGGTAAAGCACGACTGGCATCGCTGAAACGGGGTCCTCAGTAATCCAACACTCACTGTGTTCTACCCATGTGTTCGGGGCAATGAAGAAACCGAAGCGTGTGCATAATTTGCAGACTCCCAGGAACTGCGAGCAGCTGTCGTGCGGTGTGTGCGACAAATTCCAGAAAAATGGTTCGAGGAGGGCCTACATAAATTAAAGGGGCCAAGAATACAGTAGGTGAAGCCGTATCTGGAACTCCATTTTAGCGATGCGAGCGGTGGTTTTGCGACTCGTAAGAGGACGAGCTTTGTCGTGTGAAAAGAGCGCTTTTTCGTGTCACTGCCACCAAATGCCTTTGAATATCCGCAGTGCTTGCACCCTCCTTCCGCTAGAAACATGCCATCGAATGCTATCCTTGATGATCACACTCCGTGTTGCGAACTCACGTAACGACAGTAGCTGGGAAAATGAACTGTCCTGTGTTGGTGTTACACTTGTCACCTAAGGTTAGACCAAAGAACTGCATGTTTGCAATCGTGGTGACGAGTTAAATGGCGCCTCATTACTTTTGGCGAAACGTAAAGTGTAAATGAATACGGAACGCCTCTCGCGTAAAGTGGTTGCATGAGAGACAGTGAAGAAGTTTGGGATTTAACGAAGAACACTGTTGTCCCATCTGCTAATGATGTGTAGGCGATCCCCTCTGTTGTCGCGGATGGCCGACTACAGATGGCTGAAACTTCTGCTCTCGGCAGGTTTAGAATTAGCCTGCTACTGGTCCGGTGCCAATGCACCCATCAGCAACATCGACTGCAGAGGTGTTTTACTTTTTAATTTTTTTCTCAATTTAGAACTGATCGTAGAAAACGAGATGGGAAAGTTGTTTGCATAATATGAGTACCAACATATGCGTCCTAATACGAACATCTTTCACGAATAAAGCTACTCATTAGGATGGGTGCCACGGTACTCGCAGTGTTTATGAAATGAAATGTTTACGGAGGAACGACGTGCGAGTGGGGGATAGACGGTGCTCGCACACCACCAGCTGCAGGCCGGCCGCTGCTGGCCGGCAGGCGGCAGCTCCCAGACCCCGCGGGCGCGGGCCGGCGGGCGCCGGTATGCAAAGCGGGGCCCGTGGCCGCTTTCACTCGGCCCGGCCTGGCTGCCCCCACCCCCACCCCCACCACTCCGCACGCGCGTGCCTCGCCGCTGCATGCGCAGCACCCCGCAGCCCAGCGAGCGCGCCTGAGGATGTCGAGATCAGGCGTGTCGCAGAGCTCCGAGGGCCGCTGCGTAACCTCCGGAAAAGCCGCACAGCTTTCGTCCCTGAAACTCGCCGTAAAGACAAAGGATGTGCTACGAACCGTGGATGCAAGCCAAGAGGAAGATTCTATGCAGGGCGATTCTTGTTATCGTTTTAATGCCCCTGAAGCGACATAGATGATGCTGAGACAAGTAATTTAGCATGAGATACGTTGCAAAATATCCCCGAAATGAATCTGAAATGCTGAACATGTGACGTCACCAGATGACGTACCTCGCCGCAAGTGCAGCTGCTGGGCTTGGCCGTGAAGGGGTGACTGGGTGATGCAATATTTGCACTTGAGCAAACGGTGCAAATTTCGAAAACCTTATGTAAATGTGATCTGTTGTAAACGTAGAGGTTACAGTGCTATTGTCCTCGCTCTAACCCAGTAAATGCTGTTCTTATTTTGTGTTTCTTTCCTTTCGCCCCTTCTTTTTTTTTTTTTTTTTTTTTTTTTTTTTTTTTTTACAGACACTATTTAATGAAGAAAACGTAGTTCATTTACTGGCAACGACGCAATTCGGAAACTTATACTCATTTGCTTGGGAAACAATACGATAGGTTTTTCGTATGCTGTACTTTGCAGTAAACCAGTGGAAGTGGCGAGATCGGTAAGCAAAATAATAAATCTTACCTTAGAGTAAACACGTAGTTGTCTAATACAATTGCAAAAATATTGCCTGCCAGACGCAAGAATTTTTTAATTTGCGGTAAGTTCCTATGGGACCAAACTGTTGAGGTCATCGGTCCCTATGCTGACACACTACTTAATCTGACATAAACTAACTTAACGCTAAGGAGAACACAAGACTCGAACCCAGAGCATCACGTGCTAATGTCGCTGAGGTGGGCCCAGAACCATGACGACGGCAATACCTGACTTGGGCGGCGTGAGCGGGGGTGACAGACCGATAGTGTCAACCGCTGCATGTACGGCGAGGTACGTTACCTGGTGACGTCCCAACCTCAACGTTTGTCATCCGCTTTTGGAGCATTTCCCGACATTTGCGACCCAATGTGTCTTGCATTAAACTAAGTGTCTCAGCGTCATGTATTTCGCTTCGCGAGTTTTCGAACGTTAATAAGTCATCCCATATATTACTGGTTTCACTGTACATATGATAGGAGGTTTCGGTCGGTTGGTTGATTTGGGGTAGCAGACCAAACAGCAACGTCATCGATCCCATCGGATTAGAGAAGGATGGAGAAGGATATGGGTGGTGCCCTTTCGAAGGAAATATCCCGGCATTTGCCAGCTTTCCGCATTCATAGCCGTACTGACAACGCATTTCAAGTTCAAAGTTGCGAGCAGCAACGTTTGTAAGCAGGCTGTTTAGGTTTTTATGTTGGTGACGTCATGTAGCTCTCTGTATGAAAATCGCTGACTGCGCTGTGTGCAGTCTGTGGCTCGTTGGACTCATTGTTGGAATATTCGCTATAGTAGTGTTGGGCAGTTGGATGTGAACAGCGCGTAGCGTTGGGTACTTGAAGGTGAGCCGCCAGCAGTGGTGTATGTGGGGAGAGAGATGCCAGAGTTTTGAGATGTTAATATGAGCGGACGATCTGGACGTGTGTCCGTCAGAAAAAGAAAATTTGTTAAAATAGATGTCCAGAATTTATATATATGACTTTTGAACATTATTGAGGTAAATACATTGTTCTCTCTCAAAATCTTTCATTTGCTAACTATATGCCTATCAGCAGTTACTGCCTTCTGTAGTTAGAATCTTTTATTTAGCTGGCAGTACTGGCGCTCGCTGTACTGCAATAGTTCGAGTAACTAAGATTTTTGTGAGGTAAGTGATTCATGAAGGGTATAGGTTATTGTTAGTCAGGGCTATTGCTTTGTAGGGATTATTAAAAGTCAGATTGCGTTGCGATAAAATATTGTGTGTCATTTAGAAATGATCAGAATACGTAAAGAGAAAACTGTCTGAGTACGTTCAGTTTTACTCAGCTGTTTCGGTATCAAATAACGTAGAAGTTTACCAGCACAGTCTTTCTTTACATTCAAAGGGGAAGATTCACGTTGTAAGACAGTCTTTCATCAACGTATCGCCTGTAAGCCGATAAATACTTTATGATCCCCATCTTTCTAGAGAGAAACCATTAATCAAGCAAATAATACACGTCCTGAGGAGATTTGTCCTTTCATTACATTGTCGACTGGTGTGCAAAACTCAAGGTCGAAACTAAGTTGCTCATGACGCGTCACTGCCAAGTAACGTTGCTGCGCGGATAACACATAGCAGGAACTGCTGCAGTATAGTACAGACGGTAACTCGAAGAAATATGCAATGAGACGATTACAAGTGAGACGTTTAGTTGACGACAATAATAACACTAAAATGGCAGCGATCTACGATGGTTCCATGGACAGAACAAAAGGCGGGACGTGGTTCGTAATAGGGCGTGTGGCACCAAGGACAGCAGTGCGTCCCACGCCGGCCACAAGTTTGGTTGCTTCATTGGTTGGGCGATTTGTGGGAGGGGACCAAACAGCGAGGTCGTCGGTCCCATCGCATTATGGAAGGCTGGGGAAGGAAATCGGCCATGCCTTTTCAAAGGAACCATCCCGGCACTTGCCCGAAGCGAGTTAGGGAAATCACTGAAAACGTAAATCAGGACGGCCGAATGCGAGCCGAGTATGCTAACCACTGCGCCACGTCGCTCGGCGTACGTTTTGTAAGGAGGTCTTGTGATGTGTCGTTCCATTTCTCCATCAGAGTGGTTGGCAACTGCTGGACTGAAACTTCCTGGCAGAGTTTGGAAGGTAGGAGACGAGGTACTGGCGGAAGTAAAGCTGTGAGGACGGGACGTGAGTCGTGCTTGGGTAGCTCAGATGGTAGAGCACTTGCCCGCGAAAGGCAAAGGTCCCGAGTTCGAGTCTCGGTCCGGCACACAGTTTCAATCTGCCAGGAAGTTTCATGTCAGCGCACACTCCGCTGCAGAGTGAAAATCTCATTCTGGAAACTGCTGGACTGTCGCTATCACGCAGTACGTCTCCCCAACGCATCGCAAGCGTGCTCGATGGTGTTTAAGTCCGGGGAACGGGCAAGCCAGTCATTCACCGCATATCCTCTCGTTCCCAGAGCTCGTCCTCCTGCGTGTTCGATACATTCGTGTATCGTCATCTATAAAAACGGCGTTAGGACCATATGCACCTCCGGAAAGAAGAACATGGGGAAGGAATACAGACTCAAAATATCTTTTGACCGGTGAGTGTACCGTGTTCAAAGATTTAGAGGTCAGTTGCCCATCCAACACTATGCCTCCCCACACCGTAACACCTGGACTGCCAAAACGATCGTATTCGGCAATCCAGGACGTGCCCTCATCTGGCCAGAGGTCGAAACAACCCGCCAAGGAACAATACGTCGAGCATGAGCGTTTTCTTGGTCCAAGCGTTATTCTGTGGGTAAACATAATGTCGGATGGGCGTACTGACCTCCAAATGTGTAAACATGGCTCACTCATCGGTCAACGATACTGTGACACTGTACTCCTTCCCCATGTGGATCCTTTCAGGGGTGCATTCGGCCGTGACTTCATTTTTATGGATGACAGTGCGCGACCGCAAAGAACAGAGCATGCGGAGGAGCTCTGGGGACGAAAGGACATTCGATGAATGGACTGGCCTGGCCGCTCCCCCGACTTGAATCCCTTCCGGCACGTGCTGGACGCGCTGGGCTGACGTACTGCAGCACATCCACGTGGACCACCGGCCGTCCAGCAGTTGACAACCGCTCTGGTGGAGAAATGGGACGCCCGTATCGCAAGAACTCATTACCAATGCTGCGATCGGCGTGGGAGCACGTTGCACGACGTGGACTGCCGTCCTTGGTGATCACACTCCATATTAATAACTACGTCCCACCTTTTGTACTGTCCAGGCAATCGTCACAAATCGCGGTGACTCCAGTGTTATCACTGTTTTAATCTAAAATTGTCATTTATTTTCGTCTGATTGCGTATTATTTCAGCCACTTTCTGTACGATACTGTAGCACTTCTATGTATGGCCCAAATTTCATCGAGCTATGTTAGTTGGTAATGACACATCATTCGGAAGTTACTTTCCTCCTTAACCTTTGCACGTAAGTATACACTCAAAGATTTCCGGAAAGTCTTCGACACTGTAACAACTGTGGACTATTAAGAAAGGTCCGACCATAAAGACTAGATTTTCAAATATGTGACAGACTCTTGGACATTTTGATTGATTAAAGGCAGTACATTGCGCTGGACTACAAGTGTTCTCACAGTCACAACTAACGCGACGTGTCTCCGGCACAGCTCCTGTCCTCCATACTCGCACGTAAAACGAATGCAAGGTAACACAAATGAGTAGCGAAAACAATTCTCTAATGTTCGAATACAGTATTTCTTGTGTCCTAATCGACTCTGTAGAGTCTTGTACCACAGGAATGAAGGGAGAGGATGTTGTTTGGTGGCAGGTATTCTGTTCCTACAACACAACCGCAGACATGTATTAACAGGGCTCTTTATTTACTTGAACAGAAAGCTACTTATCTTCCATAGAGTGGTACAAGCTCTTCCGTAATAGCCCACGTTAGCCCCACTGCTCCTGAAATACGAGTCCCGCTATGCGATGAATGACAGACGCCGAACTCGAGTGCGAGTCGGTGCATCGGTGACTGAGCTAGGCCGGCCGGAGTGGTCGAGCGGTTCTAGGCGCTTCAGTCCCGAACCGCGCTGCTGCTGCGGCCGCACGTTCGAATCCTGCCTCGGGCATGGATGTGCGTAGTGTCCTTAGGTTAGTTAGGTTTAAGTAGTTCTAAGTTCTAGGGGACTGATGACCTCAGATGTTAAGTCCCACAGTGCTCAGAGCCATTTGAAGCATTTTTTTGACTGAGCCAGTGACTGAGCGACTCCGCTCGTGCCTGCGGCTGAGGCTGCGCCCTCCGGTCAGCGACGGCGATCTAACTACTTGCAGTCGAGAGGGCGTTGGCGGCGTGTTGCTTGTGAGTCTGTCTTTGGCCCCTTTCCTGATGGGCGCACTTGATCCAGCGCCTACTATCGATCTTTTTGCTACATCTTTGCCAGCCGGTGTGCTGGCGACAGCTTACGCCAGCACAGATTTTGTAGTAATGTGCTTGACAGTCATCTCAGTTAAATGTCTAGACGTAACTTTGCAAAGCGATATGAAATGGACAAGCACATAAGACTGTTAGAAGGAAGGCGAATTGTCGACTTCTCTTTATTGGAACAATTTTAGGAAAGTGTGGTTCAAGTGCAAAGGAGTCCGCGTGTTGAACACTGGTCCGACCAATTCTTGGTTGCTCGAGTATTTGTGATCCCCATCAGGTCGGATTAAAGGAAAACATCAAAGCAATTCAGAGGCAGGCTGGTAGATTTGTTACCGGTAGCTTCGATCAACAGCGAGTGTTGCAGAGATGGTCTGTGAACTGAAATGTAAATCCATAGTGGGAAGGCAACGTTCTTTTTACGAAACGTTATTGAAAAATTTACCAAAAATAGTCCTTTTTAATTTGTTAAAGGTTTTGGGCATCACCCATACTGCAAGCCCTATCTGTTCTCTCTTCATTGCAAAAGTATTTTTTTAAATATATTATTTTAATGCGTTTCAATTTTGTCGATCATCATGAGACCACGACAAGCGTCCTTAGGTGGTGTACAGAGACGCCAAACAGAGCAAAAAACGAGTCATGGAACACATTCGTCGAATGCTAGAAGATCCTTCACGGCTTACTTCTTTGTTGTGATTATACTAATGATGACTAAGCTGCCCATTTACGTAGACTTTCTTATATTGCCTCCTCCGTCGCAGTCCTTCAGTGGGCTATGCCTGCAGAAACCCTTACCACCGGTATCTCTGCTCTCTTTCGTGGGCCAGTCAGAAATTAATGACACCTGTTTTTCCGCTTTCATTAAGTCCGGTAATGGGGGATCCGCCTAAAACCCAGGCATAGGTGCTTTAATCAGATGAAATTATGTGCTTCCAGAGACCTTTTCAAGTCTCAGATACTCGTATCTACTACGTATACATGCAGACTGAAGCGACGAAGGAAAATTTGTACCGAACCTGGGGTCCGAACCTGCTCACTAAGCAGATGAGTGAAGAGAGAGGCGAGCTAGCATAGTCCGCTACTGTGCCAGTGTGGTGCAGTGGTCAGCGCATCTGCTTAGTGAGCCGGAATCCCGGCTTCGAATCCCAGCCTTGGCACAAATTTTCATTCATCGCATCAGTCTGCATGTATACATCATAAATGTGTGAGGTTTGAAAAGGTCTCTAGAACCATATAGTTTCATCTGATAACCAGCAGTGACGTCTGATGATGGTCTCGTAAGCCGCATACTTGTTAACAAGACATCTGGAGCGACGTCGGACTGGAACCACACAGTACTTTCAGACGTGTCCCGATTATGGGTGCAGCACCACTATAGACGTATTCGTTTGTGGAGGCTCAAACTACCGTTACCATATGGCATTCGTCATCGCCATACGGACCCACCACGTGACTTCATGGTAGGGGATGCCATTGGTTACAAAACACGGTGACCTCTACGTCGCTTAACCTGTAATTTGGACAGAAGACATCAGATTTCTGACATCTTAAGGCAGTTGGATCTACCGTATCTTGGACATCTCTGCGACATCATATTTCAACAAGATGACGCAAGACCACGTGTTGCCCGAGCGTCCTTCAACTGATTTCCTCAGAACTTAAAAGGAGAGAAAAAATGTAGCGCTTGGTTGTACGTCGTTGCTTGCCATCGCGAAGCAATCGCTGCTATGTACAGCGCATTCAGAGAGCGGTAGACCGAAGTGTGAGGTCTGGATGCCAGCAGGGAAAGACGGGCGACACCTGGTCGTATAAGGATGGCGGCGCGTCGATGATTTACTGGCCAACCGTAAACGCTTAAGAGTCCTGGAAATATGTGCAAGTCACCAGATGAGGCGAGCTTCATTGCCCAACACAACAGTTGGCCAGACTAGCGGCTTACCCCAGCAACCTTTCGCAACTTGTTTTTCGTGATAACATATAGCTCCGTCATGCGACGTGTGACTGTGGCCCTTTCAGGCTTTGGATTGGCTGGCATAAGAGCCGACCCATTCTCAGCGCCGTTTCATTACTTCAATCGCTGCCTAACAGACAAACATTTGGGTCTTCGTAGGCGCAGTTCGCGCTGATGACGTAGCGTAGTCATTCTTTTGTTTGTGTCTGATGGAGGGCCTGTGTGTAGGCACCATTAATCCCAAACGTCGGTGTACACTCTTCGTGGCGTTTTCTTCTTCTTTTTCTTCGCTTTACTCTTGTGTGCGTCTTCGCTTTCTCAGAGACACATATTCGTCAAGTTGGCCTCCATTCCAGTACCCATTTGGTTCTTTTTTTGCCACATCCACTCCTGTGACACGTCCCAAATTTCCTATTACTCCGCTCTGTCAGCTCCTTGTATCAGCTGTCAGAGTTTCGTATTTTATCGAAATCTTCGTGTACCGTATCTCTGAATCGTTGCAAAATCCTGTACTAAAATATTCTAAGCAGTTGTTTATCAGCAGTAGCTGTATCATACATGCTTCACATCTGTAAGTAACAACAGACCCAGTAAAAAACTTCACGCATGGTAGTTTTGGGCTGCTGGTTTACAATCTTGAAGATCTTGCCTTCTACAAAGCTTAATCACGTCCATTAGCACTTAATACAGGGGCCATAGTTTAACTTGACACCGAATTTATCTTTTTGATAAGGAAAGTATTCAAAACTGTCTACAAGATTAAGGTTGAAAATCATTGTTGAGTCATTCGAGAGTGTTCCTAGCCCATGTTGTGATGAGCATGTAGTTGGTGTTATATTCGTTAGTCACACGGGCACTTTATCCTGCTGTTCTTTGCAACTCACTGTTCCCTCTAATAATACTCTGCTTCTACTTATGAGCGCAAAATCATGTATACACACGCACGTCTGTGGTGACTTAATGCCTAGGCATCCGAATGTCACAAGCTTGTGCACGGGTTCTTCTGATGATGGACTGAAAATCGTTGTAGAGAAGCCATCCTTTGTGTAACGTCCCAAATGGTGTCAAAGGACGAGTTTAGTTCCCCGTTCATTCTCGCTACTGCCTTATGGTTTATTGCTAGTTGTAATCCATCCAGCTATTTGAACAAATCCCATCATTATAAGAGCTCCAGTACTGCGTTCTTTATTAGTTACTCCAAGTTTCTCACTAGCACCATTGTACACTGCAGACAATTCTCTGTCGCCATCAGACACAAAATAAGAATGCCAGAAATCTGACAGTTTTCTCAATGAAACTTCCCGTTCTTCAAAAATAGAAAATGCGACAGACATGGTTCAAGCCATGCAGCAGTTTAAATCCACCTACTTCCCTATACGAGTGTAGTATCTTAATCAGCGTTGGTTGACATAAAACACACAGGAACAAGATTACGGAGCGATGCCACAGCGCAACGTAGTTCATAATACCGAGCAAGTGGGTTAACACGTCTAGTACTGAACCCAGACCCGTCTCACGGAAGCAAAATCTCTGCTGTCGTTTAATTTTTACGCTTCATTTACAGTTTAATTAAAACTGGAGTGTGTCTGGGGTTTACCATCTGATCTAAAATCGTAGTTGGTGAGTGTTACCCCCGTCGCGACCTCTTTTTTTACATTCGATTTTGTCGATAGTTGGCATCGTGTATAGGATATTAAGCTATACACACTGCGCCTATGTGGACAGTACTCTCAAAACATTGTTAGAGCTCTTTTGTTGTTATTTCTTTGCACATATGTTTTTACATTTGTACCTAGGTCAAACCATTGGCTGAAGGAGTTGTAGTGCGGCTTCGTCCGCGGACGGTCGATTCTTGACCACATATTTACGCTGAGGCAGCTGATAGAAAAATTTTTCGAGTTCAGTCAGGAATTACACTTTATCTTCATTGATTTTCGACAAGCTTATGACAGCACTGACCGCTCCATGTTATGGAAAACGTTAGAGAAATTTCAGACCCCCCTGCAACACATCCGACTACTTGTAACTCAGTATTCGAAATGGACTGAGACAAGGAGATCTATTGGCACCAATACTATTCAACTTGGCCATTGAAATCGTAAGCCGTGACGTCGAATAAGAGAAATGGAGAAGGTGGGAGCGGACACAATAGTGGCATTTGCTGTCGATGTTGTGGTTCTTGGCGACGTCCTGGAGCAAGTATGCGCTCATGCTTCCCGATTTATTCAGAATATGAAACAACTTGGATGGTGGTGAATGATGATAAAATCAAATATCTCGTATCACGCCGTTTAGCTCTCCTACCTTCCATTGTTGCTGACGGACACAGCTATGAATTAGTTCAAGAATTCAAGTACTTGGTCTTCATATTGACTAAGAAAAATGAATTGACGAAGGAAGTGCATCGTCGAACAATAAGCGCTAATCGAATGCTCTTTAGCCTCAACAATTTATTCATGTCGCGACTGATTCACGTAACAATAGGATCGAGCTTGACATGATGCCAGTACGGCAGGTAGTCTTCTATGGTTGTGAAGGCTCGCCGTCATTAGCAACAACTAAAGAAACAACAGTCTGTACCTTCGAGAGGAATGTACTTCGAAAGGTCTTTGGACCTGTCTACAATACCATGGAAGGTACGTGGGAACGAAGAAAGAAGACATGCACCAGCGGTTTGGAAAACCACACAGTGGCCGAATATTAGCACAAGAGGTTATAATGGTTTGGTCACATACTTCGAGGTGATATATCCCAACTTGCTGGAAAACGCACGAGGGGAAGTTCAAGGACGCTATGGAAGGCTCGAGTGTCAACAATCCTTATAGAAGTGGAGCAGACAACGATGGAAGATGAAGCTCCAGTAGATATATCCTCTGCTTGCTTTTGTAGTTCGTTCTTTTGTAGGGTTCTTTATACAGTGCTGTTTTGTTTCCTTTTGCAGCATGGTTATTTCTTTTGTTTTTCTTGCTGGAGGCCTTAATGGCCTGTTAATGTTATAATGGTTCAAATGGCTCTGAGCACTATGGGACTTAACACTTATGGTCATCAGTCCCCTAGAACTTAGAACTACTTAAACCTAACTAACCTAAGGACATCACACAACACCCAGCCATCACGAGGCAGAGAAAATCCCTGACCCCGCCGGGAATCGAACCCGGGAACCCGGGCGTGGGAAGCGAGAACGCTACCGCACGACCACGAGATGCGGGCTGTTAATGTTATAAATGGATATTATAATGATGTACCAAGGTGCTGACACTACGGTTCAATAAAGCCGAGCCAAATATTAAAACAAAATCTTGTCCAGAAAACTAAAATAATGCGTATTCATTCACTTCCGGCAAGTGTAGGGATAGTTACTCTGAAAAGAACACAGCCGACATCGTATCCCACTTTTTTCAATCCGACCGGTGCTCCGTCTACTGTGACCTGATAGTCGACGGTAGGGCAGTTGATAAAAATATCGATATATCGAGATTTCTTCCAGAAGGTACCGATATATGTCGATGTCGAAATTCAGAGTCGAGTGCCGATATTTATATTTTATTTTATATTTTTTCGTAATTTGCGGTAAATATTTGAAATTTTTCTTTAGAAATTTTAGTAGAACATAGTTTACTTTCATTGGGTGAAGGAGTGTTACTGCTTACAATTAACAAGATTCAAGGCCAGAGAGAGGGGGAAGAGGAGATCCAGAAACGGGAGGCAGACGTACAGGGACGTAGAGCGGGGGAAGGAGGGGAGAGGGGGAGACGCACAAAGAGTTAAGGACGTGGAGACGGACAGAGAGAGGGGTCACAAACAGATTAGGACGTATATCCAATTCCCGTACATAGCAGTTGCAGAGCATTGCCGCGTTCGCTAGTATTATTATAAAATCATAAACATCTTTCTGTTTTCCTATCTTTTAACCCGTACCTTCACGAAGTCGGTGAGCTAATTTGTAAATTTGGCAGTGTTAGTGCTAGAGGGTGGCCGTACACTCTTCCTGTCCCCTTCCCACACAGACAGTGAGATGAAATTTCTGCACCTCATCTTTGCGTGTGCGATCGTGTTCTAAATGATTCTAATCGTGCAACTGAGGCGGGGCGTGGGTAGCATCACAGTATTAACCTGGTGGGATGTGGGAAACCATCTAAAAACCACATCCAGGCTGCCCGGCACACCGACCCTCGTCGCTAATCCGCCGGACATACTGGGTCTGGGGCCGTTGTTCCTCCTCGAATACCAAAGCGGCGTGCTAACGTGCGCGGCTGTCCGGTTGGGTCGTAAGATCATAAAAATAAATGTATATAAACGCTTCATTACACTGAGGAATTCGAAAGTATATGAAAATAATTTTTTCTCAAAATTGTAATGCAGGGCCCAATAGTCGTGTAGCTGCAATCAGCCCAGGCAAATAGGGTTCATCACGTCTCTCATGTGACGTCACTTAAATCGTCGGTGCCGGCCGAAGTGGCCGAGCGGTTCTGCGCGCTACAGTCTGGAACTGCGCGACCGCTACGGTCGCAAGTTCGAATCCTGCCTCGGGCATGGGTGTGGGTGTTGTCCTTAGGTTAGTTAGGTTTAAGTAGTTCTAAGTTCTAGGGGACTGATGACCTCAGATGTTAAGTCCCATAGTGCGCAGAGCCATTTGAACCATTTAAATCGTCTGTTTGTTTACAGTTACAAACAAAATTATTTTTAAAGGCGAATTTCACGTGCTCATTCGATTGAGCGGTCCAATACTAGTCTATTCCATTACTCGTTTTATCGATATCTGTTAACAGGGACAGGTAAGCCCTTTTTACGCCCGCACTGACTGCTATCGCCAAGCATCTAGCGCTTCTCAATCGCTGTTGGACAGCTGTTTGTGTTTCACTGTCCTTGTTAATAGACCAACTAATCTGGGAGCCCTCTATCGAATGGGAACCTACAATTCTGATTTTAAAAATATTGTCAATGGGCGCCGCACGAGAAACGTGACGAGCAGTAATTGTTTCGGCTGACTCCAGCTACGCAATGGAAAAACGAAATTGCAGATGTCTGCCGAAACGTCAGAAAAAAAAGCGCCTTAAGTTCTTGGGAGACACACTCCTTGCAATGTGTGTGTGTGTGTGTGTGTGTGTGTGTGTGTGTGTGTGTGTGTGAATATAAATAAACTGAATTGACCTGTAAAATTTTGTGCATGGCTGCACGTTCAGAGACCGTGAATAGTTACAATTGAAAGAAAACAGCCCTCGATCACTATTTTTAACAAATTAACCTGGTTTCAACACTGCCAGGAGTGTGACCATGTTATAGAATATAGACCATTTTTTGTTTCAAATTCTGAAGAAGACACTCCTAGCAGTGTTGAAACCAGGTTAATTTGTTGAATATAGTGACCGAGGACTGTTTTTCTTTCAATTGGAATTGATCTGTTGTTGGGATTCCACGTGAAACCGAAGTTCCTATCGGCTGACATTCGAAGCATAACATCGTGACCGCGTGTAGTGAGCAAACCGACCTTCAAGTCTGTGAATACACCCCTTCGCTTCCGCCACATATCGACCCGTGGTGAACTGGACGTGGAGAGCAAAACTGGCGCCCGGCCGCTTGGCTGGCGGTGGGGTTCGCGGGGCCACCTCGACCTTTCTACACGACGCGCTCTGTGCGTGTGACGTCACGCCACGCAGGCCAAATGCCACCTGCTGGCCCGCCGTCCCCCGTAGCGGCGCTGCGCCACCGCACTTCACCGTCTGCCTCGTCTGACGTAATGTTTACTCGTCCAGCGAGCTACAACCGTATACTCACAGATTCCTCCACGGAATGCCCAGTACCTGTCCAGGTCGCAACTGTAACGGAGATGAGAGGGGAAAAAAATAGTCACGTCACTATGCCGAGTTCATTTTGTGTCGACATGTCAGTTGTTGCTGTGGTAGTGGTCTTCATACCGATCACTGGTTTGATGCAGCTCAGCATGCTGGTCTAATCAGTGCGGGCCTCTTCGTCTTTGTATGACTGCTGCAGACCATATCCTGTTGAATCTGCTTACCCTAGTGAAGCCCTGGTCCCCAATCCCCCACGCTTCCCTGCATTACCAAACTGATAATCCTTTGATGCTTCACGACGTGTCCCATCAACCGAAACATTCTTTCAGTCAAATTGTGCAAAAATTTGCACCTCTTCTTATTTATGTTCAGTACAACCTTGTTTGTTATTCCATCTACCCAAATAGCGCAATCTGCATCGTTGTATTGTGTCATCGTATTTCAATGTTTCTACTCTTGTCTTTACTGCTTACCGTCAACGTTTCACTTCCGTACGAGGCTACACTTCTGACAAGTACCGGGTGGTTATAATAAAAGTACAGGTACTCACAGAGGTCCAATGTGCGCCGTAATTATCGTATGGGAGCGAAGCCTGGTAGAAATGCTGATGCGTTAAGGCGGAGTCGATTTACGCTGGGAAAGAAATTGATCCATTTTTGACCACGAGGTACAATTCTGGCGCTGTGCTCTGCTTGTACGGCGCTGTGACATGTACACTGTCATATGAAGAGCCGGGTATCGAGAAGGGAGACCGTGCGCTGTTAGTGGAACTGTTTTATGTGAACGGCAGCTACTACAGTGCTGCACAGAGAGCGTATCGTCAACTGAAAGGTCTGAGAAGAGACCCGATGTAGTAAATGGTTTAAAAAACATGATAATGAAATCTCCAAAATACTAGTGAGCCTGGGCCTGGAGGAGGGAGGCGTCCAGTCCAGGCGGAAGTTATTGGCGAAATCCCACGGTCCTCTTCCGTTTCTGGTAAGCAGTGAAGTTTGTCATGCGGCCAGGCAACATTCTATGGAGTGAGGAGACACAGTTTACACTACAGTGTGCAGTGAATACACAGAACTGCCGAATTTGGAGTACTGTTAAACCACGTGTTGTGCACGAAGGGCCATTGCGCCCGCTGTGTGAATTCACAATCACCTTTATTCTCGGTCGGTTCCAGAGGTCCCGTCAGATCTACCGTGACGCCTGCATGTTATCGAGACCTCCCTGTACGGTATGTGATTCCTGCTTGTGGAAGAGCGCAACTGTGTGGAAACCACTGTTTCCATGCAAGATGGGGCAACACTTCATGTCATTCGCCATATGCACGGCCTGCAAGATCAGCCTATCGGAATCCATGTGACTTTTGGCTGTGTGGATATCTAAAAGAACGCGTTTACAGCGACACGTTCGGTCTCTACGTTATCTGAAGGCTTGTGTACAGAAACATGTTGCTCGGATTCCACCGCAACTGCTGCGAGCAACTGTTGATCACGTCGTTTCACGGTTGCAGCATCTCGTCGACGTTTTCGGTGCTCGTAGTGAATAAACTGTGTAAGCCGCGGTTAATAAGAGCAACATTATGCCTTTCTCACTTGTCTGAATTTTCTGTCCGTGTACCGTTCCTAACCCAGTAAATATGGAAACATTTCTATGCGTCTTTCTTCCGTTCACGGAGCGAAATTTGTACATGGTGGCCAAAACTGGGACGAATTTTTTCCCACATCAGAATACCTACCAAGTTTCGCTGCCGTAGGATACTTACAGGTCACACCGGACCTCCGCCAGTAGCTGCACGTTTTATAACGACCCGTCGCTGCCTGAAAACACTTTTTAACGCTTACATTCGGTTCAAAAAAATTGTTCAAACGGCTCTGAGCACTATGGGTCTCAACATCTGAGGTCATCAGTCCCTAAGAACTTAGAACTACCAAGACCTAACTAACCTAAGGACATCACACACATCCATGCCCGAGGCAGGATTCGAACCTGCGACCGTAGCAGTCACGCGGTTCCAGACTGAAGTGCCTAGAACCGCACGGTCACCGCGGCCGGCTTACATTCGGTGTTAACGAAAGTTTCTTTTTCAGGAACGCTCTTTTTTTTTTTTTTTTTTTGTACAACCAGTCTTTATATCTTCGTTACTACGGCGATCGTCCGTTGTCTTGTTACCCTTGGAAGGAGACACACAGAAATAACATTGACATCATGAAAAGCAGAAGAAAGCACGCAAAAATGTCCCGAATCGCATAAGGAATTTCCATTAGTTGCAAGAAGATGCATCAAACTGTCCAGTTGCAAGTAGATGCATCAAATGGCCGTTAGCGCAGGGCAAATACAAGATTCCCCTTGCATTCTCGTTATAGCGTCAGTATGACGTATATTTCCCCTTTTTTGTGATCACAGAAGTTTTAATTCTGTAAAGCTGCTTACATTCTGGCGTATATTTGCCTCCAGTCCTCCTTAAATTGTTTTCTAGCCCTTTCAAGCGACTTGTCTTGGTTTCAACTAGCCCCGTAATTCGCCCGAGAGGCACGAAGTTGAATCGAGATGGCTACAGGAACTCCATTTCATTCATTCTTATTTCGACAAACCCACTCTGTAATGACCTTCCCTTAGTAACAGCGGAAACTGTCGCTACACAGTGGCTCCGTCGATCTGCCGCAGCTAAGCCTCCTTTAGTGTCTGTTGACGAAGATAAGGCACGAATTAATGACCACTGCATGAGTCCCAGTGCGGGTAGTGGGTGCTTGGACCTTTTTAAGAATCCAAAAGATGTGTCAGACAGCACAGAATGTGATGCGACGCTCACTCAACGTTCCTTACCAACATCAGCATCTTTCCCCGGTGTGTATCGGAGGCTATTTACAACATCACCATCGTTTTCCCTCTTTCCTGTTCCATTAACGAATGGGGGATCGGGAAGCGATTGCCGGTAAGGCTCAGTATGACAAGCAGTTTCTCTAATTTTCTCGTCGTGGCCTATCTCGTTAAGTTTTATCTGCAAAAAATGTCCTGTATCCAATCAAAGCGGAAGTAAAACTTCTGTGATCACAGAAAAGGGGAAACATACGTCATACTCGGTAAGCTCACACTTTTGTCACTGAAAGACAGTGCGGAACTGTAGCGAAAGCCTTCCAGAAGACAAGAAACACGACGTAAATCTGAACATCTTTGTCTACGGCGCTCTGGATGTCTTGGGCGAGCTGAACTTCGCATGGTCTCTGTTTATGGAATCCATGGTGATTTTTGTAGAGGAGATTTTCATTCTTCAAGATCTTTCTCCTGTAACTGTATAATTAACAGTATATCCCAAATAGCTGTAATATATTACAGAGCAGTTAAACGTATAAGACTCGAAATACTTACAAATAGTTGCAATATTCACGTCTATCAGTAAGGACAACTGTAGAAAATGACGGAAACTGCTTATGATGGTCTCTGGTGAGGGTCCCTTCATGTGATTTTAATACCAGCCGCTAGACTGAATTACCGACCAAAAAACACCACGTGTTGCTAGGTACACTACGCTTTAGGTACAACTCTCTCCCGTTCTCTTAGTGAGCGGTATGAAACATTTTTTGAATCAAAAATTTTCTCAAACTGTACCTCTAACTTAGTCTGTTGTATAAGTAAAGTATCTCGTAAATGTTCAGCACTCAGGATACCTCTGTATTTAATTTTCTGTAGATTTCAGAAAAGAAAATGTTTGTTCGCACCTGTAGGCAGTGCCCAAAACAGATAACAAACCTCTCGCAAAACCGTTGATCTCGGGGCAGGTTTCTTCTGGAAGAAGTTTGTAAAACTGAACAAGCCTTCCTTCTTTAAACTTGTTCTTGATGCTGTAATCAGCTTGCAGATCAATGATTTCCATTTGCAGTGCTGCCTGAACATCTTTCTCTTCGCAAGGAAAAGGGGCTCTGGAAAATTTGTATGTCCCAGGAATGAGCATCTAAATCTGAGAACTTCGAAGAGAACTCCTTCTTCGGATCACCAAGAAAATCCATTGCAAACTAAAGTGGAAAACCTGAACCATGTTCACCATCCAAAGCCTAGCAGTTGGCGAAATGTGGGTAAATTTTCTTTCCGTCATGGCCAAAACACGTGTTTCTGTCTGAAAGTTTTAACATATGTGTAAAGGTGACAAATAATATCGTCCTCCTGCACATCACATTGTGTCATAGCAGCTGTATGTGGACGTGCATTGTCCTACTGGAAAAGCACACCACCATCCTGTAGAAGAAGTGGCACGGATAATAGCCTGCACACTGGTTACTTTATCCTGGAGAAACACCAGTGTGACTGAGAGTTACAACTGATGGCTTCCCCAGAGCCTGGGATGGGACCTGCGTGACGTGGCTGAATGCACCTTAGAATAGGTAGCCCACCAGCTGTACACCATACGCATGTACGTCCATCAGTCCCACACAGTCAACACCTGTTCCCATCACTGAATACAGCAGAGCGCCATTTCGCTCTCCATCCAAGTCTTCCACGATATCAAAGTAGCAGTGCTTGACAGTGTCGTGGTTTCAGTGCTAGCCTGATCAGACGCACACGCTGTCTAAATCCTGCCAGTGGTCCCTGGAGACGCAGCAGTTGCAACGTATGCCGGTATTGCGTCCCTACGTGATTTTCGGCCGGTCACCGCTGCTCGCATAACGCATCGATCTTGAAGTGCTCCTGTAAGAAGCGCACGTCCAAAACCTTCTTTACAGGTGTGGGAATGTTCCACACACCACAGGTGAGAAAAGCGACACACCACTGATACACTGTAGCCAACGTGTGCACCAGTCGGTCAATTCGACCATCTATCTTGCCACAACGTGACCCCGTTCAAACGGCTGTAGCTGTTCAACACGATTTCTTAGTCGTTGGTGGGGTATCCTTGAACGAATGTTGCGAACACCATTCACCTCTAAACTGAGCACAGTTAACAGAGGGTGCACAGATAGGTCTCCTCAGCGCCATCTGGTCGCCAATGGCCGTGACAAATGAATGACTAAGCTATGTGCCACTCAACACAGTGTTTGAGGTGCTGCGTTTTTTCCAGCATTTTACTTCACGGCCCACTTTTCATTGAAGACACGACATTCACTATCCACTTTTCTTCTTTATGTCCCAACGGACATATTTCTTACGTATTTGGAAGGAAGAAAACCTGAAATAACAACACAGCAGATGTGCGCAAATGTCACTTTCCACTGCAGGCAGAGAGGTCCTGGTGGTAACTCGGCTAAGAAAGAAGGCAGTGCTCCTAGCGTCCTCTCTTACAGTTAAATAAGCGGAAAGAATCGCGAGCTATTAAAAAAAATCGCTCAAGGTCGTACCGGATTAAATCTCATCGCGGGCCGGATTCTCCATGCGGACCATATTTTGGAGACCCCTGGTGTAGAATATGCGGAGGTGTTTGATAAGGGTGAGGAGGGTTGGGAATTTGATGAGATGGTAGAGGATCTACATGGTGGAGGATTTAGATGGCGAGGCGGATATCCACACAACATTTGCGTGGGAGAGGATGAGTCGCATCAAGCTCTTGTGAAGCATAGCGTAGGGGTGTAATTCCCAAGCTCGGTCGGTTTTTTTTTCACTCATTTCTGGGGCTCTGTTAGAAGATGAGGTTCCGATGTCGGTCGAGCGTTTGTGTTAGCAATTTTATTGTATTAGTTACACAGATAGGACAATCGTAAACGGTAAGGTAAAAGTCGTGGAGACGGAAGTTGCGGATGGTTCTTCCTATGATTATTGTCTCGTGTTTTTATGGAATTCATTTTGGAAAATTTGGAAATTTCTGGTAAGGACTGTGGGACAAAACTACTGAGGTCATCGGTGCCTAGGCTTACGCACTACTTAGTCTAACTTAAAGTAACTTACGCTAAGGACAACACAGACATGCCCGAAGGAGGCCTCGCACCTCTGACGAGACGAGCCACGCGAACCGTGACAAGACGCCTTGGACCGCACGGCTACCCCGCCTGGCGGTTCACTTTGAGGAGTCGTTGATTGTGAGCTGACTGAGGTGGATGATTACCAGAATTTGACGAAGCATTTAGAGGAATTGCTGTACAGTAAACCATAACTTTCAGGTGGAATTTCTATTTTTTCACAAAACTGATTATTTAAGAACATTGTAAATAAGGTACTAAACAAATGTCTCAAGTGACAGTGAGTATCAACAAATTATAAATAGTACCACATGTGATCAGTGGCATACGGCGGTCTTTCGTAGAACTTAAAAGACTCTTGTAACAGTACTAGGAGAATCATGTTTTGCTGGGAAAGTACAGTAGAGGTGTCATGTTTTAGCAAAGAGTATGGAACTTCTGGTGGTCTAACTATTATGCTTGCAAGGTATGGCTTCGGATCTGTGTTGGTGGAACACCTCTTTTCACTATGTGTTCAAAAGTGTCGGAGCGCCTATAATGACGGATTGACCACTAGATGTCAAGAGAGACGGGTCCTCCAGTACAAAAGGAGACAGAGAGTACTGTATTGTCAGTAGAGAAGCAGTAAGAGCGGAGGAGAGCACAGCGATTTCGAACGTAGACTACAAATTCGATGTCGTCTCAGTATCAGATCCATCAGGGACATGTCAACACTTGTAAAATTGCCCAAGTCGATTGTTGGTGATGTGGCTGTGGAGTGGAAACACGAAGGAACAACCGCAGATGAACCAAAATCAGGCACATCCCACCTACTGACTGGCAGGAACCGTCCAACACTGCGGAGGGTGGTTGTAAAAAGTCGCATGTAATAAGCAGAAAGAATAACTCGTGAGTTCGAGAGTGCTACAAGCAGTCGAGTTAGCCCGACGACTGTGCGTGAGGAATTAAAAAGAATAGGGCGCAATAGTGGAGCAGTACCTCATAATCTCGGTCGGTTGGTTAATTTTTGGGAGGCGGCCAAACAGCGAGGTCATCAGTCCCATCAGATTAGGGAAGGACGGGGAAGGAAGTCGGCCGTGCCCTTTCAAAGGAACCGTCCCGGCATTTGCGTGAAGCGATTTAGGGAAATCACGGGAAACCTAAATCAGGGTGGCCGGACGCGGGTTTGAACCGTCGTCCTCCCGAATGAGAGTCCAGCGTGCTGACCACTGCACCACCTCGGTCGGCTCCTCATAGGCGACACATTTTGTGTAGTCAGTGCTAAGCGGCGCCAGACGTGGTGCAGGCAGAGCCGCCAGTGGACGGTGGGTGGCTGGAAGCGAGCGATCTGGAGTGACTAGTCATGCTGTACCCTGTGACAGTGAGGTGGAATACTCTGGGATAGGCAGATGCCTGGCGTCATACGTAGTGTCAGCAGTGATGTATGGAGGACGCGGTGTTACGGTGTGCGGGTGTTTCTCGTAGTCCCGTTGCTGAGCATAAAAAAATTTAAAATACGAACATATTTTACAGCATCGTGTATTGCAGTGGCCGTGCAGCCCGAATCTTCGTACAGCCCACAATTACCAGCCGTATTTTATAATAACATGCATTTACCAACGAAAAGCGGAATCCAAATAGTCGACTAACGTTAAGAGCTCTCTAAGAGTGTAGTTTTCACGCTCAGTAACAAATAAAAATAATTACAGAGACAGTAACACTTTATGACGAGCCTAAGTGACGGTGAATTCAGCCGTGAGGTAAGTAAAGTGGGCGGCTTACATCAGTGGCAGAGCGGTAAGTAGCGCGGTCACTGCAGGGCTAGAGGTTGTGAGACGGGGGGAATGTTTTAATGTTTCTCTTCCAATACCGAAATCACGGACGTCCGGGACTAGCACCGATCAGCTGCTATAGTATAAATGTCAAACTGAAGTAAGATGGATTCGTGAATGCGCATTATAGAGACAGTCATCTTCACACGCTCCACATTTGTAGGAAGGAATACGAAATTAACTAACGGCTGTTATAATACAACACAACGAGTAGAAAGAGAAGTGACATTCAAAACATGTAGGAAACAGTTCTGCATCCAAATCTAAGCACACTTGCTGTTATTAACTAACTATTCATCCCCCACACAAACATCAACACTTCGTCAGGCACTTAGCGTCACATCTTAGGTGTCGCTGAGGGTGGCAGAGCGGTCGACTCGGGCGATCCGAATGGTGCATTGAGGCTGACAGCCAACTTACTACGCCCTTACTGTAGCTAGTCTACTGGGGCTCCATAACATACTAATTTATGTAGGTTACTGGTTAACAACAATATCGGTACATATGCGGCCCGAGGTGCTGCCCCACAATGGCTTTGAGCAAAAAAGTCTCACCATCACTGCTGCATTGCGTACAGTAGGAAAACAGTTCTCAGACGATGGTTGCATCAGCATGACAGTGGACCATGTTACAAAGCAGCATGTGTGAAGCAACGCATTACGAATAATACACTACTGGTCATTAAAATTGCAACACCAAGAAGAAATGCAGATGGTAAACGGCTAATCATTGGAGAAATATATTATACTAGAACTGACATGTGATTACATTTTCACGCAATTTGGGTGCATAGATCCTGAGAAATCAGTACCCATAATAACCACCTCTGGCCGTAATAACGGCCTTGGTACGCCTGGGCATTGAGTCAAACAGAGCTTCGATGGCGTGTACAGGTACAGCTGCCCGTGGAGCTTCAACACAATACCACAGTTCATCAACAGTAGTGACTGGCGTATTGTGACGAGCCATTGCTCGGCCACCATTCACCAGACGTTTTCAGTTGGTGAGAGATTTGGAGAACGTGTTGGCCAGGGCAGCAGTCGAACATTATCTGTATCCAGAAAGGCCCGTACAGGACCTGCAACATGCGGTCGTGCATTATCTTGCTGAAATGTAGGGTTTCGCTGGGATCGAAAGAAGGGTAGAGCCACGGGTCGTAACATCTGAAATGTAACATTCACTGTTCAAAGTGCCGTCAATGCGAACAAGAGGTGTGTAACCAATGGCATCCCATACCATTACGCCGGGTGATACGCCAGTATGGCGATGACGAATACACGCTTCCAATGTACGTTCACCGCGATGTCGCCAAACACGGATGCGACCATCATGATGCTGTAAACACAACCTGGATTCATCCGAAAAAATGACGTTTTGCCATTTGTGCACCTAGGTTCGTCGTTGAGTACACCATCGCAGGCGCTCCTGTCTGTGATGCAGCGTCAAGGGTAACTGGAGCCATGGTCTCCGAGCTGATAGTCCATAGTGCTGCAAGCGTCGTCGAACTGTCGTCGAGACGTGGCTGCACGATCCGCTACAGCCATGCGGATAAGATGCCTGTGTTGGGTTGGCAGAAGAGCAACACTGTGTTATGAATGGAGGCCGAAATGCACGCGTTTTAGCTCACGCAGGCTGGCGTGAGGAGGGAAGGACTATACTGACGTGGTCTGGAACATGACAAGGAATTAGAATTCAGAAAGCGGACGTAATTAGTTTGATACTTAGTTTTAATGCATTAATGATGAACGTCGCTCTTGACGGTACATGATTCACAATATTATCTGTTCAGAAGACATAGTAACTGAATATGGCGCCTTGCTAAGTCGTAGCAAATGACGTAGCTGAAGGCTATGCTAAACTGTCGTCTCTGCAAATGAGAGCGTATGTAGACAGTGAACCATCGCTAGCAAAGTCGGCTGTTCAACTGGGGCGAGTGCTAGGGAGTCTTTCTAGACTAGACCTGCCGTGTGGCGGCGCTCGGTCTGCAATCACTGATAGTTGCGACACGCGGGTCCGACGTATACTAACGGGCCGCGGCCGATTTAAAGGCTACCACCTAGCAAGTGTGGTGTCTGGCGGTGACACCACAGCCTGTCATCTCGACTGCTAGTGAGACGAGGTCGTTGGGATCGAGTACGGCGTTGTGTATTATCCTCCTGAACGCACCGATTGCACATTATGCTAACAGTCATTGGACCTCGACCAACGCGAGCAGCAACGTCGCGATAGGATAAGCTGCAATCACGATAGGCTACAATCCGACCTTTATCAATGGTACGCATTTCTACTCTTTACACGAGGCATCACAACAACGTTTCACCAGGCAACGCCGGTCAGCTGCTGTTTGTGTATGAGAAATCGGTTGGAAACTTTCCTCATGTCAGCACGTTGTAGGTATCGCCACTGGCGCCAACCTTGTGTGAATGCTCTGAAAAGCTAATAATTTCCATACCACAGCATCTTCTTCCTGTCGGTTAAATTTCGCGTCTGTAGCACGTCATCTTCGTGGTGTAGCAATTTTAATGGCCAGTAGTGTAGTATTCCTGAATTGGAACCCAATGGAAGATCTCTGGGGCAAGTTAGGACGTCGACTTTGCTCTCAGATGCCAGCGACCAAAATCGCTACCGTGAGGAAAAAGGGGCTACCATTCCTCCACAGACATTCACACACATCATTGAAAGCATTAGAGGACACACCCCACATTTAATGTCCGCTGATAGATCTCCCAACACTTTTGATCAGACAGTGTACTGATTCTGGAAGTCGAATCCCGTGGCGTCCAAACACACTGTGGCGCGGTCGATGGGGCAGCCGAGGTGCAGCGGCCCCCTGGCGCCTGCGGCCGCCCAGCCCAGCTGAGGATGGGCAGCCAAGGCCGCGGCCTCGGCCACGCCGGCCCCGCTCTTGCGTCACCTCCGCCAGCCTCCTCTTCTCCCGGTTCTGCTCCCCCCCTCCCAACCCCCTCCCACGCCCCGCCCACCTCCATTACCTCTCGGATTCCTGCCGACTTCTCACGCAAACAGACCTTGGACGTCGGCGCTAATTGTGCGGACATTTGCGCTTCCCGGGACGCCGGACTCGACTGGACAGGGCGAGACGTCCGCAGCGCCCGGCCTACGCTGATTTATGTCTCCGCTTATGTCCCTAAATCACTGTCTGCAAACGCGTGGGGAGCCTCTCAGGCGACGGACACCATAAATTACCACGCAGCACTCTTTTCAGCATTCCGCGGCGACTCCCCTACACGGGAGAGCCGAGATGAAGGTATCCTATCCTTGCGGTTCAAATGGTTCAAATGGCTCTGAGCACTATGGGACTTAACATCTGTGGTCATCAGTCCCCTAGAACTTAGAACTACTTAAACCTAACTAACCTAAGGACATCACACACATCCACGCCCGAGGCAGGATTCGAACCTGCGACCGTAGCGGTCACGCGGTTCCAGACTGAAGAGCCTAGAACCGCACAGCCACACCGGCCGGTTATCCTTGCGGGAACTGCACGTAAGCTCCAATTGAGAAACAACCTTTTTCTCAGTTTCCCCACACCCGCTTAGATCCTGCAACAAGTCACTACTCCACTTACTAAGAAATGCGATACTAGCCAATTATTGGTGAAACTTTCCCAAGTTAACTCTCGAATGACGTCGTCGTCTCGGAGCGATGTTTCAATGACTATCGCACTCGTCATTTTCAGAGAAACTGTCGGGTTTCTTTCGGAACTGATCTTCTATAATAATTACTGGACGTGAGTCTCTCGTCTAGATCTCATCAGTAAAAATCGAAAAAAAAATTCAGCTTCCCCAACTGTGGTGGCCCTCGCATCTTGCTAACCGAGGGAGTTCAGACCTTCGTGTCGCGAAAGGGAGAAAGAAGCATGCGTAGCAACTGACAAGCGCTTACCTCGATTGATGCATTCAATGAGGGAGTATCGCGTGGGCAGCTCGCTGGACTCCAATCTGCAAAGCACCTACACGATGATGATTACTGAACTATACGAGCCGGCCGGGGTGGCCGAGCGGTTCTAGGCGCTACAGTCTGGAACCGCGCGACCGCTACGGTCGCAGGTTCGAATCCTGCTTCGGGCATGGATTTGTGTGATGTCCTTAGGTTTAAGTAGTTCTAAGTTCTAGGGGACTGATGACCACAGAAGTTAAGTCCCATAGTGCTCAGAGCCATTTGAACCATTTTTTTGAACTATACGACATAAAATCCTCACGACTTCTGAACGCCGTTAGGAGCAGACTGCGCGGATCGCCGCGTGCCGTGATGGGAATTAGTGTGGTTTGGTTTAGCGACGAGGTCCACTTTCATTCTGACAGGTTCGTCAATAAGCAAAATTGGCGATTTGCGGGACTGAGAATGCGCATTTCGCGATCGAGAAATCTCTTCACTCTCAATGGGTGACTGTGTGGTATGGAATGTCCAGTCACGGAATAATCTGTGCGATATTTCTTGATGGCACGGTGACTACCTAACGGTACGTGAAACTTTTGGAAGATGATTTCCTCCTCATTATCCAATGTGTCCCTGTTTTCCGCAAGATGTGGTTCATGCAAGACGGAGCTTGACCCCATCGAAGCAGGAGAGTGGTTGATGTGTTTGATGTCCTGGAGGAGCACTTTGGGGACCGCATTCTGGATCTGGGGTGCCCAGAGGCCACCGGCATGGGTGTCGACTGGCCGCCATATTCACCGGATTTGAACACATGCTAGTACATTTTGTGGGGATCTATTAAAGACAAGGTGTACAGCAGTAACCACAAAACCATTGCTGAGCTCAAAACAGCCTTTCAGGAGTGTCATGGACAGCATCGACGTTCCGACACTTCAGCGGCTCATGCAGAACTTCTCTATTCGTCCGCGCCAATGTCAGCAGGCATATTGAACATGTCATAACCTAAATCCGAACATCTCTAGTCACGTTAACATGCTGAATAGAGTGTGTGCACGCCGTAGCTTGTAACTGATTTAAGTTTTTTTTCATGTAGTTCAATCATTGTCACCCTGTACTAGCTGGAAAGCTCTTCAGAAACACAGAACTCGGTGTAGGCCCTAATTCTCAAGGAAGCTCACGGGCAATAAAACTCAGAATAACTTAGTTTCAATGGAAGTACACTGCTGGCAATACTGAATGGAGCTGTTGTAACCCGATGAACGCTATTACCGTCTCTGGATTAGTTAGCGCTACTGTTCAGCTGTCTTTGACCTCCCGAACCCAGTTCTGTCATCTCAGTAATTATACTCTACCGACATTCTCCCACTCAGTCCGCAACCTGGCGACGACCGACACAGGAGCAGCGTCCCGGACGACTACCAACTGTGTTCTGTCTTACTCGGGGCGGCTCCTTCCATTATAGCACTTACCATATTCTGGAAGCTTCCCTCTGACGTATATAGTGGCTACTTGCGTGAACCCCACCATATGTACGACAGATCACGTGAAGGATCGATCGCTACGGGACGGGAGTCACGCACTCTGTGGTCGCTGCCCTCCTCGTGTGTGCATAGTCTGTGGTCGGTTCGCCAGGCTGACGCTGTTTGAGTAAACGATTACGAAAAGGCGTCCGCTGCTTTCCAAAAACAGCTTCTAGCTAAAAAGTTAATTTAATGTCGGATTCGTCCCTAGATATCAGATTCCGCGACAAGAGTTCCAAAACTACCACAAAAAACTAGAGATACAATGGACCGTTTAGGCAGTAGCAGGAAGAAATATCCTAAGGGGGTGCCCACACGGTTCCGTGTGTGGACCTATGTTTTGGAATTTTTTACCAGGGATCCTTATTCAACTTCCGTAAGAGGTTGAGGAAGTTGCTGAAACTTATGCGTATGCTGACGAGCTGTTGGTAATCGTTTAAGGAGATTGCAGAAGACAGCTTGAAAAGAAACGTAAAATAAACTGTTCGAAGCTAAAGAAATAAAGAAGTCAGCCTGCCTTAGTAAATGATTGTGACTTGTAATGAGCAATTCCTCATGGAACCAAATAAATTGAAGGGAGAAAAGACAGCGCCATTTTTCAGGCTGCTGACGACCACTGACCATAACTTACACCGCGTGACTCGGTGATGAGGCATAGCCACCTGCTATTGACTCTCCAGACGTCGTGTAATTTAAGTTTAGATGCCTGAATACGACTGTTGCCGCCTCAAGGCCACAAGCTAACGTGTACAGTTACGAACGCTAAAATACTCCTGCAAGACGCACAACGAATGGTGCTAGTGAGTCTGCCAGTCCTTTTACCGACGACTCCGCGGTTGAGATTTATTTCTATCCATGACATATATTTAGGTGTTTCAGGTTTTGGAAATTTTCCAGTCAAGGGCAAAGGTATGGTATTGCAGTCCTAGGAGGAACATGAATATAGTTTGCTTAAATTCTGCTAGAAAACCCACTCTTCCCTCAGCCCCAGCTCCTGCCCCCATAAAACAACAGACGGCCAGAGGTAGCGTAACACGCTCACCCGTTGGTACTTAACACTTCACTAACGATAACATCTACCGTTTTTTATCTTTGGTTATGTGGTGGCGTCACTTTTTTTACAACAGCGTGTTGTCTTTCTGCATAGGTCGTCTTTTGTTTCCTTGGTGACGTAGCCACGCCCACCAAATGTTTAAGTTGCCATACGCGGCGATCTGTTGTTTATTTTGTCCTCGAAAATGACGGGCAGTTCAGCGGTGGAGACATTGGCGGTCGTCGAGGACGTTGCTCGGTTGTATTCCCGCAAATTATCTGAACGTTCGATAAGCCGGGAGAAGTTCAACGATCCAGTTTGTAGCGGAAATCTTCCCCTATTTGTGAGCGATATTTAGAGGTTCAACTGCACAGCGCTGATCATATGCAGGTCACCCTGCATTTCGTTATAATCTGCTACTACTGGAACTTCTCTACATACGTAGCATTTGGAACGTTTCACAACATCTGGAATTATGTGTTCAGGCATCAGATAATTTAAAAGGACCTTTCGCGTCTAGACCGGTACAGAATTCAGCTGGACTATGATACAGTTTCCTTACACTACAGAATGCCCAACTGTCATCTTCATAAAGAAAAAGACGTGTGCAAAAGTCTTGTTCACAAGATAGGAAGGAATCACGGGACAGTGTCCTTACACAATAGAATGGAAAACTATCAATGGAGAAACAAAATGTATGTGAACATTTTTTGTATTAGGTGAAGTGGAAATTCTTAGGAACGAATGCAGCAAATTGCAGACCCAGCTGTAGCCTTCGCGCTGGATTTTTCCCCTCTGCACGTTCCGCTCTCGGAGCTGACAACAGTTATCAGTCGCGCTCTGCTGCCCGGCGCTCCTTGATGCATGCCGCTCATAAGGACCGCCATTGCTTCACAATACGAGGCCGATCGGGGACATCGATTTGGCTTTTCATGTCTCTAAGAAATCGAGGTTATTAAAGAAGAAACGTTTACTACTTAATCAGTTTCCCTCTAGTGAAGAAATGTGGCTTAGAGTTCAGTAATACTTATCCGGCGAAATTAAGAAACCGAGACGTCGCCGCACAGCCGAAGATAGCCAACAACAGAAGCTATCGGTAGTGAAACGTTAAGCACCAACGGGTGAGCGTATGGCGCTAAGCGTGTTGACAATACATGTGAAGCACCGATTTATTGTCACGATTCTTTGGCAAGGACTTTTTTGCGCTCTCTTTCCGACCATACCTTCCAAGGATTCGTGTGCGGATCGAAGTTTGATGATGTCACCAACGTGTTAAGAAAGACTGCGACCACAGATATTTTGATGCCTCCTTTTTCTTATTGTAAAGGGGAAAAGGCCATAGAAAAGCAATCACGATAGTGAATTAGGTCGTAATTAAACATGGAGTAAGATATGGGAGGATCTTCGTCTCATCTAATTGATGTAGGATAGAACGGGATGCTTGCGGAAAACTGGATTTCTTTCAACATGGCCCATGGCTAGGAAGGGAAATTTGTGTTCCTAACTTTTCTGTATCGATCGACGGTATTCTAACAATCGCGAATGTAATAGAGCCGTTCGCTGTCCAAAGCATTGTAGGTACTGAAAAAACTTCGTCCACGTTTTTGCTTCCTCGTGATTTTGTAGTTGGTAGATGAAACAATAGCCGTTAATTTGTTCTTTTGGAATAAACGCCACTCGTTTTTCAGTCGATGACCTTATCGATACGCATACAACAAGATTCATTACCAATATTTTCCAAAACGCTGCGCATAAAAACGGGATTTTTCAGCGCGCAGCGTCGGGTTACATTGGTGGCAGAAATGTAGGGCTAGGAACCATTTCTAAACAAACGTTTGTAAGCCAAATAACGACGGACACTCATGGTGGAAATTAGAAGTAGAGGAACTAGAAAATAAAGGACTGTAGCCCTTTATAAAGGAGTTCATAGTACACTGCGCAAGAGTATTGAAGAACAGCTTATTGAAGAACAGCTTCTTCTAAACTGTGTAATTGTACCCCATTGCGACGCATAAGTTTGAAATTTGGCTCAAGAGTGCCTACAACGTTCCTCCGTTGTTGTTTTGTTTTGTTTTTTTTTCCATCATCGGTCTTCTGACTGGTTTGATGCGGCCCATCACGAATTACTCTCCTGTGTTAACCTCTTCATCTCAGAGTAGCAATTGCAACCTACGTCCTTAATTATTTGCTGGATGTATTCCAATCTGTGTCTGCCTCTACAGTTTTTTCCCTCTACAGCCCACTCTAGTACCATGGAAGTCATCCCTCATGTTCTAAGAGATGTCCTATCATCCTGTCCATTCTCCTTATAAGTGTTTTCCACATCATTTCCTCTCCGATTATGCGTAGAATCTCCTCATTCCTTACCTTATCAGTCCACCTAATTTTCAACTTTCGGTTGTAGCACCACGTCTCAAATGCCTCGATTCTCTTATGTTCCGGTTTTCCATGTTTCACTACTATGGAATGCTGTACTCCAGGCGTACATTCTCAGAAATTTCTTCCTCTAGTTAAGACCTATGTTTGATGCTAGTAGACTTCTCTTGGCCAAGGATGCCCTTTTTGCCACTGCTAGTCTGCTTTTGATGTCCTCCTTGCTCCGCCCGTGATTGTTTATTTTACTGCCTAGGTAGTAGACGTCCTTAACTTCATCTACTTCCTGACCATCAATCCTGATGTTAAGTTTCTCGCTGTTCTCATTTCTACTACTTCTCATTACCTTCGTGTTTCTTCGATTTACTCTCAGTCCATACTGTGTACTCATTAGACTGTTCATTCCGTTCAGCACATCATGTAATTCTTCTTCACTTTCACTCAGGATAGTAATGTTATAAGTGAATCGTATCAGTGATTTCCTTTCACCTTCAATTTTAATTGCACTGCTGAAGCTTTCTTTTATTTCCATCCTTGCTTCCTCGATGTACAGATTGAACAGTAGGGGCGAAAGGCTACATCCTTGTCTTACACCCTTTTTAATACGAGCCCTTTGTTCTTGATCGTCCACTCTTATTATTTCCTCTTGGCTGTTGTACATATTGTATATGACCCATCTCTCGCTATAGCTTACACCTACTTTTTTCAGAAAATTTTACACCATTTTACATTGTCGAACGCTTTTTCCAGGTCGGCAAATCCTATGAACGTTTTTTTTTTATTTTCCTTCACTCTTGCTTCCATTGTTAACCGCAACGTCAGAATTGCCCCTCTCGTCCCTTTATTTTTCCTAAAGCCAAACTGATCGTCACCTAGAGTATCCTCTTCTTTTCCATTCTCCTACATATTATTCTTGTAAGCAACTTGGATGCTTGAGCAGTCGTGCCCTGAAGTCACCCTCGGGCTCGGCGACGCTTCAGACAGCAAGGTGTGGACATATGCGAGATAAAGGTCAGAGTTCAGGAGTTGATGTGAGGTGTAATGTGAGTTCATGATGTCACCTTGGTACCACAATTCTACCCGACGCCACCGCGGATGTGTCACACGATGGGAAGGCCGCTCCCCCTCGCCCTCTCCGGCTTCTTACCCACATTCCACCTCTTCCTTTCATGCCCCTGCGATAGAGATCAGAATCCCGACGCCCACCGTTGAAATCAAGCAGTTTTCTTATGGTGGTCGAGGAAAACATGTCAGAGACACCGCCACTTAAAATAGACATGAAAACATCTCAGGAGGTGGCATAAAGAGCAACAGTGAAAGTAAACCTCTTATCCTGGCGCGTTGATTCGAGTACCGAATACATTTCGCTGTCGAAAACGACAGTTCGCAGTGTGATGAGCTACAGGACGATGTTCTTGACAACCTGTGACACTGCTGCTGCCCCCCGCCCCCCCCCCCCCCCCCAGACGATTCCACCCTTCTATAGGAACACTGTGGCCCAGCTACCCCGTTGAACACGGTCGCAAGCATCGGGAGTGTAGTGCGGAGACAGTTTTTCCTCTGCTATGCAGTGTGGAAGCACTAGAAACCATTCAAAACCGTTTGACCAAATCTGAACGAGATGCAAAGCGGTAAATGGGACATGTTTTTTCAGACCTCCTATTCCACGCCCTCCTACTGTGTAGAGGACTGGAGGAGTGACACACGCGTGAATAAAACACCAAAGAGACCCTCTTAAGACACGCACTCCCCCCCCCCCCCCTCTCCCCTTCCCCCAAGTTCGGCAACACCCTCGGAGCCACCCATCTTTGTTGAGCGCTTCAAAAATGTACCACACAGAGACAAATTGTGACGACAGTTGTACGCGCCTGCAGGCAGGCTGCACTGCTGCCCGTTGGCTGTCAAGGTGTTGCCTGCCTGCAAGAGCCCAGGACTCCATCACACGTTGTCTCTGTACAGGTAAACTGATAAAGTGATCAACAGAGGTCGACGAATGGCACCGAGGGTGTTGCGAAACTCGGGGGTCTTAGAGGGATCCTTTGCCATTTCCTTGATAATGTCACACCTGTCTGTGATAATGTTGAAGGAGGATGCAAAAGCAGAGAACTGGAACACCATAGCCACCTTTTGCTGCTTCGGTTCACGTTCAGATTTCTTTGAATGGTTTTGAATGGTCGCAGAACACCGGAGCAAAAATTGCGTCACACAGCACTCCAAAAGGGTGCGACAATGTTCAGCGGGGTTACAGGTCAAAAATGTCTTAGGGAAGGTCTGCATGGCCTGGGGGAGGAGGATGTCTGCAGTGTTGTTAAGGGAAACGTCGCGTTCCTCATTACACTGTGGGATGTCTCATCGACCGCGAATGTGTGCGAGACGACGGCCCAAGGAGCGGGGTCGTTACGTCGACGCTCTGAGGCCTTTTCGTGTCGATTCTGAGCGGCGGTGTGTCTGAAACGCTTTCCTTGGCTACTCATAAGAAAATCGCTCGGTTTCAACGCTGCGCTTCGTGGTTCTGACGTCAAAAGGATGGGTGAATTGTGGATAATAGGTGATGTGACGAGCTTGTCATCATGTGAGACGTCCGCGATGATTTTGAGCTGAACTTTGGTGCCAGTGTGGCATCATCAAACAACCTTACACCTCGCACGAGCTTCTGACCTCTGGCTTTTTTTCCGCACGTGTCGACACCTCGCGGTTTGAAGCATCTCCGAGTCCGAGGGTGACGTCGCCGGGCGCCACGCATTTGCACCGTCACAGGGGAAGGTTGTAGGCATCTTTGAGTCAGATTTCATTCTGAGAGATAAATGCGGCCTTTCGGAAAAGCGATTCTCTAATTGCCTGCCCGTCTGCAGCTCTTGGTCTCGTGGTTGCGTTCGATTCCCGGTGGGGTCAGGGATTTTCACCTGCCTCGAGATGACTGAGTGTTTGTGTTGTCCTCATCCTTTCAACATCATCCAGTGGCGAAATAGGACTGGGTAAAGGTTCGGAAATTGTACGGGCGCTGATAACCGCGCAGTTGAGCGCCCCACAAACCAAACAGCATCATCATCATCATCCAATTGCCTGCCGCAGTTTATATTGACTATGGGTCGTAAGTAGTTATTGAGCTGTTCCTCAGTTCGAGTACCGGATGGGACGCTCTGGCAGCTTTCGGCAGCTGTGACCTCGTAAGGCGGGATGGTTTATAAATATGGATGGGACACGAGTCGCCCGGCCGGCTCCAGGACTGGCGGCCGGCGAGTGCAGCCACGGTGTATAATGGCAGGACCAGTCGAGCCCCGAAGACGGGCCGGTTGCGTCACGCGGAGAAAGCGGGCGCCAGCTGACAGCAGCAGGAGGAGCCGGAGGAGGCCGCAGGACAGGCGGAGCAAAGACAATGGCGCCTGCAGCGGGAAGCGGCCGGCAAGCGCTTCCTGAGCGTCGCGTTGCCAAACAGCCGGCCCGCCGCTCCTAACCGGCGCCGATTTGCGTCTCGGCGGGGCGCGGACGCCGAAAGTGCGCTCTTTCCACGGGATGGCGGGATGTCGGCCTGACACGTTTCGAAACCCGCGAGTGTGCTCAGGGGACCGAGGCCAGCGCATGCCTGGCGCGGCAGCACCGGCCCAGCACTGGCAGGGACAACCGAGTCAAAACAATCGATTCAGTCGGTCGTTGGAAACCAGTCGATTTATGTTTATTTCCGTTTGGTTCATAGGTATGTTACATAACAGTATCTAGGCTGAAATGTAAATGTGTAAGTACAATGAAGCGCCAAAGAAACTGATATAAGCAAGAGTATTCAAAACAGAGATATGTAAACAGGCAGAATACGGACTTGCGGTTGGCAGCGCCTACATAAGACAACAAATGTCTGGCGCCGTTGCTAGGTCGGCTACTGCTGCTACAATGCCAGGTTATCGAGATCTAAGTGACTTTGAACGTGGTGTTATAGTCGGTGCTCGAGTGATGGGACACAGCATCTCCGAGGCAGAGACGAAGTGGGGATTTTTTCCGTACGACCATTTCACGAGTGTGGCGTGAATAGCAGGAATCCGGTAAAACATAAAATCTCCGACATCGCTGCGGCCGCGCAAAGATCCTGCAAGAACGGGACCGACGACGACTGAAGAGAATCGTTCGACGCGACAGTAGTGCAACCGTTCAGCAAATTGCTACAGATTTGTGTTGGGTCATCAACAAGGGTCAGCATGTGAACCATTCAACGAAAGATAATCGATATGGGCTTTCGGAGCCGAAGGCCCACTCGTGTACCCTTGGTCACTGCACGACACAGAGGCTTACGCCTCGCCTGGGTCCTTCAACACCGACATTGGACTGTTGATGGCTGGAAAGTTGCTGCCTGGTCGGACGAGTCTCGTTTCACATTGTATCGAGCGCACGGACGTGTACATCATGGATCCTGTATGTCAGCTGGGGACTGTTCAAGCTGGTGCAGACTCTGTAATCCTGTGCAGCGTTTGCAGTTGGAGTGATATGGGACCCCTTGATACGTCTAGATACGACTCTGACACGTGACACGTACTTAAGCACCCTGTCTGGCCACCCTCATCCATTCCGACGGACTCGACCAATCCCAGCAGGACAATGCGACACCCCATGCGTCCAGAATTGCTACAGAGTGGCTCCTGGAACACACTTCTGGCTTTAGACATTTCCGTTGCCCATCAAACTCCCCACACGTGAACATTATTGAGCATATCTGAGATGCCTTGCAACGCGCTGTTCAGAAGAGGTCTCCACTCCCACATACTCCTTGGATTTATGGACAGCCCTGCAGGATTCGTGGCGTCAGTTCCCTTCAGACATTAGTCGAGTCCATGCCACGTCGTGTTGTGGCACTTCTGCTTGCTCGCGTGGTCCCTACTCTAATACGCAGGTGTACCAGTTTCTTTCGCTCTTCAGTGCATGAGCACTCGGAGTCACTTGGTGTAGAGTTCTCATATCACCGTCAAATGCTAGCAATGGGCACTCGTTGACAATTAGTTCTATTGTTTGCGCTTCCACTCTGCAGTCACAGTCAGCTGATAAACAGAAACAACACTTTTTCGAGGTGTGACTAGACCTCCTTCGACCCCTCCTAATGCCTTGACCACGTCTGTCGCGATGATTCGAACCCATCGTCATTCTCTGTTCGCTCTCTGCCCAGGTGGGCGTTGGTAGCAGGACTGCTGAATCAACTGAGGGTAGTGTAAGCGATTTCAGAGGAGCTCTTGGTAAGTCTTGTAGGACATCGTACAAGGTAGAGTTCTTATGAGACGTAATCTTCTTGAGCAACTTTCTTTTAGCCGCTTTCCTCCTTAGATGTTGTCAAGCAATAAGTCTATCCGAAGATTGTGGCCACTGCAATCAGGCGATTACTGGAGAACGGCTTAATACATCTATATCTATACTCCGAAAGCCACGTTGTGGTGTGTGGCGGAGGGTGCTTCGTGTACCACTGCCACTTCCCCCTTTCGTGTTGCAGTCGCGATTAGTTCGTGGGAAGAACTGTTGTCGGTAGGCCTCGGTGTGGGCTCGAATCTCTTTAATTTTGCCTTCGCGGTCTTTTCACGCATTATACGCAGGAGGAGACAGTGTTGATTCTTCTAGGAACGTACGCTCTCGGAACTTTAACAATAAAAACCACACCGTGATGCAGAACGCCTCTTGGTTGGTTGATTTGGGGGGAGAGGACCAAACACTGAATTCATCGGTCTCATCGGATTAGGGAAGGATGGGGAAGCAAGTCGGCCGTGCCATTTCAAAGGAACCATACCGGCATTTGCCTGACGCACTTTTCAGGATGACAAAGCACTTTCGTATATGGCTGCTGCAACGCAATCAGCATTTCTTGGGGTACAACAAGTTCACCTAAGCGCGCGCCAACTGAAAGCGTATGGGACATCGTGAAGCGGGAACTTGATCGTTCTCCAGTGCCTGCACGAACCACTGTCGAACTTGTGACAAAAGGCACAAGAAGCATGGGACAGCCTAACGCAGATAAGCGGATTAGCACCTTTATGAGCGTTTGCATGAGAAAAGGCACGCCTGGGTTGCAGCCAGATGGCGGTACACAGTGTGCTGATGCAATCGTTTGAACACCCTGCACTGTAACTGGTGTCTTTAATTTTGTCTGGAATCAGAATGGCCGGACGCGGGTTGAAGAGTCGTCCTCCCGAATGCGAGTCGAGCGTGCGAACCACTGCGTCACCTCGCTCGGTCAGAACGCCTGTAGTCGGTCGATGATCTCTGTGACGGTTTCGTGCATAATAAATGAAACTGTGGCGAAACTTGCCGCACTTCTTTGAATCTTCTCTACTTCCTCACTCACTACTATCTGGTACGGATTACGTACTGACGACCAATATTCAAGTATTTGTCGACAGAGTGTTTTGTAAGCTACTTCCTTTGTTGATGGAGTACATTTCCTGGGAATTCTTCTGTCTTACTCGATTAATTTTACGTGGTAGTGCTATTTCAAATCGCTCCGTATACATACTCCTAGGTATCTCATTGTGTAGTCATACATTAAAGGGTCCTTCTGTGTATTCGCGGCACGTTACATTTGTTAATGTTGAGGATCAAGTGCCACTCCCTACAGCAAGTGGCTTAATACCGGTAAATTCTTCAAAAAAAAAAAAAAAAAAAAAATGGTTCAAATTGCTCTGAGCACTATGGGACTTAACATTTGAGGTTATCAGTCCCCTAGACTTAGAACTACTTAAACCTAATTAACCTAAGGACATCACAAACATCCATGCCCGAGGCAGGATTCGAACCTGCGACCGTAGCGGTCGCGCGGTTCCAAACTGTAGCGCCTTCAACTGTAGCGGCCGGCTCAGTAGCTGTCATCACTGCACGTGTAAAGACACTCTTACTGGCAACGGTAATGGCACATGGACGGCTCGGGACGAGAAGGCAGTGTGTGGCGGGCTGGTGCTTTAACGGGCTTTCTCAAGGCTGGCTCTGCCCACAACAGTTGGAAGCCGCTAGCCGGTGCTACAGGCTTAAACAGTATGTGCGGTGTAGCCTGCTAGGGAGGGAAGATGGGGGGGGGGGGGGGGGGGGGGAGGGCGGCTCTGTACAGGTAGGGTACAGACAGGGTGCAGACAGCGGTGTTGTGCAACCAGCGATGCAGGAAACGAGTGGGCAGGGAGCTGCAAAAAAGTCCACGGGGGCGGGTGTCAATGCCACGCACATCCATCGCGGTGACGGCGCAGTCACGCGCAAACAGTTGGTCTGTGAGCAGCAATTAAAGCAATTAGACGCCGCGGCGTGGAAATGTTGTCAACTCCGGCAGTGGCAGTCTTCCCTGGAGATCGTACAGGTACTGGCGTCCGAGATCTCTCGCAATGGTAACGAGAAATACGACAGCGGAAGTCGCGTAATAGAAAACATTTCGCGACGTAAATAAAAAAAAGGTCATCAAAACGAGTGGCCAAGTCACAACATCCTTTCGTCCGTTTGATACCGGTATCTCGAAGGCTATAAAAGTTAAATGCGTTATTATGGTCATTTTCTTTTAGAACGGCGGTCGGTACGTATTCTGGCTACTATCCGCATGTCAATGTGATCGCGACAAGTGTCTGCAAGGTATGCGGTGATCAAACAAATGACGGTCATGAGGAGGAAGCACGACTGTCTTGTAGACCTGCCGGGCAGTACAAGGACCACGTGGCGGAGGTCAAGAACAGCTGCACTGTCAACTGCTGAGGCCAGTGCTGGGGGTCTGGCACTGAGATGTCCCCGTGGTCCAGTGCTGGATTTAAACGTGAGCAGTCCTGGAGTCATTCCTGAATACCGAGGAAGGTTGAATTTGCTAGCGAAATGTTCACAAGTGGAGAACCCGTTAGGAAGCTGAGTAGTCGTAAACCATGCCGGAAATCCAAGAGCACGGTTGTGGCGTTAACAAAGGCAGGCAATTCCATCTGTCGCTACCAGCGGTAGAGGTGTTTGTGCTCTTGGAGGTGATTCGTACATACGTAGCCGGTGGCGTGATTTTCTACGCAATACAGTTACCTTCCATGTAAATAAATGGCTGAATAATTATTTAAGACTCGATTCAAAATATTTTCAATTTACGGAAATCATCACATCTTTTCATTAAAACGGAAAAAAACTGTCGCTAAAATTTAGCCAGTGTTTCTTCCTTTTTCACGTACCCCTAATGGAACTTTTGCATTCAACTTTGTACCCCCGACGATACATCAAATGAAATAGTTGCACATTAATTGTTCCTGGAACAAGTTAATCGACAGTACTACATTATGACTAATGTCCACTGATCCGGTGTGATAGTAGAAACGTGAAGGGACTCGTACAGGTCGACCCCGTCTGTTGACTGACAGAGACCGCCGGCAGTTGAAGAGGGTCGTAATGTGTAATAGGCAGACATCTATCCAGACCATCATACAGGATTTCCAAACCGCATCAGGATCCACTGCAAGTACTACGACAGTTAGGTGGGAGGTGAGAGAACTTGGATTTCTTGGTCGAGCGGCTGCTCATAAGCCACACATCACGCCGGTAAACGCCAAACGACGGCTCACTTGATGTAAGGAGCGTAAACACTGGGCGATTGAACAATGGAAATGTTGTGTGGAGTGACGAATCACGGTACACAATGTGGCGATCACTTGGCAAGGTATGGGTGTGGCGAATGCTCGGTGAACGTCATCTGCGAGCGTGTGTAGTGCCAACAGTAAAACTCGAAGACGGTGGTGGTGAAGGGTAGCGCTTAACATGCGTACCAGTACTGCAAGAGTGCAAGAGAGAGAAGTGAAGTTAACATCTCCATTGCCGAGTTACATTGTTGCCACAGCGAACTTACAGCTCGATTCGGCTACAACTCTCGTCTTGGATAAATGTTATTTTTGGTCAATTTATGGTCTGGGCTTTAACCTTCGTAAATAATAATACTTTTAATTATCTTTTTAAAGTTTCTCCTTCGTATCATGTGGTATTCTTTCATTCAGTCTTTACTTTGTGATAAGCGTTGGTATTTACATAAAATTCTCGTTAGTCAAACTGTCAAGAGTGTAAATTTTGTTGTCAGTAGCTGTTCAAATGGTTCAAATGGCTCTGAGCACTATGTGACTTAACTTCTGAGGTCATCAGTCCCCTAGAACGTAGAACTACTTAAACCTAACTAACCTAAGGACATCACACACATCCATGCCCGAGGCAGGATTCGAACCTGCGACCGTAGCGGTCCCGCGGTTCCAAACTGTAGCGCCTTCAACTGTAGCAGCCGGCTCAGTAGCTGTCATCACTGTCACGATGACTCATTTTTCTGTCATCACTGTCAGGATGACTCATTTTTCTATTTCCTTTTGCAACTAAAGGGTGTTCATTATGGGTTCTATAATTGGGGTGTTACAACAGGCAGTGCGCACCGTCGAAGGTCGTTGCCAAGAACACCAGAGGCACACTCGACAAGTCAGCGATTGCAGAGCACTGTTTGTCCGAGAATCACGCGATGGAGTACGAATGTACCTGTATCTTGGCACAGACTTGCAAATACTGGAATAGGGCCGTTAAAGAGACCACAGAAATTCGTACCAGGGACGGTCTCATCAATGGAGATTGCGGCTGTAATCTTAGCAAGGTTTAGCAACCAGCATTGAGTTTAATTAAGAAGACAGCAAACAAAACGATCTGGCGAGCATGGAGTACAGAGAAGTTACATCAGTGCTGTCACAGACGCCGACGCTAGCACCTCCGACAGGCGGCCGCGGACGCAGGGGATATCAAAGGGCCACACGCCACCAGGAGCTCGGTTCGTAAGCGCACCTGACTACGGTGACATGTGTGGTGGCCGAAATATTGTGCCCACTGGACACTCTGAACCGGCTGTACACCCGTGGACTCTGATGTCAAAAAATACAGGTTAGTCCCTTGATAGTGACCGGTGACCGCGCCAAATATCTCACAAAATAAGCATCAAACGAAAAAACTACAAAGAACGAAACTCGTCTAGCTTGAAGGGGGAAACCAGATGGCGCTATGGTTGGTCCGCTAGATGGCGCTGCCATAGGTCAAACGGACATCAACTGCGTTTTTTAAAACAGAAACCCCCATTTTTATTACATATCCGTGTAGTACGTAAAGAAACATGAATGTTTTAGTTGGACCACTTTTTCCGCTTTGTGATAGATGGCGCTGTAATAGTCACAAACGTATAAGTACGTGCTATCACGTAACATTCCGCCAGTGCGGACGGTATTTGCTTCGTGATACATTGCCCTTGTTAAAATGGGCCGTTTACCAATTGCGGAAAAGGTCGATATAGTGTTGATGTACGGCTATTGTGATCAGACTGCTCAACGGGCGTGTGCTATGTATGCTGCTCGGTATCCTGGACGACATCATCCAAGTGTCCGGACCGTTCGCCGGATAGTTACGTTATTTAAGGAAAGTGTTCAGCAACATGTGAAACGTCAGCCACGACCTGCAACAAATGATGATGTCCAAGTAGGTGTTTTAGCTGCTGTTGCGGCTAACCCGCACGTCAGTAGCAGACAAATTGCGCGAGAATAGGGAATCTCAAAAACGTCGGTGTTGAGAATGCTACATCAACATCGATTGCAACCGTACCACATCTCTATGCACCAGGAATTGCATGGCGACGACTTTGAACATCGTGTACAGTTTGCCACTGGGCACAAGAGAAATTACGGGACAATGACAGATTTTTTGTACGAGTTCTATTTAGCGACGAAGCGTCATTCACCAACAGCGGTAACGTAAACCGACATAATATGCACTATTGGGCAACGGAAAATCCACGATGGCTGCGACAAGTGGAACATCAGCTACCTTGGCGGGTTAATGTATGATGCGGCATTATGGGAGGAAGGATAATTGGTCCCCATTTTATCGATGGCAATCTAAATGGTGTAATGTATGCTGATTTCCTACGTAATGTTCTACCGATGTTACTACAAAATGTTTCGCTGCATGACAAAATGACGATGTATTTCAAACATGATGGATGTCCGGCACATAGCTCGCGTGCGGTTTAAGCGTTATTGAATAGCATATTTCATGACGTCGTCGAATTTCTTTCTGTTGATAGGAATGTCGTTACACGTATTGCCAAATGCATTGAGGTTGACGGACATCATTTTGAGCATTTATTGCATTAACGTGGTATTTACAGGTAATCACGCTGTAACAGCATGCGTTCTCAGAAATGATAAGTTGATAAGTTCACAAAAGTACATGTATCACATTGGAACAACCGAAATAAAATGTTCAAACGTACCTACCTGTTACCAACTGTTCGTCTAAAATTGTGAGGCATATGTTTGAGACTATTACAGTGCCATCTATCACGAAGCGAAAAAAGTGGTCCAACTAAAACATTCATATTTCTTTACGTACTACGCGAATATGTAATAATGGGGGTTCCTATTTTAAAAAACGCAGTTGATATCCGTTAGATGTATGGCAGCACCATCTAGCGGGCCAACCAAAGCGCCATATGGTTTCCCCCTTCAAGCTAGACAAGTTTCGTTCTTTGTAGTTTTTTCGTTTGACGCTTATTTCGCGAGATATTTGGCCCGATCACGATCAATGGACCACCCTGTATACTTAGAGTTTTGCATTTAGAAATGACAAATGTCTGTTGGTTGTTTGTGAGAAGACAGTGTTGTGACTGGTGCACAAAGGAGTAGCGTGTAGCAGTACATGACAGAAATGGAAAGTGGCAGGGTCGTGGCCTGTGGTTTTCCTTTCAGAGATACAGCTGCTGGCACTGTTCGAGATACTGTGACTAGCATGTGAAGACGAAATCTGTGGGCTCGCGAGGCCCGTACTCACGCCGTGCAGGACCTCAGCGGCCGCGGGCGACTGTCGGCTGAGACGACTGACATGTCGCTCGTGCGGGCGCGCGACCACGTCACGTACCTCGAGCCAGGAAATGCGCCTGCTTGCGGCAAGACAGGCACCCACACGGACAGTGCGGCATGCGGCAGCGTCTGCAGCACCACGGGTTATGAGCAGGGCGACCAACTTTGTAGCTTTTCTCGATTCGGCAGGAGGGCCGACAGTGGCTCGCCCAGCGATATTACTGGACGCCTTTTCAGACGAGCGCTGGCTGAGCGTACGGCATCAGGATGGACGTATCTGCGTGTAGAGGATCCGTGGCGAACGAACTTTGCCAGATTGCATCCTTTACCGTCACGTGCACCTAGCACCTGGGGTGCACGACACGATCACCTTAGGACCTCATCGCCTCTAAACTGGATAGCAGCCAGTAATTAAAACTTCCGGGCTAAGAGGCCGTGGTCCAATGGTAGAATTACTTCTCCCTGACGTTTCGTTGCCAGCTGCGGGCAACATCATCTGAGGTGAGTCTACGACTGGCTGCTAGGCCGTGGAGGTCCTGTTTATATAGAGCGCGTAGAGGGCGCCACCACTCGTCACGTGTTGTCAACAGTAAAACTATCTCTGGCTGGCGTCATTACTCTCGATCGAAGGTAATCGATTGTCACATCTTTGGTACAGAGTCGATCGCCATATCTTATCTAGCTTCAAGCCTTCTTCTTTCCTGTTAAAATTATTGTGGTGTTTAAAAATCTCTACAGCCTCTCTATACATACGTGCATAATAATGCGGTGTCTTAGCTAGCACGCTCGTCTCACTAAATTTAATTTCATGGTCACCCGTTTCAAAAACATGTTCCGCTACAGCCGATTTGTCCGTGTGTCCCAGTCGACAGTTCCTTTTGTGTTCAGTTAGGCGAGTATTGATACTTCTTTTCGTGGTTCCAATGTAAACCTTCCCACAACTACAGGGAATCTTATAGACACCAGGAGTAGCTAAAGGGTGTCGTGCATCTTTCGCCGATCTTAAGCATTCACTAATTTTCTTGGTGGGTCTGAAGATTGTATCAACTCTGAACTTGGCCAGCACTTTCCCGATACGGTCCGTAATATTGTGGATGAATGGAAGAAAAACTTTCCCCACCGATGGTTGTTGTTGTTGCACATTTTCGGACATTTTTCTTCTGGGATGGAGTGCTCTATCTATCTCCTTGTCAGCGTACCCATTTTTCTGGAAAGCGGTTCGCAAGTGGTTTAGTTCCTCTTGCAAATAAGCTGGCTCACAGATTTTATTAGCCCTGTCCACCAATGTCTTGATGATGCCTCTCTTCTGCCTGGGATGATGGTTTGAATGCTTATGAAGATAACGATCGGTATGCGTATCTTTTCTGTAGACTTTGTGACCCAGAGTCCCATCTGCTCGTTTAATTACTGAGACGTCCAAAAAATTTATCTGTCCATTACTTTCTGTCTCCATAGTAAATTGTATTTTTGAAGCTTGAAGCTAGATAAGATATGGCGATCGACTCTGTACCAAAGATGTGACAATCGATTACCTTCGATCGAGAGTATGACGCCAGCCAGAGATAGTTTTACTGTTGACAACACGTGACGACTGGTGGCGCCCTCTACGCGCTCTATATAAACAGGACCTCCACGGCCTAGCAGCCAGTCGTAGACTCACCTCAGATGATGTTGCCCGCAGCTGGCAACGAAACGTCAGGGAGAAGTAATTCTACTATTGGACCACGGCCTCTTAGCCCGGAAGTTTTAATTACTGAAGAGGCCGGCCGTGAAAGCCTACACGCTATGATTAGACGCCTCTACGGGGAGGATATGTCGGTTATGGTACGACGATTGGAGAGCCTACGCAAGAAGAAGGCCCAGCAGCTTTGTTCGCTCACTTTCTTGCTACGTTGTCGTGACACCGGTGCAGTTCCGAAGTTTTTGAAGGTGAGAAGATTGTTTCATTCAGCGCAAGCCAGCCGTATCTATTCACGCATGGAACTGGCAATGCTACGAGAACGGATTCATCAAACACGTCGAGGACTGGCGGTAACATGCAGTCAACTATTAAATCTCCATCTATTTATTAGCAATACAATGCAGGTTTGCGATTGGAATAAGGTGGATGGGCTAACATTTAGATCCATGGAACGTAGTGCAGAAGTGTCTTCTAATAGACAGAAGAAGAAGTTTGACTATCTACATAAGAGCAGACAGGAAACACCGGTTATAGACAATTCTCGAACGGTTATAAATTTGTCCGGAAAAGAGTTATCCAGGGAAGAAACTTCTGTTCTCTCGAAAGGAGGTAATTTTGCAATTACTCCACTGAAGATTCCAACGGAGGATATTGTAGCTAATATAGAGGCGGGGATTCGGCTGTTACCATCACACACTGCGGATGAAGTTAGGATGGAAACAGCCAGGATACTGCGTAAAGCTAAGCCACCTAGCAGTAATCTGTCTCAAGGAGAAAAGAAAGCATTACGGGAGATTAATGCGGACAAGAGTATTATTGTACTTTCTGCTGACAAGGGAAATGCTACCGTGGTGATGAAGAGTGAAGACTACTACAAGAAGATCAGTGACCTTTTGGATCTTACCACTTATAAAAAGTTGAAAAAGGATCCTACAACGAAAGTGTTGACAGTTACCAATCAATTAATAAAAAAGTCTTCTATTCCTTCAGAGGATAAAAAAGATCTTGTAAAACGGAAGCTTATCCTCCTAGATTATATGGGCTACCTAAGGTGCATAAACCTAATGTCCCACTTAGACCGATAGTAAGTGCTATTGGATCCCCTACTCAAGAGCTGGCTAGACATCTTGCCACCTTGTTACAACCGTTCATTGGAAAAACTGATCATCATATTAAAAACTCTATGCACTTTATTGAAAAATTGAAGGAGATTACCGTCAGCCCCAGTGATATTCTTGTCAGCTTTGATGTGGTGTCTCTGTTCACCATGGTTCCTGTCAACGAAGCTCTTGCTTGCATATCTGACATATTTCCGACTGATATAGTAGCTTTGTTTAGACATTGCCTTTCCACGACTTATTTTCAGTATAATAATGAGTTCTATGAACAAATTAATGGAGTGGCAATGGGTAGCCCTCTAAGTCCAGCCGTTGCTAATATTTTTATGGAATTTTTTGAACAGCAAGCACTGCAGTCAGCCAGAAAAAGGCCTTTGAAGTGGTATCGGTATGTGGACGACACTTTTGTCGTATGGAATCACGGTGAAGAAGAACTGAACCGTTTTTTGAAGCATTTGAATAGCATCAATTCAAAAATACAATTTACTATGGAGACAGAAAGTAATGGACAGATAAATTTTTTGGACGTCTCAGTAATTAAACGAGCAGATGGGACTCTGGGTCACAAAGTCTACAGAAAAGATACGCATACCGATCGTTATCTTCATAAGCATTCAAACCATCATCCCAGGCAGAAGAGAGGCATCATCAAGACATTGGTGGACAGGGCTAATAAAATCTGTGAGCCAGCTTATTTGCAAGAGGAACTAAACCACTTGCGAACCGCTTTCCAGAAAAATGGGTACGCTGACAAGGAGATAGATAGAGCACTCCATCCCAGAAGAAAAATGTCCGATAACGTGCAACAACAACAACCATCGGTGGGGAAAGTTTTTCTTCCATTCATCCACAATATTACGGACCGTATCGGGAAAGTGCTGGCCAAGTTCAGAGTTGATACAATCTTCAGACCCACCAAGAAAATTAGTGAATGCTTAAGATCGGCGAAAGATGCACGACACCCTTTAGCTACTCCTGGTGTCTATAAGATTCCCTGTAGTTGTGGGAAGGTTTACATTGGAACCACGAAAAGAAGTATCAATACTCGCCTAACTGAACACAAAAGGAACTGTCGACTGGGACACACGGACAAATCGGCTGTAGCGGAACATGTTTTTGAAACGGGTGACCATGAAATTAAATTTAGTGAGACGAGCGTGCTAGCTAAGACACCGCATTATTATGCACGTATGTATAGAGAGGCTGTAGAGATTTTTAAACACCACAATAATTTTAACAGGAAAGAAGAAGGCTTGAAGCTAGATAAGATATGGCGATCGACTCTGTACCAAAGATGTGACAATCGATTACCTTCGATCGAGAGTAATGACGCCACCCAGAGATAGTTTTACTGTTGACAACACGTGACGAGTGGTGGCGCCCTCTACGCGCTCTATATAAACAGGACCTCCACGGCCTAGCAGCCAGTCGTAGACTCACCTCAGATGATGTTGCCCGCAGCTGGCAACGAAACGTCAGGGAGAAGTAATTCTACTATTGGACCACGGCCTCTTAGCCCGGAAGTTTTAATTACTGAAGACGCCGGCCGTGAAAGCCTACACGCTATGAATGGATAGCAGCCGTTATGTTCCTGACATATGAAGGCCAGTGTCTGTACCCTGCCTCTGAGAGGTCCGTGACGTTCTCTTCGTGCCTTTACATCCAAATAACGGTCCCATATTTCTAGTGTCACGCGTCGTCGGCCCTGCCCCGGTCTTCGGGATACAGTTTCGGTCTCTATAAACTGTCGCCACATCCGAGAAACAACAGAATCATCCACATTAAGCCATCGGGCCACATCAGTTTGCGACTGTCCTGCTTCCATTCTTCCTGTGGCCCTCCACCGCAGAGTGCCTGGTATGCGTCTCCTTCGTGCCATACTGCACCGTCTGCGACTGTGTCCACAGCGACTGAGGATGTAAGACTACCCGGCAAACGCTGCCCCCTTTGTCAGGTGACCTGACGTCACCGCTGGCGTTCTTGTCCGTTTTCCGGATGCCATCTTCCGTGCAGAACACGATCGTACTGACATCTGCTGACAGTTTGTATGGTTACATCGCGAATTAGACAAAGGACGGGCAAACAATGGCATATTGCTTTAATTTTGGACATCAATGTATAGAAACACAACACGTGAAATTTCTTTATTTGCAATTCATCCTGGTGTTGCAATTCTCTTGACAAGCAGAGTAGTCAGCTATGCTACTAATATGAGCCATACGTAATGTTCGTGGAACATATCAGTCTGTGTTCCCGCTTTCTTCTAATGTCCAGCGGTTGAGGAGTATCCTCCCTCTTGGCGTGTGTGAGGTTAAAGTTGGCTACCTCACCGTCCGGCGCCCCCCTACCGGTTGGCGATGACTGCCAAAGCCGTACCGGATGCTGACATCAGCCGGGGCCGGCTTCCTGCTGCGCCACTTTGCAGATCCACGCCGCCGCCTCCCGCTCCGGGATCGGCCCGCACGCCCTCCTTCTCAGGAACTGACGCCAGTCTTCCGTCCCATCGCACTTTCTCCCGGCTTCACCAGATCTCGCACTCCCTCTCGCTACCTCTCACTCCCTTCCTCCCCCCCCCCCTCTCTCTCTCTCTCTCTCTCTCTCTCTCTCTCTTCTCTCTCTCTCTCTCTCTCTCTCACACACACACACACACACACACACACACACACACACACAAAGAGAGCGAACTCACACCTACTTGCTTCAGTCAAACATTTTGTCAAACTACGCTTGCCAAATATTTGACAGTGTATGATTCAGTTTGACATATTTTCAAGTACAGACTGTGTTTGACAGAAATTTTGATTGACAGAAAGTTTGACAAGATGGCGGACGTTGTTTATGTTGCCGTTTCGCCGCATATGTTTAATGAAAAATTGTTTTATTACGATTTATCTCACTGTGTCGTGAGTCTCCACAGTCATGAAAGTACAGTCAAATAAAAAAAACAGAACAGAACAGCCCTGCCGGCCGGGGTGGGCGAGCGGTTCTAGGCGCTACAGTCTGGAACCGCGCGATCGCTACGGTCGCAGGTTCTAATCCTGCTTCGGGCATGTATGTGTGTGATGTCCTTAGGTAAGTTAGGTTTAAGTAGTTCTAATGGGACTGATGACCTCAGAATTTAAGTCCCATAGTGCTCAGAGCCATTTGAACCAAGCCAGAACAGCCCTGACAATCACCAAAATGGTAGACGTACCACATCTTTCCCAGCCATACACTACGCGTGAAGAGGGTATGAACAAAATCAATATTTTATGCTTACAGGTAAGCGGAGTGGAATGAAATAAAAGAAATTGAAGTTCTTTGGTTCTTTAACGGAAGATGTGGGCTATATGTTCACATGTTTGCGGTATTTTAATGACCTGTTATTCGAGTACCAAGTGGAAGAGAATAAATTTTCACATACTTGTGTTTTCTTTTTCATTGTGAGGATGAAGTAACGCTAAACAAGCTATTAAATGTTTCACTCTCCATCCGCAGAAAGTTTATGAAATCATCAGGTTCTGAGCGAAACATTTCTATCTACATATTTCTCATTTTAAACTATTCCCTGAACCAGCGTCTTGTTTTGTTCTTCCTTAAACACAGTGCCAGAGGTAATGTTAGAAAAGCTTTGGTAGACATTCCCACTAGTGCCAACTGCCAAACTACAGCATACACAGAATGTGTCTGCTTCAAAAGTAAAATGAAATTGCCAAGCTTTCTTAGTACATACACGAACTTGTTTGACACATTCGTGGCTGGACAGGAGCGAACTTGACAGGCAACTTCGCTCTTTTAGGAGGGGCTTAATAAGTTCTAAAAAGTTTCACTGTCCATTCGGAGAAAGTTGATCTAATCATCGGGTTCTGAGAGTAACACTTCGTTTGGCATATTTCCAAGGGAAATCCCTCATTTTAAACCATCCCTCGACCATTCTTCTTTAAACACATTGGAGAAGTCAATTCCAGGACAGCTTTGTCAGCATTTGTGGCCATACTCACTACTTCAAGCGAATAGTCTCGGCTTCAAAAAGTTGAGGTTAAACTGACAAACTTGTCTGAACGTGTATGGGCTTGCTTGGAAAATCCGTGGCTAGATAAGAGTGATTTTGTCAAACGATTTACGGGAGCCGTAAGATACCTGTAACACCATTGTAACGTGTGTGCGCGTGTGTGTGTGTGTGTGTGTGTGTGTGTGTGTGTGTGTGTGTGTGCGTGTTTTTTAAAGCATTTAACATTTGCTGGTGTATCACGTTTCATTATACTGTACGGTACATGAATTTTAACGGTCCGTTGCAACCGACGATAGCTGCAGGTTGCAAACAGTCTTCCTCTATCATTATTTTCCTGCCTCGCTACTAGTTTTGCCATACTAATTTTTTCCTTTATCGTTGTCAAAGCTGTAATAGCTTTCGTGTTTAGCAGTACAATCCTTGCTACTTTAGCCAATACGATTATGAAATAAGTGCAGCTTACAATACTGGTAAGCACCCCTGCGGTGTTCTTCTAGTTACTATAATAATTTACGAGTAAGTACAAAACGTCATAAACAAAAAACATATTTTAATATTGAAAATTCTATGTGGTTCTAGGTAAATTATAGGGATATCGCTGTAGTGGTGCGATTTAGAGCTAACAAGTCAAGAAAACGAACATGCATAGTTTAAGAGCGATATCTTCAGTGTCTCTTTCCTTATTGACTTTGAACTGTATTTCACGTTCTTTTGTTGCGGTGACGGTCGGCGACAGTTTCGATGGGCCATATGTAGGTGGTGTGTGAACCCTTAGCAGTGTACTCATACCAATACAGTGGTCGGATCTCTTCAAGATTCTGCAAGTAATTAGATCCCCACGGGTTTGTTATTATTAACTTTGAAATAGTGAGAAGGTTCACCTAGTCCCGCGGGCTATGCAGCGGCCTGAGACCCTTGTTTAAACTGACTGAATAGTGTAGCAGTGTAGAGAATTGATCCAGATCCGCCAAAAAACGGTTCCGACTAAATTCGAGGAAGGGTCCATCGCTTAATTTGTCTCGCACGTCCCACATCGCCAAGTGTACGTGCATTACGGTGACCGCGAGTATGATTTCGTGCCACGATACGGAAGCTCCTAGGAACGAGCGAACGGAACGTTTCACGTTTCTCAACACGGTTTGACAGCCCTAATGTTCGTGTTGAAAAGTACAGGATGGCTTAACTTTGAACCAGCATTCATTGGAAAGTTACCCTGTAAGCTTATGGTTCAAATTTTTTAACAGCGCCCGTGAAAGTACTCATCTCCTGTTAAGTTTAGCACCTTATAATAGTTATAAAGAGACAGTAGATATTTGATGTGCTGGCCTCAGGCATTCGAGGAATGTTGTATTAGTGTCTGAGCGGTATTCGGATAACTCACTCACACGAGTGTGAGGGCGAAAGCCAATAATCCGAGGTCAGGTTTGCTCCAGTTACTGGTATACATCGTTGGAGGCCGCTTGCGCTAATGGAAAGCATGTGCCATTGAGTCATTTCCGATAGCCTATGCCTTGACTGTATGCTTGATGGGTAGCAGCCGTTAAATTAGGTGACATGTAACCAATACTGGACCAATATAGTGCGATGTAGAAAACGATTAGTCTACTTGTTTTTCTAACCCTTGCTCTATTCCGATATCTGTCTTGTCATCTACATCTACATCTAGACACTCCGCGAGCCGCCGTACGGTGCGTGGCGGAGGGCACCCAGTACTACTACTAGCCACTTCCTTTCCTGTTCCACTCGCAAAGAGACAGAGGGAAAAACGACTGTCTGTATGCCTCCGAATAAGCCCTAATTTCTCGTAATTTATCTTCGTGATCCTTACGCACAGTGTATGTGGCAGTAGAATCGTCGGCATTCAGCTTCAAATGTCGGTATTTCAAATTTTCTCAATAGTGTTTCTCGAAATGAACATCGTCTTCCCTACTCGGATTCCCATTTGAGAGCCTGAAGCATCTGCGTGACGCTTACACGTTGCTCGAATCTGCTGGTAACAAGTTTCGCAGCCCACCTCTGAACTGCTACGACATCTTCCTTCTATTCGGCCTGGTACAGATCCGAAACACTCGAGCGGTACTCAAGAATAGGTCACAACAGCATCTTATTTGTGGTCTCTCTTAAAGGTGAATTACCATTTCCTAAAATTCTAGGCGTTTCAGTCTGGACCCTTGCGACCGCTACGGTCGCAGGTTCGAATCCTGCCTCGGGCATGGATGTGTGTGATGTCTTTAGGTTAGTTAGGTTTAAGTAGTTCTAAGTTCTAGGGGACTGATGACCTCAGCAGTTAAGTCCCATAGTGCTCAGAGCCATTTGAACCTAAAATTCTCCCAATCAATCGAAATCGACCCTTCGTCTTCCCCAGCACAGTTCTCACAAGCTCGTCCCATCTCATACCGCTTTGCTACGTTACTCCCAGATATTTAAACGACTTGACTGTGTCAAGCAGGACACTACTAATACTGACTCCAAATATTACAGGTAGTCATCCTCATTAACTTACATTTTTCCACATTTAGGGCTAGCCGCCATTCATCACACCAACTGGAAGTTTTGTCTAACTTGTCTTGCATCTTCCTATAATCACTCAACTTCGACACCTTACCGTACATCAGTAAACAACCACAGATTGCTGCCCACCTTGGCAGCCAAATCATTTATATACAGAGAGAGAACAACAGCCGTCCTGTCACACTTCCATGATGATATCCTTATCTCTGATGAACACTCGCCGCCCCGGACAACATACTGGGTTATACTATTTAAGATGTCTTCGAGGCACTAACATATTTGTGAACTTACTCCATATGCTCGCATCTTCGTTAACGGCCTGCAGTGGGGCACCGTGTCAAATACTTTCCGGAAATCTAGAGATATGGCACCTGCCTGTTGCCTTTCATCCCTGCAGGCCCTTGGGTACTTGCGCCAGTTACAAATATTTTATACAAAAATTTTTTTCCCAACCCTGACTGATCTAGAATTTTACCTGTTGTTGTTTCCTCACGATCAGCCGTGCGGCGCCTCACGTTGTTTAATCCTACAACACTAAAGGGGAGGGGGGGGGGGATGATGTTACATTGTTACTAAACCATCTTAAGTTTTACTACTCGATATTTAATTGAAGTAAAGTCACAACTTATAGTTTATCCACTACTTAATTACAATTGTAAGGTTTCCAGTGGTGTAGTTCATACGATACAGCCGGCCAGAGCGGCCGAGTGGTTAAAGGCGCTACAGTCTGGAACCGCACGACCGCTACGATCGCAGGTTCGAATCCTGCCTCGGGCATGGTTGTGTGTGATGTCCTTAGGTTAGTTAGGTTTAAGTAGTTCTAAGTTCTAGGGGACTTATGACCACAGCAGTTGAGTCCCATAGTGCTCAGAGCCATTTGAACCATTTGAGCCATACGATACAGGTACAAAATGTCTTGTTTCAAACAACTCCAGTCCTAAATTTTACGATGATTTAGGAATATAGGGTTGACACCAACGCCGGACACCAGTCCTGGAGCGCCAGCATTCATCTTGTCGGGCGGCAGGGCCGCTGTAGGCCAGGAGGTCGGCGCAAAGTGCTGACAGGCCGTAAAGCGGACAGGTCGCAGGCGGCCGCTGTCAGCTGCGGCCACAACTCACTCACTGGCTACCTGTCTGCACAGTACGTACCGATCCCCGAGGTCGTACCGAGGGCGTGGCCGTGCAGGAATAGTGGGGGGCGGAAACTGGCCAAGAAGAGAACAAGAAACAAAGACGTTTCCACAGTTACCAGGAGAGGTATGTGATTGATCTCCTAACCGTCATGTTGCCATCTTGCGCCTACGAAAAGGAGCCTTTCCCCGCCACTCTAACAGCACGCCAGTGTCACAGTGTCATTTCTACAGAGTCATTTCGTCCAAGTAGCATCATAAAGCAACGACTAGCGCCAAACAGTCGTCTGTCCATTACACGGTGTATGTGGTAACAGTGCACACCGTTCACACATCTGCCTCCTAGACAACTCGATCGCGATCAATAATCTAGTTCGCTGCGGTATCGTAGTTGTTTTGTTTTATTTGGCGTCCAGCGTTTTTACTCTATTTGGCCATCGAAAACACATGTTTACGTGGAATAATTGAACAGAGAAAATACATATTTACAGAACTGAAAGCTCAAACCATCACTTTTCTTTTACAACAAATATTTAACAAATAGTATGATTAGTGAACTACACACTTTTATGTTATTAACTCATACTATTTCTTAAATTTAATAATAGACGATACAAATAAACGAACATATGAAAACTATTAAAATTTACAGATTTTTCCCTAGATTCTTAAGCAAATTCAGAATTATTTTGAAAATACGAATGTCCTTAGAAATCGAAAGACGGTCCGTGCGTCTCCCCCCTAAGAGGTTTTAGCCCTCCCTCGGGTATAGGCATGTGTGTTGTCCATAGCGTAAGTTAGTTTAACTTAGATTAAGTAGTGTGTAGCCTTAGGGACCGATGGCCACAGCAGTTTGGTCGCATAAGACCTTACCACAAATTTCCAAAAAACCCGAAAGAGAAGATGCTGACTGAAGGAGGAGGTAACCCATACTCATCAACGTCTTAGAAGTTCCGATAGTTCATTGTCAAATATGAAACGCGAAAACGAGATGTGGTTTAAATCAGGTTCCGACTCAGGCTCACACTCACATGTAGGGGAATGGTAAACGTTGACTCTATACTGGACGCACAGCAAACGAGGCATGGTTACAGCAGAGTCCAGCGATGGTAGAACCCGTCGGTCCAAATGCATAAACCACGGTGTTGAAGGAATTTGAGGTTGTAATGCCATATAATATCCACCTTTTGTTTGTTGGGATACATTTCATGACGCTTGCCACTATCGTTTATCGTGGCTCTTAACTTCGCTTAAGAAGTCTGTATGCGGTAATTTTCAAATCGAGAAAAAAATCCGTAGATGCAACCACCTCATCGTGCCCCCCCCCCCCCCCCCGCTCCCCCCTTGCCTCATCGGATTGTCACCAGGGCATAACGTGATTCAGCACTCCAAATTCCTCTTTCCAGTCATTCACTGTCGAGTGGGTTTCGCTCTTCACACCGCCTCAAGATGTGTGGCTTACGAGAAGCTGCTCCACCACTGTACCCAATTCTCTCTAACTCCCTACGCACAGACACTGTGCTGGCTAGAATGCTGGCAGCATTTCAGAACTCACGAGTGCTTCCTTCTTCTGATTTCACACGATTTTTTATAATCACCCTCCACAGTGCCCGACGGCCAATGTCTGCCTGGTCTCCTCGGTTTAGCTGTGATCGTTCCTTCGCTTTCCCACTTCACAGTCGCATCGCACGCAGTCGAGTTGGGCAGCTTTAGAAGTGTTGAATGTCCGTTATGGATTTGTCACTCGGATGGCTTCCAATGACTGGCCCCGCATTCCAAGTTACTCAGCTGTCCTAGCCGACCCATTCTGCTGATATTGCTTCTCTACTGATATGCAATACGAGGGGATACTCAAAAAAATCGGAATAACATTGCCGTTGGCGGAGCTTGAGTAGTACACATTTATGCCGCTAGGCGTATGTAGTGGAACTCATTGCCAGTTCTGTGCCGTCTGTGTTGTCGACCTGGCCTGTTCTGTTCATCTGAAGTGATTGTTTTTGCTAGCGATGTTATGTTCTTCTTTCGTTTTTTATAATGGTAATTTTAAGAGAACGAGGTGAAGCTGTGAAATTTTTTCTACTTCTTAAAAACACTGCTGAAACTGTTTTTATTTTGGAAACAGCTTACCAGGATGACGCTATGGGAAAAACTCAAGTGTTCGGGTGGTTTGCTCGATGACGACATGTCGAATGATGACAAACCTCGTTCTGGACCGCCATCAACTGCCCGAATCGACGAAAATATTGAAAAAATCCGTCAGCTTGTGCTCACAGACCGTCGACAGATAATTGACCAATTGTCAGAGATTAGTGGGTCGTCTTGGAGCTCAGTACAGCGAATTTTAACGGAAGATTTGGGAATGAAAGGAGTTGCTTCCAACTTTGTTTCTCGGGTTCTGACTGGCAATCAAAACAAACGTCGAGTTGACACATGTCGTCCTTTGAAACAAGAGCTTGAAACTGATCCAGGTTTTCTATCTAAGGTCATTACTGGTGATGAGTCACGCTGTTATGGTTGCGACCCAGAAACAAAGCAACAGTCAAGTCAATTGAAGACGTCATCGTAACCCAGACAAAAAAAATCGTCAAGTGAAATCAAACGTCAAAATAAAGCTGATTTGCTGTTTTGATGCTGAAGGTGTAGCTTACTCCGAGATTGTTGCCCCAGGTCAGACCATCAATCAAACCTTTTACTTGAAAGTTTTAAGAAGATTGAGCAACAGTGTTTGTCACAAAAAGACCCGATTTGCGGCTGGCAGGAGACTGGTTCTTCCAGCATGGCAACGCACCTGCATAATACACAGCCATTTCTGTTTGACAGTTTTCGGCTAAATATGGCACGGTCCCGCTCCCCAGCGCACTTTGCTCGCCTGATCTGGCTCTGTGCGGCCTTTTCCTGTTTCCAAGCATGAAAATGGGCATGAAAGGACACTGGTTTGCCAACAATGAAGAGGTCAAGAAAAAATCGAGGGAGAAAGTGTCAGCCATATTTAAAGATGACTACAAAAAATGTCGAACAGTGGAAGGACCGGTGGGACATATGTATTACTCGCAATGCAGAATATTTTGAAGGGGATGAGGTTGCTTTGTAAACAATTTGAAAATATATAGCTTTTAAAAAATAATTCCAGTTTTTTTGGGTACCGCCTCGTACTCCCCGCCTCGTATTATACAAGCGGTCAGCGTCTCGTGACGTAGGGGTGTCGGAATGATTTTGGATAGGTTGTGTACCTAGACATAAATTTATGTGACTTCTTAGTTCGCGTTGAGGGTGAACGTACCGCAAATTTCCAGACTGCCGTGGTCTTACCGAGCTGCAGACAGCACCAGAGCCACCGGCAGTCGTCCGCCCTGGGGTCACGTGGCGGTCGTTCAGCAGGTGTTGGCGGCGCATGCGGGCGGCAAGCCGCGCCCACCTCCCAGCACGCGTGCCGCCTCACCCGCTGCGTGTAGCCGAGCCGCGGCCGCTAGCGAGCTGCAGCGCATGACGGCACGCCGGCTGCGCCGGAAAGCCGGCCGCGCCCCGCTCTGCGGTACAGCCGCCCTCGCGCGGGACGTGCTTCCCATAGAGAACGGCACCGAACGCTCGCTTGTCGCACGCTCGGAGAACACCTGGTCCGTCACACGAACGCGACGTGCTCCTCTGCGTAACTTGCGGGCGCGGCTCTGTCCAGTGGCAGTTCCGGCACTATGTGGCGTGCAAACGCACACGTGTGAAACAGCTGCAGTAACTCCGCTATCGAGTGTTTAACATGAGCGGAGACAATCGCCAAGGAGAATTAACAAAGCTAGACGTTTTCACTTACAAAAAGGCGTCCGAAGTCGTATGACCGGTTTCGAGCTAGATGCCCATCTTCAGATCTATTACAAAACATTATAATTTTAATTGGTTCAAATTGTAAATGGTTTACGATTTAAGTTTGTAAAGGTTCAAGAGACGAAGCAAAATAGACACTGCAACAGTGGAGTATACAAGGTCAAATGTGTGGGCTGAGATACGTACTACACAGGACAGACGGGGCGAAATTTCGAAATCCGACTTGAGGCACATTGCACTCACAGTAATCGAACAGCATCTAGATGGCATGTGAAAGACAGAAAGTATGAGGTTACCACAATAAGCGAGCAAACGGATGTGCTACAAAGAGCTCCAAAATGCTTTTATTTGAATGTGGCTGAGAAGCTAGAAATTTACGCCCATCGAGCGAAAGACGGACAAAAAGTACTTAATGAGCAAAGTGACTTCACGCAGAGTAACTATTACGAGATTTTCAACGACTTTTTGTAGCCTTACCAAACATCAGCTACGGCTGCCCTCGGCAAAACTGGCTGCGACGAACTGGACGCGGTAGAGGAAACTTCAGGGCGGCGCGGCGTTCGGCCTGGTGCAGTAGTGACACTGCGACCACCACACATAGCACTCCGTCTTCAGGCCACAAGTGGCCCATCGGGACCATCCGACCGCTGTCATCCTCAGCTGATGATGTGGATAGGAGGGGCGTGTGGCCAGCACACCGCTCTCCCAGTCGAGATTATGGTTTTCTTTGACCGGAGCCGCTACTATTCGGTCGATTAGCTCCTCACTTGGCATCACGAGGCTGAGTGAACGCCGAAAAATGGCAACAGCGCATGACGGTCCAGATGGTCACCCCTCCAAGTGCCGGCCATGCCCGGCACCGCTTAACTTCGGTGATCTGACGGGAACCGGTATATCCACTGCGGCAACGCCCTTGCTCACCACCACAAATACGGTGACGATTATTGAACCATATGAAATAAGACCGTCATAACTTCTGAATGGTTTGTGTCAGGACTTTCAAACTGCACGGTTGGCGCGGCGCATGATGGGAATTAGTATGTTGGATTAGCGAGAAAGCCCACTTTCATTTGGATGGTACGTCAATAAGCAAAACTGGCGAATCATCGGACTGAGAATCGAGAAGTCTCTTCACTCTTCACAGATGACTGTGTGAAGTGCAATGTTCAGTCACGCAATAATCGCTGCGATATTTCTTGATGACATGGTGACTAGCGAACGGTACGTGAATGTTCTGGAAGATGATTTCATCCCCATTATCCAAACTGACCTTGACTTCGACAAGATGTGGTTCATGCAAGACTGAGCTTGATGCCATCGAAGCAGGAGAGTGTTTGATGTCCTGGAGGAGCGATTTGGAGACCGTATTCTGGCATGGGCCTCGATTGGCCGCCATATTCTCCGAATCTGAACACATGCGATTCCGTTTTGTGGGGCAATGTCAAAGCCAAGGTGTCCGCCCCCGGTAGCTGAATGGTCAGATTGACGAACTGTCAATCCTCTGGGACCGGGTTCGATTCCCGGATGGGCCGTGGAATTTTTCCGCCCAGGGACTGGGTGTTGTGCTGTCCTCATCATCATCCCATCATCCTCATCGAGTGTGGGTCGCCGAAGTAGCATCAAATTGAAAGACAGGCACCTGGCGAACAACCTGGCCGGCGGGAGGCCCTAGCCATGCGATTAAATACATAAATGACAAGGTGTACAGCAATAACCTCAAAACCATTGCTTAGATGAAAACATCGATGTTCCGACACTTCAGCGGGTCATTGGGAATTTCGCTGTTCGTCTGCCCCACATCACCGCCAATGATGACAGGCATATCGAACATGTCATTACCTAAATCCGAATATCTGCAGTGACATTTACATGTTGAATCAAATGTCTGCACGCCATAGCTCGTAATTAATTTACGTTTCTTTCATATAGTTCAATATTTGTCAAAGTGTGAGGTGAAGAAACCTTTGGAATTTTCTGCGTTTCTTTTAAAGTTTTTAGTGACATTAAAGCCCTGATTTTTATATGGTATACAAGGAACATTTTTACATATGAATTATGTGAGTCAGAGGGCACTCTTCAGCACTGCTGGCTCGACGATTGCCGAATGAAAGGAGAAGAAGATATCTTTGGAATGTTTCAAAGTTCTTTTAAACATTTTAATAATAATAATAATGTCCTCATCGATGTTTCGTGTGTTACATGTAGGAAAAAAGTCTTACATCAGCCCACAGAGGGAACACCCGATCGTCACAAACTTGGTAATTGTTATGATTCATATATAAAACATTACAAAAATTTTTGGATAATGGTTTAATTAAGTCTTTTTAAAGGGTTTTAATGCTATTAAATAACGCATCAGTGTTTCATGCTGCACTTAGGAGCATTTGTTATGAATTACTTTGAGTTCACTCTCTACAAATACTGGGCACTTTTCAGCGCTGTCGGTGTTGCACCAATCAGGTTTCTTAAATTTTATTTATAAAGCCGCAGCGAGCTGATGTATGGCCGTTCACGGCAGTGAACTTCCAGTTCCACATTCGACGCGTTACTCTGTAACCGTAGCAAATGATATGTTGCAGAAATCTGTTTATAGCTGATTTCTGAAGATCGAATCTGGGCACATGTTTTGTCAAGAAGATTTTGACACGTCGGTAGAATGGACAACGAAATGTTATGCATATTTAAGATTTTCCTCTCACACTCCTTTGGAGAGAGAGAAAAACTACTTAATGAGCAAAGTGGATTCATACGTAGTAACTATAAATAGACTTTCAGCCACTTGTTATAGCTTTGTTTTGGGATGATATGCGAACGCCAACTTTAATTTTTCAAGTACGTGGGAAAGCTTTTCGGCTCGGCAGTGTTTATTGTGCAAACTGCCTCTCTTTCTTTGTGTATGTTACAGCGCGCTGCATTGTCCACGTGCTAGCCATGTTGTTTTGCCTGTAGAGTAGAACGTACTGAGTTGTGAAGGAGACAGCAAGTGACATAGATAGCAAACTTGCAGTTCGTTTGTGCACTTTCCCTGGTGTGTTCACAAAATCGAACAAATTCGTTACTGAACGGAGAGGGTACTTATTTACATATTACATCGGATATTCCCGAACACACTTTCATGAAATTCTAAAGTCTGCAGGAAACCCCCATTTGTACTAAACCCCGTGTCATGTCTCAGTTTAACCATTGAGTTCGTAAAGGATGGTATAAGAGACGTAGAGTATTACTGGTCGTGCTTTTCTGTTAGAGTTTTGCGGAGATAAAACAGTCCGTCCTTGGCCTTTCTTAGTGAGTCGTCGTATACGATTTTTTCTACTTGTTTTGCCGAGTAGCTCTCAAAGTTAACGCCCCTCGCAAAAGCAGTATCAGCGCCGTCGGGTTCTCTGTAAAGTGCAATTCTACTTCCAGTGATTCCAAGTCATGAAGTGGGAAACTATATTATTCGGAATAACGTTCAAAAGGGATGTCACTATGATGCATACATTTCCTTAATACCATGAACTGATAATATGGACACAATTAATAATGACCTAACTGAAAATTACACATTTTGCTACGAGCGTGGTCTTACGATCTTCTTAGGTGATTAAACTTCGTGCTTAAGCACAAAAATTTTCCTAGACAGGCCATACCTTGTAAGCACGTGATGCCTTCCTCGTATCATGACCAATGAATATTACGTTCTGCACAGGTTAACATATACGCCCGTTTCCTCAGCTATACCTTCTATTTCACTTTACTAGTAAATTCAAGGTCAGGAGTTAAGTTCACGTCTTGTCCCAACAAGTAACTATCATACAGTTTATACGCAGGCGCAAGGTATTGTGTCCACGTAGGCGGGCCTCATGACACTACGGTCAGTTCCAGTGCAGCACTCGTGCGTGGCTGCCGCATCGCGGTCGCGAAGTGGGGCCGAGGCAGTTCCAGATAAGTTTTATAGTCTGACGATAATTTGTAGATTTGTAGTTTTAGCTTGACGATGCCCACTATGGAAAGACGGTAGTTACTGTTATTCTGAAGAAGAATGGGTTATCCCGACTGAAACCCAGGTAAATTCTAGGCAAACAGTGCAACTGAGGCTGTTAATTATTAAAATTAATATTTACACAGTTGATGACAGGGCCGCGAAATGTTGAAGATATTTGAATATTTTTCTTCCTGAAAATAATTGCACTCTACTAGAAATCATTAGTGATATTTTCTTCAGTGCAGTTGAAAAACCAAATTTCTGACGATGTGTCTTTGACGGAGGGCGCATTCGGGCGCTCGTCTGATACGGAGTGTAACGCATGTCAGACGAGCACCTCCAACCGCCGCCACTATGCTTGCGACTCTTCTTCGAATTCCAGCTCACTCTGCGGGTTTTTACGCCTTCGCGAGTTGCCTTTCTCCCGGAGGTGGCGTCCGCCATGGCATTTCTTGCTTTGGGAAACGTCTCTTACGTACGACTCGCGGGCGTGCAGGCAGCGTGAAATCGGCGCAGCGTGGCGTAACTGCAGACGCATCACGTCCCGAGATCTCCTCGTTGCGTGCACTTCCTCTGACCTACACATCAGCCTTCCTGTATCTAGGGTCTGTGAAGCTAAGAATCCTTTCCCTTCAGCCTCGACGAAAGTGATGGGAGCAACCGAATTGAAACAATCGATTCAGTCTGTGTTGGACATTTGAAAACGTTCGCACTATTTCATGGCTTACACTAGACGCAGACAGCTGGGTACACTAATTCCGTCCCGAAGGCGGGAGGGGGAGGGAGGGGGGAAGAGCGGTGTGACAGGAGAGCATCCGGCCACCCTCTGACACTAACATCGCCAATTCCGCAGTAACAAGGCCCAAAGCAAATTATGATGACGATGATTCAGTCTGTGTTGGAAAACTATTGACTCACTCGGTTGTTTTACGTATCGTTTAGACTAGTCGTTCTTTTGAGTTAACCTAGTACACTAGACCAACCGGATTAGCACAATGGACCCAGTGCCCTTTAGTTTTACGTGTCGGTTGGATTATCATTGCCCGCATCTCGTGGTCGTGCGGTAGCGTTCTCGCTTCCCACGCCCGGGTTCCCGGGTTCGATTCCCGGGGGGTCAGGGATTTTCTCTGCCTCGTGATGGCTGGGTGTTGTGTGCTGTCCTTAGGTTAGTTAGGTTTGAGTAGTTCTAAGTTCTAGGGGACTTATGACCACAGCAGTTGAGTCCCATAGTGCTCAGAGCCATTTGAACCATTTTTTTTTATTATCATTTATTCTTTTATTGAGCGAAACCAGTCTGTAGGCGCAACAGAGTGAAAACAGTCTATTCAGTCGGTTATTGTTTTGTGTGTCGGTTGGATTATGACTAATTCATTTCTTTCGAGTGAAACCAGTCTGTGTTAGGAACCGAATGAAAAAATTCCATTCACCCCGCTGTATTTTTGCATGTTGACTAAATTACTCATTCTATATTTTCAAGTGAAACCATTGTATAGTTTTACTATCAAATGAAACACGTATTCTTGCTTTCAACTGAAATCACTCTTTACCGTTTCAATGGCTCAGCTATCCACTCATTCTTCTGAATGAAACTAGTCATTTCATCCTTTGAATTTAATAATATGTTGCTGTGGATTAACTTCTTCTAGATGCAATTAACACGTAACTACTTAAGCTGGTGTATCGTTGGAGGTACAAAGTTGAGCGTTTAAGTCCACTTAAATGTACGTGAAGAAAAAAGGAACACTGTCAAATTTTAGCAACCGACTGCACTCCGTTTTGCTGAAAAGGTGTGATGATGCCCATTAATTAAAAATCTTTTGAATCTAGCACTTGGAGACTTATTTAGCATGTTATTTGTGTGAAAGATAAATATACTGTACACAAAATTAGGTTAACAATTACACATGTCCAAATTATATCGGCGTACACAGACCAGCTTACGTTTTACGGCCCTTCAAAAGTGACTGGTAAAGTATCTCACGAGCTTCAAGAAGTAATGTTCACATTTTACGTTTGGAACTTCAGTTTTACAGCCTAGCCTGTCTCGTGCCATTACCGTAAAACACTCTGTAAACACATTCGCATCCCCTCAACCTCCACCCCCCCCCCCTCCCTCTCTCCTGGACCGGTGGGAGAGAAGACTGGAGACGCCTGATCCTCCGCGCATTCAGTTCTGGGTACAAACACTCGATCGTTTTGGCCTTGTGAAGCTATTACTGTTGACTCCACTCTGCTGTCGCGTGTCATCGCTGTTATTGACGTTCAGATATTTGCCTTTTATTGAGGGCGAATAAGAAGCTTTTAGTTCACTTTACGAGTCGGCGTGTACTTAACGGTGAACTATGTGTCTGGATGAAAATGCCGAAACGCCAAATGGTGTGGGAATGGAAGAAATTACGTAGCGGAGTAAAAGATCTTCAGATAAATTCAGTGCTATTTAGCGTATCTAAAACGGTGATTCATATTCTAAAGCTATATTAATTTTAAAAAGTTCAAATAAATTTAACGGATGATGACGAATGCAGCTCGCGAAAAAAATACTTCCGACGTTTGTTCCGACAATAAGTGCTTAAAAAGCAAATAATTAATTCAGCAGACAGTTAAAAATCTGTATCTCATACGCTTTCTCTTCACGTCACCACAGCATTTACCGCAAGAGAAATGTCGGTGATGGGAGCAAACCAGCGGAAATAGAGGGACAGAGCTTCAACAAATTTATATAAAAACGTAATTTGTTCGTTTATTTAAACATAAATTTATAACGTAGCACCGGTTATAAACTTTTTAAAACCAACCAAAAATCCATATTTCATGCCAGAAGTACAAAAAAGTCGCATTCAGGTAAATAAATACATAAATTGTGAACATACGTCATTTTTTAAAAATACACTTTTTATTCATCTCTCCTTGAGATAAGCTATGCTATTGTATCTCTAAACAAGTTGGCAACCCCAGTTATAGATTGTGCAGAACCGAAGAGACTGAAGAATATGCAAGTGAAATCACTGAAAGCGAGAGACTCGAGTGATAAAATCCATATAACTGACGTAGCGGCCAAAGACTTGAGTTACTCAGTTGTCTCACAATGAGCAGAACCACTCAAACCGGGAGAGGAGTGTAAAATATTCAGGCATATCTGATGTCGCTGCAGAGACTGGTTTCTTTCGGTTGTTTCATTCGACTGAAAAAACAGACTGTATGAGAAAAGAATTGGACGCCAATCGGCTGTTAAAACTAGTCACTATTAAACGAGCTTTGGCTATCAAAAATCGATTTTAACTATTCATTTGTCGCCCTAGGACTTTTGGCAAGCCTTCGTTGGTTCCTTATAGCTTCGTACCTTAAAACAAATTGCGTCTACCATCATAAAGCGTACAACCGTATCAAGTAAAACAAAACGTAGCGACCAGTGAATGATAATCAGGCTGCTACTCCACTAGACACTTCAGTTGCCTCCTGCGGAATACTGAGTAAAGTAAGTGACTCGTACAATGATTGTGAGTGCGTTAACAGTTGATACGCGAATAAAGCGTTAGCAGGACACCCAGAAAAAAACTGCAAAATTAAGTCTGCCAGGTAGTTACTCCTTGTATACGTCACGGCTTTACAACATGATTGATTTATTGTTAGCTGTAACTATAAACGTGTATCGAAGGCTAGCGTATTCTACGTTTGTACATGGTTTCTCCTTTTTCACATCTTTACACAAAAATGTAATAATATATCTGTGGAGTATTTGTTTTCTCCTTTTTCCAAAAGCTATGTTAGAAGACAGTATCATCTGCAAAATCTCAGACGCTATAATTAATTACGTCACTATGAAAGAGTGAATGGGCTCGCAGACTTACAGGCAACAGACGCGACTAATAGCGATGCCTATTGAGGCGCGCGAGCGGCGGCGACAGCAATGACAAAGCTCGCCTCGGACAACAGGTGTGGCCAGAGAAAGTACGCCCGCATTCCGACGTGCTGATCTACAATGCTGATGGCACCTTCGGAGCATGGGGCGAGTTTATGTATGCATCTGTTCCTCCGCGACCTCTCCAACTTGCAGTTTCGGTACGCCCTCGAGATTTAGGGCAAACAGTTCGCTCTGGACACCCAGCTCAGATTGCCATTAGAAACCAGGTCAGACTTTCTTCGTGGAATCTTGCTGTTTTGAAGTCTCACTGCACGATTTGCGATTATCAGTAGCGACGGTCTGCGAACACTGGAAACGCAACACTGTTGCTTTGGAATCATTAAGCACTCCACTTGCTCTTCTTTCTGTGCGCGCAGCACGAAGCGACCAGTGAATGATAATCAGGCTGCTACTCCACTAGACACTTCAGTTGCCTCCTGCGGAATACTGAGTAAAGTAAGTGACTCACACGGTGGTCATTCCTCATTCGGTAGCGCTGTTTCAGTGTGTACAGTTCAGGAACGGGATCTTTACTTGCGCCGTCAATGTTAAACGCTGAGGCACTTGGACAAACAAGAAGGGATCCCAGGTCAGTAATGACTCGAGAAGGACGGCGCGCGGAACAATTGACCCCTCGAAGCTGTTGGCAGCGTGTCTCAACAAGATCGCCGGGTCTAGCAAGTGAAACCGAGAATGTCGTTCACATTACAGCCATCGAGCAGCCGTCAAAACGAGGAGGGTCTGCCGACATACTGCAAAGATTTCTGTGAGCTTGCAGATATTGGTTATGCATCGAAACTGTCGGTTCAGTGTTACAGGTATCGGTATTGGCGGTATCAAAACACAGCTCTGCTCAACCGGCTCTGACACCTGAAAGCCCTTCAGATTTGATATACAACCAGTTACTTATTCATTCCATCTGTATACCTGAGTCAGAAAGTCAGTTTTTTTTGTTTTTTTATTTTCGATTCATCAGTCTTCTGACTGGTTTGATGCGGCCCGCAACGAATTCCTGTCCTGTGCCAACCTTTTCATCTTAGAGCAGCGCTTGCAAGCTACGTCCTCAATTAACTGCTGGATCTATTCCAATCTCTGTCTTCCTCTACAGTTTTTACCGTCTGCAGCTCCCTCTAGTACCATGGAAGTTATTCCCTGATGTCTTAACGGGTGTCCTATTATCCTGTCCTCCCTCTTGTCAGCGTTTTCCAGATATTCCTTTCCTCGCCGATTCTGCGAAGAACCACCTCATTCCTTACCATATCAGTCTACCTAATTTTCAGCGCCATCCTTGGGCATAACATACCAAAGGCTTCAATTTTCTACGTTCCGGTTTTCCCATAGTTCATGTCTCACTATCATACAACACTGTTCTCCAAATGTACTTTCTCAGGAATTTCTTCCTCAAATTAAGACATATGTTTTATATTAGCAGACTTCTCTTGGCCAGGTATACCCTTTTTGCCAGTGATAATCTGCTTTTGATGTCCTCTTTGCTTCTCTCGTCGGGGGTTATTTTGCTGTCTAGGCAGCAGAATTCCTTGACTTCGTCTACTTCGTGATCCCCCAACTCTGATGTCAAGTTGCTCACTGTTCTCATTTCTGCTACTTCTCATTACTTTCGCCTTTCTTCGATTTACTGTCAATTCATATGTTGTACTCGTTATACTGTTCATTCCATTCAACACGTCCTGTAACTCTTCTTCAGTTTCACTGAGGATAGTAGTGTCGTCAGCGAATATTATTATTGATATCCTCCCACCTTGAATTCCAATCCCCCTCTTGAACCTTTCTTTCGCTCATTGCTTCTGCGAAGAATGGATTGAAGAGTAGGAGCGAAAGACTACATCCCCGCGTCAGAAACTTTTAGGGAACGCTTCGTTCTTGGTCCTCCAGTCCCAAACATCCAGACGGACAGTGCGGCGACGTCCGGAACACAACAGGCTGTCAGCACGGTGATCATTGTCGCGGGCTTCAGTTGACACTGCACCAGCAGCTCTGGACAAAATACGGCCACCGCCTCGTCTTATCAGACGAGTCGAGGTTCCACTTACAGCATCATGAAGGACGCGTCTGCGTGTGAGGACTCCGAGGAAAACGAACACTGCCACACGCAAGCTATATGTTATACGAGGCCACTGCGTGCAAACACAAACACGTCTGATTCTCACAGCAGGTAATTTAGGCAGCAACCACTACGTTCCCCACGTATGTAAAGCAGTGAAATCAACAACCCAATAACAAACGTACGATATCAGCGAGTATCAATATCTACAACTGGATACCAATAACTTCAAATTGCAACACCAAGAAGAAATGCAGATGATAAACGGGTATTCATTGGACAAATATATTATACTACAACTGACATGTGATTACATTTTCACGTAATTTGGGTGCATGGATCCTGAGAAATCAGTACCCGGAACAACCACCTCTGGCCGTAATAACGGCCTTGATACCCCTGGGCATTGAGTCAGAGCTTAGATGGCGTGTACAGGTACAGCTGCCCATGCAGCTTCAACACGATACCACAGTTCATCAAGAGTAGTGACTGGCGTATTGTGACGAGCCAGTTGCTCGGCCACCATTGACCAGACGTTTTCAGAGATCTGGAGAATGTGCTGGCCAGCGCGGCAGTCGAACATTTTCTGTATCCAGAAAGGCCCTTACAGGACCTGCAACATGCAGTCGTGCATTATCCTGCTGAAATGTAGGGTTTCGCAAAGATCGAATGAAGGGTAGAGCTACGGGTCTTAATACATCTGAAATGTAATGTCCACTGTTCAAAGTGCCGTCAATGCGAACAAGAGGTGACGGAGACGTTTAACCAATGGCACCCCATACCATCACGCCGGTTGATACGCCAGTATGGCGATGACGAATACACCCTTCCAATGTGCGTTCACCACGATGTCGCCAAACACGGATGCTACCATCATGATGCTGTAAACAGAACCTGGACTCATCCGAAAAAGTGACGTTTTGCCATTTGTGCACCCAGGTTCGTCGTTGAGTACACCATCGCAGGCGCTCCTGTCTGCGATGCAGCGTCAAGGGTAACCGCAGCCATGGTCTCCGAGCTGATAGTCCATGCTGCTGCAAACGTCGTCGAACTGTTCGTGAAGATGGTTGTTGTCTTGTAAACGTCCCCATCTGTTGACTCAGGGATCGAGACGTGGCTGCACGATCCGTTGCAGCCATGCGGATAAGATGTCTGTCATCTCGACTGCTACTGATACGAGGCTGTTAGGATCCAGCACGGCGTTCCGTATTACCCTCCTGAACCCACCGATTCCATATTCTGCTAACAGTCATTGGATCTCGACCAACGCGAGCAGCAATGTCGCGTTACGATAAGCCGCAATCGCGATAGGCTACAATCCGACCTTTATCAAAGTCGGAAACGTGATGGTACGCATTTCTCCTCCTTACACGTGGCATCACAACAACGTTTCATCAGGCAACGCCGGTCAACTGCTGTTTGTGTATGAGAAATCGGTTGGAAACTTTCCTCATGTCAGCACGTTATAGGTGTCGCCACCGGCGCCAACCTTGTGTGAATGCTCTGAAAAGTGAATCTTTTGTATATCACAGCATCTTCTTCCTGTCGGTTAAATTTCGTGTCTGTAGCACGTCATCTTCGTGGTGTAGCAATTTTAATGGCCAGTAGTGTACATTCGTAAAAAATTGGTTTATATTTAAATATTCATATTATATATATCTGAATTGATGTTGAAGCTTTCAATTTCAATTTCTGTAAATTCATTTTCATTAATTGCTTCAGAGATGTACCAGCGATTATTATCCATAACTATATTTCATTTTATTTATTTATTTACTTTTATTTTGTGGCCGTCATTAGACCAAACTGCACAGCTATAAAAGTTTTAAACAAGTTGTTGTTATTCAATAATACAATATAGTTAAATAACAATTCAGTACGATAATTCAATAATACAGTGGTTATACAAGGATTATTACAATTTATTATTATATGAAGGGTGTTTCGCTCTTCTGTCTGCCCAACGCCTCTTCGTTCTTTCCGATATTTTCTTATTCTCTTCATTTGGGATCACTCTTCCTGCATTTCTTTTATTGATCTTCGTTTGTACTCTAGTTCGTGTGTCTTGCAGTATTTTGGTTTCCTTTGTTTTGTTTTTTAGGTCATCTACTGTAATTTTGAGTTCTCTTATATCTTTCTTAATTTCTGTAATCCATTTAATGCTGTTCTTCTTATTCCACATTTTTCTGTTGGTCCCATACTAATTCTGTTTTTGGCGTTCGCATCAGATGTCCAAAGAATGAGATATGTTGCTTCCTGACCGTGCTCATTACTGGTTCTGTTTTGTTGTACGCTGTCTCATTTGAAGCTATTCTCTAACGCCCATGCACTTGATGTTGTTTATTTGTGCATGTACTAATTCTTCTTCTTTCTGTCTTTAGTATTTTGCCAAATTCTGCTGTATTAGTTGTTTCGAAGATGGTTTCATCTGCGTAAGTTATTTCTGGTTGTGTAGCTGTTTTATAATAATTTAATTTTGCATCTATGTATTTTTGGTAATGCAATTTTGTTTGTTCAGTTTATTATCCAATTTTGCCATAGTGGTTTCTCAGTTAGATTGCACGTTAAGATTTCACTTAAATGCATAAATTTGCCAACAATTTTGAGTTATTGTTACGCTGTTGTATTTTTGTTTGCGAGTGGTGGATCGGTTAGCACAATAATCTGTTTTCTCAAATGATATTATGAGGTCAATTTTCTGTGCTATTTTTTGTAGTGATTTAACTTGTTGCCTCGTTCTTGAACAGTGCTGGATAGGAGAGCAAGAACTTCAGGAAATTCCAACCCGTTCAAACTTATATCAATTTCGCACCGCCAGCTCTTGTGTTCCTTGCGTTATCCTTGTACCATTCTCTCAGTATGTATTCCAGTGCACAGTTGAACATACTGATGATAGTCACCTTGTCTTAAGACTGTTTCTATGAGCAATGATCCAGAAGTTTCACCTCTAAACTTTAGTTTCGATTCGGTGTTCGTTAGAGTAAGTCCTATTAATTTAATTAGTTTTGGATGGAGTCCCAGATTCCTTAAAATTTTTAATACTTAAGCTCTATGAACACAGTCATATGCCTTTTTCAAATCTACAGATGTTATTGCCAGAGACTTTTTTCGTTTCCTGCAGCATTCCAAAATAAATTTTAAACCCGTAATCTACTCCGCATAGCTTCTCCATAGTCCGAAACCTCCCTGGTGTTCCCCTAACTCCTGTTCTAGTTGTTCCTTGATTCTTTCATACAAGATCCTGCGTAAAATCTCGAATGTGCAGTCTAGAACAGAGATTCCTCTGTACTTGTCCAGATTACTCTTACCCTCTTTCTTGTCTAGCGAGAGGATGATGGCCGTGGTACAATGTTTGGGGATTTGTTCTGTTATCCAGATTCTTTTAGAGCCTTGTGTAAGGACGTCTTGACTTGGTCACTTGAATATTTCCACATTTCAACAAAAACCCGATCTTCTCCACATGCCTTATAATTTTCTTGTTCTTTAAAGGGACAAAAAACAAGGCTGGACTCACTCCTTGGAGGACGTTGGTTCAGATCCACGTCACGCCACCCAGCTTTACTTTCTCTGTGTTTTTCTTGAAATGCTTAATGAAAATGCCGCGATGTCTTCTGTGATTACGACAGGGTTCGATGGATGGTGTTTCAGAAGCAACCTTTGCGCGTTCTCGTGCAAATAACAGATCTCTCGGTACGGAACCAGGTCGGTACTGCACAATTTTTGCAAGTTTGGCAGAAGCCTACATTCTGTCGCGCTCTTTTTGTCGTTTAAGCTCGACAAACTCTATCAAACTATGGGGCAAATTGGAAAGCAAATATTTGCTTTCTTAACACCTCACCTGTTTATGCCACGCATTTACCGTTCTCCGCATGCATGACTTGAGACATAGTCTATTTCAGCAAAGTTGCTACAAGAATTCTGCAATGGAATGTAAAGGAGTTCGCACAGAGGATGGTACATGGGAGCGCTATACCGTCAGTAGGACTTAGAAAATGTTTTTATGTGGTTCATAAATTTGGCCTCAGTCGGCGGTGAAGAACGCTGGGGGGGGGGGGGGGGGGGGGGGGGCTGAAATCCCCGTTGGGCAATTCATATTTAGGTTCTCCAGTCAGGTTTTTCTCAGCTAGTAAAAGCTTTGAAAAGCACACGGCTATTTCATTCCCTACACTTCCCAAATCCAAGCGTCTCGGGACGGGCCGTTACGACGTAATCTTCCTTTCTGCTTTGCGAATTTCTCGCGCAACCTGGCGCAGCTGTTAAGCAAGCAGAAAATGGCAGTGGGTCCGGGAACTGGTAGACGACAACAGGACATCATTAAGCAACAAGAGGAGGATCACAGGTCGGAGGCAGCGCCAGTCACCGTCCGGGGGCGCGGGTCACGGCTGCGAGGGATCTGGGGGGAGGGGCGGGGGCGGGGGGCGGCAGCTGAGGCCAACGGGGGCGGCTCCTCCCAGCGCGCGTCGCCTCACTCCTGCCCTTTGCCTACCCGGAGCATCGGCTCCCGGTCAGGGACAAGGCGTTGCTCAAATACTTGCTACAGCAACCCTCACACCCTAGCGGCAAAACCACATGTGCAGCTTCGTCTCGGTAGGATAGGAGGCATTGACGAAAAGGGTGAGGCTGTCATTTGACGAAAGACACTTGGCGGAGATGACTACTGCTGCAGTGTAGAACTGTGTGCAGAACATAATAACGAAAGTATCTCTCGCGTCGCGTGTCACTGCGAAGTGACGTAGCTCGATGAAACTTGGGCTGTGGGTAGAAAGAGCTGCTACAGTCTACTGCAGAAGGTGTAACGTCCCCTTAGAAAAATTAATGAATTAGTGTTCTGTTAAACCTCTTACATTATTTGATTTTCAAACAGCTGAGCAAAACTGAACGTACTGAGACATTACTCTCGTTACTTATTCTGATCAACACTAAAATGACACACAATATTTTTTGCGCAACGCAATCTGACTTTCAATAATTCCTACAAGAGAATGGCCCTGACTAAATTAACCTATACGTTTCACAAATCACTTACCTCACAAAAATCTTCGTTACTCAAACTACTGCAATACAGTGAGCGCCACTACTGCCAGCTAAATAAAAGATTCAAACTACTGAAGGTACTAACTACTGATAGGCATAGTTAGCAAATGAAAGATTTTGATAGAGAACAAACAATGTATTTACCTTAATAGTGTTCAAAAGTCATAATACATATAGCAGTTCATGATATCCAGTCTTACAAATGTACTGTCTCTGATGGACACACGTCCAGATCATTCGCTCTCAAAAATCCGCCATCTCTCTCCCCACATCCATCAGTGCTGGCGGCTCACCTCCAACTGCGCAACGCTATGCGCTGTTAACAGCCAACTGCCCAACACTACAACAGCAAATTCCAACAATGCCACCCAGCCACAGACTGCACACAGCACAGCCAGTGATTTTCATACAGATCGCTACGTGGCGGTGGCGTTACCAATATAAGAACCTAAACAACCTACTTACAAAGGTAGTAAAGAAATGCGCACTGAGACGAGCAATACTGAGACTTTTATTCAAAGTCCCCACGATTCATGATGGTTGGCTGTACATCACAAAAGGCGGCGCTTCCCGTTTCGCAGGCTTTGTGATCTACACGGCAGCAGTGCGCGCTCTGCGACTTGGTGCCGTGCTGGCCACAGCGTCGGTAAAGAGTTGGCTCTGAGCACTATGGGACTTGACATCTATGGTCATCAGTCCCCTAGAACTCAGAACTACTTAAACCTAACTAACGTAAGGGCATCACACAACACCCAGTGATCACGAGGCAGAGAAAATCCCTGTCCCCGCCGGGAACCGAACCCGGGAACCCGGGCGTGGGAAGCGAGAACGCTACCGCACGACCACGAGTTGTGGACGGTAAAGAGTGCTCGTGGTGGGACGTTCCAATTCTGCACCGACGCAGTTGACAGCTGCTGGATGGTCGTTGGTCCATGTGGACGTGCTGCGATACGCCTCCGCACCGCCTCCCGAGCGAGCTCGATGGGACTTAGGGCGGGTGAACGCTGCTCTCGTTCCAAGAGCTCATCCAGCCGCGCGGTTCGATGCGGTCGCCCATTGTCACCCATAACAGTGGAGTCAGGGCTGAATGTACCGATGAAAAGACGCACATGGGGAAGCAGTTCACTTTGATCGGAGACTGTATCGTGTTCAAAGATTTCGAGGTCAGTACCGCCATGCGAATTAACCTCCTCACAGCATGAACCTGAACCACCGGAACGATCACATCAGTGCTCCTAGATACATCACGTGCCCTGACAAGACGATAGGTGGGAACACGTAAAGCACTGTGCAGCTGGGGGAGCTCTTGGAACGAGAGGATATTCGACGAATGGACTGGCCTGCCCGTCGCCATCGAGCGTTGGGGAGACGTACTGCACGACGTCCATAAGCACCAACGTCCATCTAGCAGGTGTCAGCTGCGACGATGAGAGAACGGAACGCCCTACGACGAGAACTCCTCGCCAACCTTGTGTCCAGCACGAGAGCGCGTTGCGGAACATGCACTGCCGCCCGCGGTGTCCACACAACGTATTAAGAGCCGCGTCCCGCCCTTTGTAATGTCTAAGAGACCATCATAAAGAGTGGTGACTTCAGAGTGACAATAGTCTTTGAATAAATGTGCCATTCATATTTGTTTCATTCTGTTTTCTTTGAGCTACCTCCTGTGCTATACTGCAACAGTTCCTTCTGTGATGGTATGAGTTCCATCGAACTATGTTGCTTGGCAGTGACACATCATATGCAAGTTACTTCCGTGCTTAAATTTTGTTCAGTAGTGTACTTTACATGTTATACAGAGAACCAGGAACACAGAAATGAATGTACATTCATATTGGTTCGACGATACTAGTCTTACCGTTCTTATTAGTGTTGTATTGCGAAACCGTCGACTTATGTTTACATGTCAATGGCACGTTAGATGGATACGCCGTATTAGGGGAATATTTACTACTTCCACGATATGCGACAGAGAATTGTCACAGCATGTGCTTCGATAAATGCCGATGTGATAAGGAATACCACACAATCCATGATAAGAAGATTGCAGCGCTGCATTGATATACCAATGGTCATCACTTTCAACACCTTCTCTAAATGGACGTTCATGCCACCTTTTTGGCCTTCGTTGAGTTTCAAAGACCTTACTGTTACACGTCATTGGATTCGTCTGGATAGCCGCTATCAGAAAATAAGTACAAAACTATAGCATCTCAAAGTTGATCTTCATATCTCTGAAGCGACCCCACCTAGCGACAAAAATCCGACGTATGGCCCCCGTTGTCCCACGCAACATTTGTCCCACGAACTTTTCAGCTACTATCATACTTTCAGAGTTATTCTAGATGGCAATATTTAGTGACTCACGTTGTAGATTCGCGGGGTCTTCTTGCAAAAGCAATTTATTGTAGAACAATCTAACTCTTGTTGTCGGTAAATAAACACTCCTCAGACATATTAAACCGGAGACCGAACTGGAAGACAGAAAACAAGCTATAAGTAAGGTAAGTCATATGGACAGTCCTGTGCCCCAGCTGGAGGAATGTCAGATGTGCATAATCACTAAGAACGAAGCCACAAACATTATTATAACGAGAGCCGAAAAAATAAAGACGTCTTCAAGTATGTAAAGGATATGATATGGATGAAAATTTCTGATGATAATTCTATGAAAACATGTCGACACACTTCTAATGTGTGTGCGTGTTTTTCAAAGTCTGTCCATCAAACGTTCGCATCATATAGAACAACCATCGCCAGAAACGACATATTCGCTGACGCTTCTTGGCGACGCTAGACGTCTCTTACGACAGATTACGCCACAGACAGGCAGCAGGGCTAGGCACTGTGCGGCGTGCGTCCTCAGTGTGTGTCGCCCACAGTCATGTCACCTGCACCGCGTGAAAAGGGGTTGGCCAAGCTTGTAAAATATCTTTCGACCCAGAAACACTCATTCTTGAGGTTTTCTTGTTGAAAATCAGTCTGTTTACTGGCGTCTGTAGTGTCCAGGTGCAGCACACCTGGTTGGTAGGTCCTGCTAGTCATAAATTTCGTCGTACGTCGTTCCAGGGCCTGGAAGCGTCATCGAACATTTTATTGTAACAAAATCTGTTCCTCATGACGTGATTGGTTTCAGTCCAGCCACCGGAATAAATTCACAAAGTTACTCCTAATTTTGTAAAACGAAGAAACTGCGCAACAGTTGTTGAACTAACAATCTTTCATTACATACACGACGAGATTCGGAACAGTTTAAAGTTCTATCATCTGGTGTACACTGTAGTAATGAAAATACTATTTTACAAGACAATGGGAGAGGATCTTGAACCTCTTTAAACAAATTTCAGATAACAAACTATTCCATTAATATTTCTAAAATAAAATTAAAAAAGGGAACAGGACGTTAAGTGCAAAGAAAATCTGAGTTCTCTATTAGTGTTCGCGCTGGGGTGGAAGGGGGACATGGGGGAAGTGTTTTTATGGAATTTATCCGCTTTTTTACTGCTTTGACACGTAAATTTCGTTCTGTTTCAACATTGCTGTGAGGATGATAGACGGTTAAGTGATTTTATCTGTAAGTAACGTCCTGTTCTCTGTTTTATTTTATCTTATAAATTTTAATTGTGTATATCCGTACCTGATATTAAAAAAAAACTGGAGGATCCCGCTACATAGCCTTGTAAGACAGTATTTTCATTATTGCAGCTTACATTAGATGATGAACCTGTAAAAGAGATCCGAAACCGTTCGTGTATGGAATAAAAGATTGTTGATTCAGTGACTGTTGTCCTACTTATTCGTTCTGCAAAATGAGCTTCTACAGTTGCGGCTGCGCCACAAGAAGAACTTTTTATTCCTAATTGTTCGTCGACCGCCCGTCTCATTGCAGTATTTTGCTTTTCTGTTCTTCTTCGTATTAATATTAATAAATTATTCCTGTCCGATGTGAAAGTATTAGAAATCTCTAACTGTTGAAGTTGAAAGCAGTTTATAATGAATTAGCTGTAATTGGTTTTTATTAGAAGGCATGTATTTTTCCACGATTACATTTATAAATAACTGGCAACCCATCTTCAGATGTCCACATTTACTTGTGTCGTGAACATTACCTCTTCACTAACAGCGTTGCAGTATTTTGCAACGGCGGTTTTTAAGACTCATGTTGTGAAACGGCGTACAGTGATCCTGACGTGCAAATAAATGCAAATATCTGAAGAAGCTACGAACTTAAAAAGAATGTATTCTCAAGAACGGCTGTTTTGGGGTATAGTTTAGTGGCGTGGCGGGTCGGGAAAGGGGTGCCATTCATATCGATGCGTTACCCCATAAACGTTAACGTCACGGGCGCTATCGTTTGAAGTTCATGCGCTAGGAGCACTGCTGTAGCGTCACGGGGCGCGAGCTTATGTAAGTATGCGAATCAGGCCCGCGGATCACCTAAGCTTGTTCGTGCCTGGTCTACTTCTTCTGCTACACCTACCTCCTACTGCAGCTGCGCCACGGAGCGTATCGCGAATCTGAACTTGAAGAGATGCTCTGTCCACTGAGATATGTCTATTTTCTTGTAGTTTTCGCAAAGTCATCTTTTGAAATAGAGGAGGTACTTAGGAACGACTCTGTACATCATATGAGATGCAGAGCTTTTGTAACCCAAAACTAATGAGTAGTTCTTTGAGCCCTATCGAAATCCATCCAGTATTAAAAGAAGCCTCTGTGTGCACCGCACTTTGCTATGTGTTCATTCTCTTCAGTTGAACGGTTGTGACGCTCTTCACTACACGCGACACCCTACGCAGCAGTCAGCTATTGCCACACACGTGGGCTGCTTGAGAGGCCGGTTCTGCCGTACACCTGGTTGCGTGAGCGCGCGCCAGCACTCGGTCGTGGAGGATGGGCTGGAACGACTGGAGGGCGTGACGCGGCGTCCGTCGCATCCCCTGGCCCCGGACTTTCTCCGGCCGCTGGAAATGCCAGCTGGAGCCATAAGGTCCGGGAGCGCCTGACTCAGGCGGATGTGTACCAGCGCGTGAGGCGCGCCGTGCTGCGCCGCTAATGAAACGTTCTGCAGAGTGAAACCCTGCGGACCGCAGACCGTTCCCAGAAGTTGTCTGTGTACGCGGCGACGGCACCGTGCCGCCGACGCAAGGAACCAGAACCACGATTTAATGTCCCACCGACGGCGAGACAGTAAGAGACCGAACGTAAGCTCGGCTTGGTCAAGGGTGGGCAAAGAATATCGGCAGAATATTTCTCACAGGAATATTCAAAGTGTAAAGCTTTCAGCGTTCCGTCGACGTCAGGGTCGTCAGAAACGGAACAAAAACTCGGATTACATTAGAACGCCGAAAGAAATCAGCTGTTTTCTTTCCAAAGGGACCTTCCCCACATATACTTTATATTTAGAGAAACCACAGGCTCCCTGAATTCGAATTATTGGACGGCGATTTAAACCACAGAATCAGTTTGACATCTGCCTTAATCGATCTTGATAAATCATGGAAAACCTGAATCTGGATGGCTAATGGGCAATGTAAATACCGTTTCTCCCAAAGACGGATTACGATATTTCGAGTTTCCGGCGTGCCACATACAGGGTGACAATTATTAAACTATACGAAAAAGAAACGTAAATTAGTTCCAGACTATGGCGTGCACAAAGTTTATTCAACATGAAAACGTCACTAGAGATATTCCGACTTAGGTTACGACTTGTTCGATACGTCTGCCATCGCTGGCGATGATGTGGCGCAGACGAATAGCGAAATTCTGCAAGGCCCGCTGAAGTGTCCGAACATGACTGCTGTCGATGACCTCCTGAATGGCCGTTTTCAGATCAGCAATGGTTTTGGGGTTATTCCTGTACACCTTAATATAGCCCCACAAAAAGGAGTCGTGTGTGTTCAGATACGGAGAATATGACGGCCAATCCAGGCCCATGCCAGTGGCCTCTGCGTACCCCAGAACCAGAATGCGCTCCCAAATGTGCTCCTCCCGGACATCAAACACACCCCTGCTTCGATGGAGTGGGGCTCCGTCTTGCATGAACCACAACTCGTCGAAATCAGGTTCACTTTGGATAATGGGAATGAAATCATCTTCCAAAACCTTCACGTACCGTTCGGTAGTCACCGTGCCGTCAAGGAGTACCGCACAGATTACTTCGTGACTGGACATTGCACACCTCACAGTCATCCATGAAGAGTGAAGAGACTTCTCGATCGTGAAACGCGGATTCTCAGTCCACCAAATGCGCCAGTTTTCTATCCAAATGAATGTGGACTTCGTCGCTAAACCAAACAATACTAATTCCCAGCATGCCCCGCGGCCAACCATGCAGTTTGAACGTCCTAACACAAACAGTTCATTAGTTACGGCGGTTTTATTTCATATTTCAATAATTGTCACCCTGACGGAAAAAAATTCGCCTGAGAGTGCTGCTAGTTGCACCACAAGAGGATGCAAGTCAGGTCTCCTTTAAATACATGCTGTAACGGTTGTGAGCGTCACTTACCCTTGAGATTGGACATAGTGAGCTGGTGTCAGTCAGCAATGCCTTTCAGGCAACAAACACACCACTATCAACACCTCACTGAGTTTGTGTTGTGCGCCTACGAGAAGCTGGTTGTTCCTTCTGCGATGCTGCAGAAATACTTGTCAGGAATGTAGGCACTGTACATGACTGCTGGTGGCGGTGGTCACGACAGTGTACGGTCGCAAGAAGACCGAGCTCCGGAGGACCACGTGGCTTTATGTGATCGCTCTAAGCTTGTGGTTATAGCTCGATACCAGTGCCTACCAATTTTAATTGTATATTACAGCACTGAGGATGGTCATTAAGTGACTGAAAATCGATTTTGCTGACAATAAAACAACAAAATACGGCCAATGCTGATTATCCTTCCAATTCTATCCACTATTTGGTCGTGGTGCACACAACACTCCATGGAGTCGCCAATCAATACTGTAATCCCCTACATATAATCCCGTAGGGGCCATGTAGATAAGATTTGACTGATTACAGGTGAGCCGTCCGGCTTGCGTTTATCACATTCTTTTGCGATGGTTTTGCTGCGCGTCCTGACTTCTTGGATAATTCGACTGTTCTCTCAAAATTTCCCCGTCAGAGGTTTTCTTGTGCAGCGAGCGCGGGGCTGTCTGGGCTCGTGAGCGTCGCCGCGGTTTCCGATTCCAGAGTGGCGCTCACGAGGTGTCGCGCCGCGGCAGTCGGCCGTATCGTGCTTGCGGTGGCTGGCTGTTACTTGTGTAGTAGCTTGGTCCGGTTTGCCATTGCTAGAGGCACGTGTGTCTCCAAGGGCTCCGTTAGCAGCACCAGGAGCAGATCGGGAGACTGTGTGCTATTTTGTGATTCTGTGGAGCAGACTCTTGTGGAGTCTACAATGAATTGGTGATACTGTGCAAGACTATTCTGGGAGTCTTGTTAGTTATGCTTACTATGGTATTCTGTCGCCATCGTCTCAATTCTAGCTAGTCTAGAGAGCTGAGCTATGTGCCGGAGGATTTCTTCTACCAAGTGCTGTAGAAAGCGGTGACAATTTTTGTACTACTTACACTATTGCCGCGCCCTAGTTACATCTGATAGCCGAGATATATTTATTCTCATCTCAGCGCCCGAACAGTGCTGTGTCCTTAAGTTGGTCGTGTTTTGTTAACATTCAAATCAATACCTATTGCACGTAACAAGTGTTTAAGTGCCATCCCTTGTGTTTTAGTTACGTTGGTTACTTGTGCTCACAAATCCATGTTTCAGGTATTTCTACCCAAATGTTCTCCTTTCTTAACGCGTTGTAAAGCCCACTTTGATGACCGATATTTTGTCGAAAATCTGGGAAGCAGCCATTTGACAGAGGAAATTGTACCTCTGTGTTATTATTTGGAGCCAGGCTCTTAAGTAACCTGCGTTTTAATTTGCAGTGTTGTAAACTAGTCAGTGTTTCAATATGTCATGTTGTAAGCAAGTCGGTGATAATTGGTGGTGTTGGTTACAGAAAATCGCTATTTAATTCTAAACTGTCACTAGTGTGTTCTTGGAACTACCACTGATTCTAATGAGATGCATCAACTCCTATAGGTAGATACTTTTTAAAAACGGTTTGTGTGCCTGAGATTTACGTAAATTGGTATTTGTGTATTCAAGCTTAAATTTCGAAATGTTAACTAGCTGAAGTTACGCAATTATTGTTGCTCTTTTAAAAATTTGTTCACAGCAATGAACATTGCTATAACGCCTTTTACAAGTTTTTGTAATTTATATGGTAGTTTATTCTTCTGGAATTGGAATACGTCAAAATTTGCGAAAGTGCAGTTACGTCTTGTAACTTGTACAGTTGTTACCTAAGTTCTGTGAAACTGATATCAGTTTTGAAACCCTCTTTCCCTGAGGTACTATCAGTGTTTAAAACTTGTAATTTGAGCTCGATTTCATGTGCGTTGCCATCAAACTGTTACGCTGTTGTTCTTACACTGATCAGCCATAACATTGTGAGCATCGACCTATTATCGATAGAACCCCGTCCAGGCGATAGCAGCGTCACCTGGCGAGGAATTAATTGCTAGTCAGACACACGCACGGTACATGCAGTATCCGTGAGCGTGCCGTCCGTGTGTACAATGCGGAAGGCGCGCAATCTATTTGAGTTTGACCGAGGGCAGGTTGCGATGGCCCAGAGACTAGGCACGAGCATTTCGGAAACTGCTTGACGTGTCGGGTTTTCGTGGAATGCTGTGCTGAGTGTCTCAACACGTGGCGAAACGAAGGTGAAACCACGTCTAGACGTCGTGGGGTTGGGCGGCCATCCCTCGTTACGGATTTCGGACGTCGTAGGCTGGCGGACTGGTAAAACAGGACAGACGGCGAACTGTGGCGGAACTAACGTCAGACTTTAATGCTGGGCAGAGTGCAAGTGTGTCTGAACACACAGTGCACCGAACACTCCTGACGGTGGGCCTCCGCAGCCCACGACCCATACGTGTGCCAATGTTAACACCACGACATCCGCAACTACGACTGAAATTGGCACATGACCATCGGCACTGGACGTTGGCGCGGTGGCGGAGCATTTCCTGGTCTCATGAATCCCAACACGTTCTTGATCATGCCGGTGGGAGGGCGCGAATCCGTCGTCTTCCAGGGGAACAGCTCCTCGACACCTGTACTACGGGACGGACACGAGCTGGCGGCGACTCAGTTTTGCTCAGGGGAACGTTCACGTGGGCATCCATGGGTCCAGTTGGAGCTGGAGCAAGGCGCCATCATGAGCAAGAAGTATCGTACAGTGGTTGCAGACAACGTACACTCCTTCAAGACAATCATGTTTCCCGACGTCGGTGGCATATTTCTACACAATAATGCGCTAAGTCACAAGGCCAGGGGGTGTGATGGAGTGGTTCGAGGAACACAGAGGCGAGTTACAATTGATGTGCTGGCCCCCCACTCACTAAATCCGAACCCGATCGAACATATCTGAGATGCGATTGAACGTGGCGTCAGAGATCATCGCCCCTGCTCCCAGAATTTACTGGAACTACGTAAGGTGTGTGTGTAAATGTGGTGCCATCTTCCTCCAGCGACATAACAAGGCCTTATCGCTTCCGTGTCACGACTCGTCACCGCTGTTATCCTTGCCAAAGAAACTGTAACATAGCTGTTCCGCCAGCGGCGCCTGGTGGAGGCAGTGTGGCGCCAGCCTGCCTGTGCTGGGGGGTGGGCGGGGCCGCCTTCCGTCATCCGCAGCTGTCAGCCCCGCTGTGGCTGAGAGCGACGCGCCGCGGCTTCACCAGGGGAGAACGCTGTCAGCTTTCTCCAACTGCAGGCGACGACTGCAGAGTAAATATTTGACGTGCGCCAAGCGTGCACACGTCGCGTTGACGACCGTACTAGTGCCGGCGCTGAGAAATGGCACTATTCTCATGGGAGGAGCACCCCTTTAGCTGTTAGTGTCATGTTTGTGCGATGAGTTTCGTGACCTCCTTCTTCAACGATCTATGTCTACTCTCTTGGACGATATCCTTAAATCGCCATAACTGTTTATGCCCAACTTGTTTGTAATAAGTCCAAACTGCGCCTTCACAAACTGATTCCCTCATTATCGAAAAGTGGCGGCTGCGGTGGGTAATTAACACTGCCTTCTGGCGCGGCGGCCTAGACATCAGGCGTGGGGGGCATCGTGCACAACTTATTCGTTATGCGGGTTGCAGTGAGCTCGGCCCCTACTGCGCATATGGCAAGGAACGTCGCAACCTCTGAACTGCACAGCCAGACCGACAGAGGACGTCAGCAGCACCCCGGCCAGGTCACCAGGTGGTCGAGGTCGCTGGCAAACACCACGTCTTCGTGCATCCAGCATATCACATGTCAAAAATAGGCCCATCTGGATCTGTCCATGAGGGGGCTATTTAGGCCAGCGCACGAGCTCCGGAAAGCAGTTCCATCGCAGCAGTAACCTGAAGATCTCCACTGAGCCACACAAAGGACCAGGGGTGGGGGCCATCGACTTCTGGACAGCTGATCTAGGACTCCAGTGATCAGCGACATACTCGTTAACTCTTGGTATAACGGGGATACTGTTGTTCTTCTAGCTGACAAGATAGCGTCAGAATGGAAGTTTTTTTATCCTTGTCAGACTTAGATACTCGTATTAGTTTACTGTTAGGTCTCAACTCTTCAACTACATCACAAGAGTTGTTAAGTGTTTTGTTCTTCTTGACTGAAGCTTGGATCTGGACTTTGGTTTTAAACCTTGGGTAAGAAATTTATTTTTTCATTTTAACCAAAAGTTATTAGGATTTTAACACTCTGGTCGTTAAAGGGCGTGTGACTACGAAACACTAATTTGTTGTTTTCAAAGTACAGCCCTTAAGACTTGAAGACTGCGTTCACTGAAGTTTGTCACTCTTTCGAGTATCACGCAACTCATTTATTTACTTTGTGAGTCTGAAAGTCTAAGTGGCTCTCATTTACAATGAGGTCACCAAAGTCATGGGATACCTCCTAATCGTGTCGGACCCCCTTTTCCTCGGCCCAGTGCAGTAGCTCATCGTGGTGTGGACTCAACAAATCGTCGGAAGTCCCCTGCGGAAGTATTTAGGCCTGTCACTTCTATAGCTGTCCATAATTGCGATAGTGGACGATTTTGTCCACGAACAAACCTCTTGACTATGTTCCACAAATATTCGATAAGATTCGTGTCAGGCGACCTGGGTGGCCAAAACACTCGCTCGAACTGTCCATAAAGCTCTTCAAAACAAACTTGAACAGCTCTGGCCCGTTGACATGGCGCATTGTCGTCCATAAAAATACCATCGTAGTTTGAAATGGCTGGCTGCAAATGGTCTCCAAGTAGCCGAACATAACCACTTCCACTCACTGATCGGTTCACTTGGACCGGAGGACCCACTCCATTGCAAGCAAAGACAGTTCAAACCATTATGAAACCACCACCAGCTTGCACAGTGCGTTATTGACAACTTGGGTCCATGGTTTCATGGACTTTGCGTCACACTTGAAAAGTACCATCAGCTCTTACCAACTGAAATCGGCACTCATCTGATCGGGCCACGGTTTTCCAAACCGATGCGGTCACGAGCCCAGGAGAGGCGCTGCAGGCGGTGTCGTGCTGTTAGGAAAGGCACTCGCGTTGGTCCTCTGCTGCCACAGCCCATTAACGCCAAATTTCGGAGCACTGTCTTAACGGAAACGTTCGTCGTACGTCCCACAGTGACTTCGTTGGTTATTTTACGCAGTGTTGCTTGTCTATTAATGCCGACAGCTCTGTGCGTGGGCTGCTGCTCTCGGTCGTTAAGTGAAAACCGTCGGTCACTGCGTTCTCCACTGTGAGGGGTCGTGCCTGAAATTTGGTATTCTCGGCACACGCTCTTTACACTGTCGATCTCGAAATATCAATTTCCCTAACGATTTCGAAATGGAATGTCCCATGCCTGTAGCTCCAACTACTATTCCGCGTTCAAAGTCTGTTAATTCTCGTCGTGGACCATAATCGAGTATAATCGAGTGGAGATATTTTCACAAGAATCACCGGAATACAAACCACAGCTTCGCTGGTGCAATGCCATTTTGTACCTTGTGTACACGATAGTACCCACACCTGTATGTGTGCGTATTGCCACTCCATGACTATCCAAACCTGAGTGTGTTTTGTTTCACTTATTGAAGGACTACCATCCATTTCGTTTCACTTATTGAAGAACCATAATTTCTTTCGATTCATCGTGAAGAAAATTTTTGCGGAAGCTGTGTTTAAAAACTTTTGTTTGTTCCCTATGCTTGGGTTGTTTACTTGTGCCCACCAGTGAACCACCTAGAAGATATGTTCGGGAATCGATGTAACTTGATACGCATACGCACTAACCAGTTCTCCGTCACTGGTAGAACGGCTAGTGTTGGTCTTGCTTTGTTGTTAGTAGGAATGGTAGGTTATATAAGGGGCGTGAACACCATCAGCTGTTGAGTGATCACTGTGAAGGACATGGGGACGGTGTACACTCATGTGAGACAGCATTATGATACCCTGATATTGTATGTCATTGTAGGGATCCATCTGCTCTGCTAGTCGAATCGTTGAATATCCAAATATGTGAGGCACTCGTATGTGACAGAGGCCCGATGTTGGACTGCGTGAGGCGACGCAGCCGGACTATGGAATTACCGTCCAATGTATAGGCCCCATAAACCCCACAACAGAAAAGTCTCTGGAGTGGTGGCGTGGCCGGAAAGCATGGACTTGTCATGAAAGGCGTCGCATTGTGTTCAGCAACGAACTGCGGTTCTGCACTGCTCTGGATGACCATCGTCGGTGAAAATGGTGGTGACCTGAGAAGAGGTCCCTTTGTTCCAGTATTTGGGAGAGGCATGGAATTCCATTGGGTGTGACTTCATGTGATGGCTGGTAGTCACTGAGGGAACACTGACGTCACAGTGGTACATCGCGGACATCTTACATCCTCCTGTATTACCTCTCATGCGAAACTCTAGAGGTGGAATTTTCAAACAGGTCAATGCTCATAAAGTGTAGAAGTCGAATTCTCCAATAGGACATGCTCGTCCACACATGACACGTGCCTCCGCCTAATTTTGAGCTCTGGCCAGCAAGATAGCCAGACCATGATGATGATGATGATGATGATGATGATGATGATGATGATGATATGTGATTTGTGGGGCGCTAAACTACACGGTTATCAGCACCTGTTCGAATTTCCAATCTTTTCACATTTCAGTCACGCCACTGTTCCCGAATGATGATGAAATGATGAGAACAACACAGACATCCAGACCGCGGGTGGAGAAAATCCTCGACCCGGCCGGGAATCGAATCCTGGACACCCTGACGGAGAGACGGCAACGTTAGCCACTAGACCACGATCTGCGGACATCCCCAGACCATTTCCCGATAGAACATGTGTATGACGAGCTCGGACGTCTGCTCTATCCGAGTGCCACTTTTCATCTAGGACCAGATACAATAGCTGTGGACTATATTATCTCAGGAGAGGACACAACGGCTTTGTGACACTCTTCCCAACCGGATCGGTCCATACACAAGACTACGGGGTTCCATCGTCATTGTAATAAGGCTGACCATACTGCCAAGTTCTTTGCAAATTTGACTCGATTTTGTAATCGCTGAAATAATAATAATAATAATAATAATTCCGTTTTTCCTCCTCCTCCTCCGCCGCCCATCCCACCCACCGCCCTTCAGTTGCTTCACATTTGTTGTCAGTTCCTGTAGCTGTTGACTCCAGTTTGGGTGCCGTTTGGATGGCTTATGTTAGCTTTCCATGCTGTGTTGGTTAAAGTAAAAGGAAACCCGTGAGAAAGATCTGCTCTGCCATTCTCTACACTGAATTGGCCAAATGTGCGACCCTGTAGGAATAAACTTGGTTCGTGTTCTCTATCTCGAGCGAGGATCAGACTCTCTTACAATAAATTCTGCTATATTTTATGAACACCACAGAGCTGTTCACAGACAGTTACAGAAATTTAATAATTGCTTCTAATAAAAATGTAAAATATGTATTTAAATAAAAGTAACCCTAAATTGAATTAAGAGGTAGTGTTTATACAGTAACCAAAAGAAATGAAACAAAAGGCCGCTTGACACATCAGTGACGCGACAATGCCGCGACCGGCCCTTTATGCCACCAACGTGTTTAAAGGTATTGTTCGAGGAATACAAAGGGCAGTGTTCACAGTCGCACTTGGCTTGACCGTGACGCTCCAACCTGCGATCCCGCCGAGGCCGTGCCGTCGTATTTCTAGAGGCTGATATTTCCTCACTTCACGGCCGCGACACCGTCGGGCCCTTGTGTTGTCTTGCAGCAGTTCGTCACTATAAACATGAATGAATTGAATTAGGACCAACTATTCTGTGTTGTATGATCTCTCCAATCCCAAGTAAATGGACGCAAAGCGGAAAAACCCACTCTGGAGTAAAATAAGAGCAGAAATAAAAAAAGACATTATCTTTCAGATGAAGCAACACACCAATTTTCGTGTATGTCGCACAACTCATTCTCGGTGTTGCAATAGCTTTTCCGTCACTGTACTTACACGGTAACAATTATTGAAATATGAAATAAAATCGTCCTGGCTTTTCGACAGTGTGGGTTAGGAAGTTCTAAACTGTGCGCTTGGCCACGGGACATGATGGCAAGTAGTATGGTTTTGTTTAGCGAGGAAGCCCACTTTTATTTGGATGGATTCGTCAATTAGCAAAACTGGGGCATTTGGGGGAATGAAAATCTGCATTTCGCAATCGAGAAGACACTTCACCCTGAGCGGGTGACTGTGTGGTGTGCAATGCCCAGTCACGGAATAACCGGTGCGATATTCCTTAACGACACGGCGACTACCGAATGGTACGTGAAGGTTTTGGAAGATAATTTAATCCCCATTATCCAGGGTGACCCTCATTTCGACAAGATGTGGTTCATGCAAGACTGAGGTCGATCCCATCGAAGCAGGAGGGTGTTTGATGTCCTAGAAGAGCACTCTGGGCACAGCATTCTGGCTCTGGGGTACCCAGAGGCCACTGGCAATCACCGTTGGCCGCTATATTCTCCGGATCTGAAGACATGCGACTCCGTTTTATGGGGCTATATTAAAGACAAGGTGTACAGCAATAGCCGCAAAACCATTGCTGAGCTGAAAACAGCCACTGAGGAGGTCATCGACAGCATCAATGTTCCGACACATCAGTGGGTCATGCGGAATCATTGTCGCCAATCGTGTCAGGCATATCGAACATGTCATAACCCATATCCAAATACATGTAGTGACGTTTTCATGTTGAATAAAGTGCGTACACGCAGTAGTTTGTAACTAATTTACGTTTTTTTAAATATAGATCAATAATTGGCATCCGGTATTATAACCGTTTTGTTCATTGGTTGACTCGGGGAGGGGACCAAACAACTGGGTCATGCGTCGAATCGGATTAGGGAAGCACGGTGGAAGAAGTCGGCCGTGCCCTTTCAAAGGAACCATCCCGGCATTTACCTGCAGCGATTTAGAGAAATCACGGAAAATATAAATAGGGATGGCCGGACGCGGGTTTGATTCGTCATCCTCCCGAACGCGAGTCCAGTCTGCTAACCACTGCGCCACCTCACTCTGCCTCTTGATGTGATGGCTTGGATGGCTTGTCTTCAGTGTGTGTTCCGTTTCTTTTTTTTTTTTAGAAGAACTTCCAACTTTTTCTTAAGTAAGTTGAATGAATTTGCTACATTTTGAAATATTCATAACGCTTTGCCTCATCGTCCTTGAATTCACTGTACAGAGTAGCAAATTGCTCTTGTGTTGCTCAATGTTTCCACGCCCGCTGAACCCACTTCTGTTTTTCCACTTGTTTTTGCTCTTCTTCATTCAAAATCACAGCGATCAGCATAAGTTCGTCGTCCGAGAAATTCGCCATTCCGGCCGCTTAAGTGCACTGCGACGCTTCGGAAGAAGTTCAGACCACCGTCAACAGGCATCACTGTGGTGCCACGGTCGGTGCAATCAGCGGCCTGTCACGGCACTGTCGCCCCACTGATGTATGCGTGAAGCGGTCTTAAGTGTGCCCGTTACAAATTTACGTGCATGGAAGAAAATCGCGAAACGGTGTCCCAAAGTTAAGTCGATGGGCAATGAAGTTCAACGATTTATAACATTTGCAGAATTTGTTTCCTTAATTCACACAATAGCCGTGTAAATATAAAGTGCCGATGCACCTTAAAAACCAGAAACGTAACGAAATGCTGCTAACAAGGCAGTCTCCCCATCGGAACCACCTCAGATTTAGTGGGAAGATGGCGCAGTGGGTAGCCCGTCACTAACTGAACGCAGATCAACGATGTGAACAGGAAAAAGGTGTACTGAGCTGCGAAAGAAAAGCAAAATAGAAACAGTGAAAGATCCAAGCTTAACAAACACATCATCAAGCGAAATCGCAGGGCCACTGCGTCGTGCTTAACGGTTACGAAGTTGGAATGCAAAACTGTAGTCTTGGCAGTTGTCAAGCCATTCATTGGTTGCATATTATGAGTCTACATCTACATCTACATCTACATCCATACTCCGCAAGCCATCTGACGGTGTGTGGCGGTAAGAGTATGCTTGGAGCGTTCATTGTTTCTATTTGGCCCTTTTTCACAGTTCAGTATATCTTCTTCCTGTTTTCATGCTTGATCTGTGTCGAGTTTTTGAAGGGCTGTCCACTGGGACCTCTTACCACTAAATCTGAGAGGGGGCGATGGGGAGTCCCCTTGTAATTAAGTATAACTGCTGCAGCCATAGAATCAAACGAAATTAAAGTTGACGTTCCTCAATAACGAGAATATTCCAAGTCCGAGCGACCATAGCTGCCTAATAGAACTTTTAGAACACGAAAATGGATAAATCGGTAGCAACATATGCAAAACCAAAGACAATTGTAAAAAATGTAGTTAATAAAATAATATCGCTGTCCATCTGCACAATTTTTGTAAACATATAGCGTCGTAAGAGTGGAACTATCAAACTACTGTCACACCGTAATTAACACATTATTTTCAATATCTTTGCATCATTTATAGTCTTATTAAAACATTAACAATTAAAAGACAATCCACTGACGACGTAATATGGACGTAACATCAGTCTAGACGTGAGTACAATACAGTTGCTTTAACATAAATGAAAATGATACCCATACCTGCTGTCACCAAAGTTGGAATCGCAGGTACTTGAAAATGACGATAAAGGCGAAAGAGTCTGTCGTATATAAAGATTATTTCTTATAAGCAGCTATTTGGTGCACCTACTCTAATAATCATGTTGTTATCAGACTAGTAATTTTATCTTTCTCCATTCACTCGTGGAATGGGGGAAGGTTGACTGTAGGCATCTGGACGTACTCTAATCTTCTTTACATTCGTGATCCCCACGTGGTACGTGTGATGGAGAGAGTAAAATTGTAGCACTGTTTAAATAAAATAGCTGTTCTCAAAGTTTATTCAATAGTGTTTCGCGAGAACAGAATCACCTTTCATCCAACGATTGCCATTTAAACTTCCTGAGCTAACTGGAATTTAGAATAATGAATTTCTTTTTGCTGTGTATTTTACTGCCTTCAACAAACTGTCTATGTTTCTTATGTGACATTTTATGGTTTATTGCACTGCAGTATTCAATCTTCTGCAACGATACTCCCTGTTCGTTTACATTCATGTGTTTTCCCAGGTGACACGTATTGCCAGTGACCGTCATTTTTCGCAGAACAGGTGCCAAAGTGGATATCGCGCACGTGGGAAGTGGTACAGGCAGCACCCCACGGGTTTAGGCTGCACTGGCAGCAACACGCTGGGAAAGAGAAAGTGACGCAAGCACAACCAACTGGACATTTGGGGGGGGGGGGGGGGGGATGGTTTGCTCGCTCAAGGTTGAGGGCTAGAGGCAGATAGGAACATTACCCGAACAATGTTCGTCGATTCGCTTGGTTAATCTAACCAAGTACGTCATGCTGTTCGCACGTGATCTAACCTGGATAGTATTCTCGTTACTGATCCATTAGACGTTCATCCACCGTGATAAAACACCATGTAGTTCAAGAGAAGCGATTTGAAATGCAATTGTCGTCTTTTTTTACTGTGTCTTTAAGTTAGCAGAATGCCGTAATGAAGTATATCCCTCAATTCAACCTGTTAGATGCTGTACTTAGTACGAAGCTGAAACAGTAGAAAAGTCGTTGTAGAGTTTATCTATTGTATCCAAAATCTCTATGTGGTGCTGTAGAATTTCAGGAAAATTTCTCTTGGCTGGAGTAATGCTATCATTCCACTAATTTCATCTGCGTTCAGGCACAGGTAAGCTCGGATTAATTTGGGAGTCAGTTAATTGATTCAATGCGACTGCAAAACGATTCACCTTAACTTCCATGTTCATGACGAAATAATTATAATTACGAAGAGGCTTCATTTTCGGGATTTCTGACACACTGTCATCTCACCCCCCCCCCCCCCCCCCCACCCGTGCCACTTGACGGGAATCTCACAAAAGCTCGTCCGTGTGGAACATGACAGACAGTTGCTGGACGTGCTGTGGACTCCACTAGGTCACTGTGGAGTATTGCTCTTATGTCTCCATGGCGAGGTATTCTGCCTGCACTATTGCTGACGCTCTTTACGACGTCCAAGGTGAAGAGGAACTAGCAGGTGTTCTCCTGTATGTGTGTCACCTGGTTCCTTCTCGTTTAATCTCATAACTTGCATGATTTTGTCGTTCCGTCTGTTAGCGCGAACGTTATCTGTGGTTCTTCTTTGAGACTGCCACTATCGCTTAACCGGTTTGAACCTGTAGTCAGCTCGTGTAGAACTGCTAGAGTTCTTTTCAGCTCGATGTTTTCGTGACTCGGCATGCCAGTATTTTCAGTTGATATAAACTTTATATCCTGTCGCACCCACAAAAGGTTAAACATACTTTCACATATAGAAGTAGAGTCCACTATTTTTTATGTGTTAAAAGAAAAACGATTTCCTCAATAAGAGTCAGATGTACTGTTCGTTTACGCAATGTTTTATGAAAATGTTTCATTGTGAATGCATTTTCAAACCTAAATGTATGAAAACTGCTATTTGGCTTCTCAGTTAGAAGCACTGATTCACTGACTCAATATCGTCCAATGCAAACTGCTAAGGACAGAAACTTGATATTTGGAGAGCGTGTGGATGTTATACTACAGGATTTGTTTAAGAGAAGATTGTTCGAAATTCCACTACTGAAGGGGGTGAAATCGGGGCTGAAATGCTTTTTGAAAGTCCGTAGCTATTAAGGCAATTTTGAAGATAGAACTACGAAAATTGGTATTTGGTTCCTGAATCAGAAATAAAAAAATGGCGTTTTAGCATTTTTGGAAAATTATCCATTAAAGGGGGGCTGAAAGTTTCTTTTGGAAATAATTCATTACTAAAGAACTACTAAAGTATTTTTAAAGCTACATGTACGAAAATTAGTATTTGACTTCTCGGCTGGAAAATAAAACAAAATGAAAACTGAATCTATGAAAATTGGTGTTTCACTTCTTAGTTAGATATAAATAAGTATCCGTTAGAGGATGAAAATTCCTATGGAAATATCATCAGAAGAACGGAAAAGGCATAGTTAACAAAAGCCTTGGACTCCAGTTACTAGAGCCGCTATTTGGACGGAGGTACATTCGGAAAAAACAATGATTGTATGGCCTTAATTAGCGTGAAAAGTTTAGAAGGTATTGCAATTTGTGAGCAACATAAAAATTTGATTAAAGAAAGGCAAAAGAACCTGTACAGACCAGACGCACTACACAAGCTAAGCAGCGGCCACTACGCTTAAAAAAATGGTTCAAATGGCTCTGAGCACTATGCGACTTAACTTCTGAGGTCATCAGTCCCCTAGAACTTAGAACTAATTAAACCTAACGTGTGGTGTCACCGCCAGACACCACGCTTGCTAGGTGGTAGCCTTTAAATCGACCGCGGTCCGTTAGTATACGTCGGACCCGCGTGTCGCCACTATCAGTGATTGCAGACCGAGCGCCGCCACACGGCAGGTCTAGAGAGACTTCCTAGCACTCGCCCCAGTTGTACAGCCGACTTTGCTAGCGATGGTTCACTGACGAATTACGCTCTCATTTGCCGAGACGATAGTTAGCATAGCCTTCAGCTACGTCATTTGCTACGACCTAGCAAGGCGCCATTACCAGTTACTATCGATGCTGTAAAACATGTATCGTCAAGAGCGATGTTCACCAATTATGAATTAAAGTTAAGTATTCCAGTAGTTACGTACGTTCTTTGCTACTACAAATTCCTTGTCCTGTTCCAGACCTCACGCCAGCCTGCGTGAGCTTAAACGCGTGCCTTTCGGCTTCCTGTCATAGTGGATTGGCTGTCTTGCCAGTCCACAACATAACTAACCTAAGGACATCACACACATCCATGCCCGAGGCAGGATTCGAACCTGCGACCGTAGAGGTCGCTCGGCTCCAGACTGTAGCGCCTAGAACCGCACGGCCACTCCGACCGGCCACTACGCTTAAACAATGACCTTACATATATATTTTCCCAGGGCGTAGTATTTGGAGAACTTAGAAGTTGAATTTAATTCCTGAATCGAGAGAAATTCCTGTATCGGCTGGAATGAGAAACCAATGGAGGTCTTAAAACGTGGTGTTCGCGCATGTGCTTTGCCGTAGAAACACAAGTCGAGAATCAGTATGTAGTGTCGCATAACGTTAAACAGGTATGTCTGCCGGATCCAGTCAAACATACTATCTGGAGCAACGGAAAATGGCGCCGGAGACGCATTTGATGTTGGTGCAAGTGTAGGATAAGGAAAAGATTAGCATAGTGTGTGCTTCGCATTGGTTCAAGTACTTTCGGTGCGGAAAGGAAACGTTTGATTATACACCTGCTTCTGGTCAATCATAAAAAAAGCGTAATGTGAATCTAAATCGAGCAAGAGTGACGAACGCTGGCACAAAACTGGCGACTGATATCGGACCAACTGCAGATTAATGAGGAGAGTTCGCAAAGTGAATGATGAACAGAAGGCCACGCATATATGGAAAACTGGGGAGTTTCCAAAGACACGAGTGATCGAGATCCAACTTTCCCGAAACTGTAGTTCACTCCGTGCTCCGCTTTCTGTATCACATTTTACGAACAGCGGAAGGGGCAGTGCCAACTGATTTTGCGTAGTGTGCCGGTCTGCATGCGCTCTTGAATGGACTGCGCAGCCACCCCTCTCCTTCCGTCTAACTTCCAGCACTGTAGGTCTATGTTGCTGAGGGGGAGACGATTAGGCTGCTGTTAATGTGTTGAAAACGATAGGGGGTTACCCAACGAAAACGGCTAGTGGGTCGTTGACAGAGAGAAGGCCGAACTAAACTCAATTCATTTTTCAGAAATTCTTTCGCTAAAGAATATCGTACTGTGGCTGTTCCTTTGAATCGTCGCACAAACGTCTAAATAAGCACCCATTTGGTAGAAAGTCAGCTAAAACTGCTGAGCAGAGCAAATGCGACTAGATTTGGTAGGTTACTTATACGATTCTACACCGAGAATGTAAAAGAACTTGCTATTCTTCCAGCAGCAGACGCTGGAGGACTGAAGCGTTACCAGTGACTGGTAAAAGAACAGTTCATTCCCGTTTTCAAGAAGGCTCGTCGAATAAATGGACAAAACTGTGGGTCTGTATCGCTGGCGCCATCCTGTTTAGCATTTTGGAACACGTGCTGTGCTCGCACAGTATGACACTTCTGGAGACCGAAAATTTCCTCTTTAGGGATCAACATGGATTCCACAAACAAGGATCGTGTGAAACCCAGCTCGCTCCGTTCGTCCACGAGACCCAGAGGGTGGTAGATGCTGGCGTACAGGGCCGTGTTTCTTGACTTTCGGTATGTGTTTGTTGCAGTTTCGCATAGTCACCTGATGAAAAACGTGCGGGAGTACTGAATATCAGACCACTTTTTTAAAAATTGAATTGAAGAGTTTCATGCAAATAGAGGGCAGTATGTCTTTGTTCATACAGACAAATGTTCAGGCGCAAAGTAACTTCGAGCGTACTCTGTGTTAGAGTTACGCAACGACTGCTGCCCAGAATATTTCTAAATCACACGGCGGATAACGTAGAAAGTCAGAACGCTAGAAATGTTTGCTAAGTGGGGGAAGACGTGCAGGGGATCGACGCTTAGTGCGTTCGTTGGTTATAGACCCTCAACTTAAAAAAATGTAACGGAATGTGCATAAGTAGTCGGAAAGATCCGTTATTGTATGGTTACATATCCTTATATATCGGAGAGTAGCTGCATCGAGCTTCCAATTTAGGAACGAGCAGAAAAATTAATCGTTGGAAAGACAAATACCAGACAGATTTACTGGAAAAATTCTTAGGAAGTGTAACGCAACGATAAAGGAGGTGGCTTACAAAATCCTCGTTCCACTGACACGTTCGTGTTGCCCGTCTGTATGCGACTCGTACCAGATAGGAGTGGTGGAGGAAATGGAGAGGATCCAGAGAAGAGCAGCGCGTTTCGTCACGGGTTTGTTTATTAAGCGTGATAGCGTCCGTGCTGACGTTCACTCAGCTCCAGTGGCAGACGCTACAGGAGAGGAATTGTGAACCACTTTCCGGTTTAGTATTAAAATTTCGACACCGTCTTTCCAATAATAGTCAACTAATACGGTATATGTGTTGCTTCCTGCTACGAATATCTCGTGAAAAGACCGTGAAGAGAGGCTTGAATTCAAACGGAGACCTGCCATGGATCATTCTCCCCGCGCACCATTCGTCTCCGTAAAAGGAGAGTGGGAACGTGAATGTGGTACGCAGGATAACCTAACGCACACAGTATAACGTGGATTGCGTACGGCAAGTAGAGAAAGAGAGGAGCAGAGAGAGGAGAGACATACATGCGTGTGATAAACACCTCCCCTCGAAAATTTCACTCCTTCATACCTCCTCTGCGTTACCACAGATGACGTGTCACTGATCTCATTTGTACTAAGATTGCAGTACACGCGAGGTGCCTATTTGCTTCCACCGCCCCGAATGGAATGCATAAATGTGGTGTCACCGCCAGACACCACACTTGCTAGGTGGTAGCCCTTAAATCGGGCGCGGTCCGTTACTATACGTCGGACCCGCGTGTCGCCACTGTCAGTGATTGCAGACCGAGCGCCGCCACACGGCAGGTCTAGAGAGACTTCCTAGCACTCGCCCCAGTTGTACAGCCGACTTTGCTAGCGATGGTTCACTGACAAATTACGCTCTCATTTGCCGAGACGATAGTTAGCATAGCCTTCAGCTACGTCATTTGCTACGACCTAGCAAGGCGCCATTATCAATTGCTATTTATCTTGTGATGCATGTACCGTCAGACCGATGTTCACCAATTATGAATTAAAGTTAAGTATTCCCGAAGCTACGTACTTTTTTTACTAGACTCAACTCCTTTAACTGTTCCAGACCTCACGCCAGCCTGCGTGAGCTTAACGCGAGCCTTTCGGCTTCCTCCTAGTGGCTTGGCTGTCTTGCCAAGTCACAACAATAAGGTCTAATACATGTTCACCAACCTGCAGGTTTCTATAGTCGTTGTCCCCTGCGCAGAAAACAGCACGTAGGTCGTGAATCCGTTATCTTGAGGCTGCAATAAACTCTTAGTGATGAACTGATCTAGGATAAATAATTAAATTTCAGTCTGTTTATAGCGGATACCTCTCGTTTTTTAGCAGAATATGAGAAACTGCACAATTACATTTAACATTATGAGTCTCAAATCATTTCAGTCCTTCATACGATCATCAAAAATAAACAAAACAATGAACTGCCTATTTGCGCAGTTACAATCAAATTGTTTCCAGTTACATGTCCAAACAACCAGAGACTGCTAATTAAGAGGCCGGCCAGTGTGGCCGTGCGGTTCTAAGCGCTTCAGTTTGGAACCGCGTGACCGCTACGGTCGCAGGTTCGAAACCTGCCTCGGGCATGGGTGTGTGTGACGTCCTTAGGTTAGTTAGGTTTAAGTAGTTCTAAGTTCTAGGGGACTGATGACCTTAGAAGTTAAGTCCCACAGTGCTCAGAGCCATTTGAACCATTTTTTTGCTAATTAAGTTCTCAGACAACATGTCTGTCTTCCGAGACTGCGGAACTAGCACTAAAATACTTCGTCCGTCATCCAAGTTAGGCGCGATCCGAAGATCTTCGAAGTGCTTCGTCTGCCTTTTCGTTTAGCATTATTTGTTATTCTGCTGGTAATTAACACTTCAGAAATGATGGAATGATAGCCTCCTATTCAGAGACGCTTTTACACGAAGTGCAAGTAAATAAACTGTTTAGTTTTTCTAATATTAATGATCGAAGTTTATCTTTTTGGTGCGCAACTTCCAAACACAACAGCCAATCGCGGAGGACCGCAATTTAGGCGGTCTTTTTCGCGATAGCCGTACCGAACAAACCCTCCGTCATCGGTATCTCGCACCACATTATGTCATATTGCACTGTTGCCTTCTCAGCCACTCTAATACGAGTTTCTTAAAGGCCGAATATGACGGCTGTAAAGCCAGAAATATTACGCGCGGAGTACAAACATAGATGTAGAAGTACCCGCTGCGTTTCGCGAGTTTCCCAGCAACGTTTCCTCAAGATATTTAAAGGTGCACTTATAAACATGAGTACTATGCCTAGAAAAATTTGCACCCAAAAAATCTCCGGAAAACAGCTGCTCATGATAAACCACGGCCTACCTGCAGCTCGAGCGTCGTCGTCCACAGAGACACTCCCTCTGAGTCGTGGCCAAACCGCTCTCCGAAAGTCGTCGTCCTCCGCATTGGATGTCCGCTTGAATAATCATCAATTGTACGACTCTAATTTTCGTAGAGTACAGTTCGTGCGCCTTGTGGTTAGTGTGCTTATAGGTTCGACACTGTAATACGTAGCATCATCCGCAGTAACCTATGTGCCCATTATCAGGGTTACTCGTATATTGTAAAGAGAGCCAAAGCAGACTTGACTAATTAGCGTTCTTCAAACCAGAAATCAACGTACTGTCGAAATACTTGAGACCCAAGATTGCAAGGTGTTTGTCTGAAACGAATGTCAACTTGTAGCTACGAATGGCGCTCGCTAAGAAGTACAGGGTGGTCACAATTAAATTACTGGAGAGGCTCCCCATGAAAAACCAGTGATCGTAATACAAAGGAACTATGTGAAAACACTTATAAAGAGATGCGGAAGAGGACAACGAATAAAGCATTTGAAAGAAATACATTCTGAATTCAGGATGAGAGGTTAACATTTTTTAATTGCGAACGATGTTTACGTTCCAGGTTAGAAACGTTGATCAGTGTGAGGACCCACGACACACTGGAACCCTTCTAAAGACAGCTCTACTGCTGCCCGAAACAACGGCGCACCGTGGAGTGTTCAGCTGCCGTGAGACGGCTCGTGCACCGCTACTACAAGACCGCGCATTACGTCCAAGATTCTCAGCTTATTCAACAATTTGTGTCGCATTTGGCCGTCGGCCTCTGCCAGCAGCAATTCGGAAATCGCCCAGTTAATGCGTGTTCTCCAATCCCGGTGCGGAAAGAGGACTTGTCGTTATTCCTTTAATCCGTCGATACCCGTTAAGAAACGCAGCATTACTGCTGTACTTTTGTTAAAACAGCTTTACGAATGAAGGTCTGTGCGCCGTGTCCAGACCCGTGTTGACTGTCTGCGACTGTACTGCACACTGCTGGTCGTGTTTCAACCCGACGTCGCCGCACCGGTTCCGGCACCTAGCGGCAAGTCGTGGCACTAACACTGCTAACAAATGGTTCAAATGGCTCTGAGCACTATGGGGTAACATCTATGGTCATCAGTCCCCTAGAACTTAGAACTACTTAAACCTAACTAACCTAAGGACATCACACAACACCCAGTCATCACGAGGCAGAGAAAATCCCTGACCCGCCGGGAATCGAACCCGGGAACCCGGGCGCGGGAAGCGAGAACGCTACCGCACGACCACGCGCTGCGGACACACTGCCAACAGCGGAAATCCTGCAGCGCACTGTCTGAACATCATTCCCGAACGGTTGGCTGCCCATACGGTAAATGGTTTATTGTGTACGCCGGCTCACGTAGCGAAAGTTTAATTACAGCCGCCCTACACGTAAGACTCTGTCCTCTTAAATTATGCCTTTCTTACAGTATAATTTTGTAATGCTCTTCTCTGTTTCACTTGGCAGTTCTGAGAGTGATATTCAGAATTCGTTTTCATGCTTTGCACTCACTTACAGAGGACACGCATTATGTAGCACTAGGATTAGCTATATATCACGTTTATTTTCGTGTCGTTTTAGTTAATATGATAGTGCATCTTATGTACACTACATGGTGCTCCTATTTTGCGCCATTTTGCCGTATGACGGTTGGCAGCTGTGGTTTTTTCATGTTTGTTATCTGCGATCCTTCACATTAGTAGCCTGATAGCTTTCGTGTGGTGAGCATTGTTGTTCGATGTTTATTTTCGTTATGGACAACTGAACAACGTATCCATGTGATCAAAAGTTATTACATAAACATTGGAAGGCCCGAGGCAACCGTTCGTGAATTGCGCGTAATGCTGCTCCAGCCGAAGCATCAGTTCCGAAGTTAATCCGGAAATTTGAGACCAAGGGTCTCACTTCACAAAAACAATATTTTTCTCCGATGAGGCGCTCTTTCGCTGCAGTGGATACGTCAATAAGCAGAACTGCAGAATTTGAGGTAATGAAAATCTGCGAGTGAGTGAAGAAGACGAGACGCATCCACAACGCACGACTGTGTGCTGTAGTTTCTGGGCAGTAGGATTGATCGGCACGTACTTTTTTGAAAATGATGAAGGAGCTGCTGTCACTGTTGAACGACGACCGTTGCTGAAACACGCTTTCTGATTGGATTTTCCCTCTGACGATTTTTGGTTTTAACAAGATGTGACATGTCACACACCTCGTGAAAGGATTGCTCTAATGTATGAAAAGTTTCCTCAAAAAATTCTCTCGTTGCGTGACAACGACGAATGGCCTGCCATATCATGCGATCTTACGCCTCGTGACTTTTTTTGTGGGGATTTGTGAACTCAAATGTATATGTGAACAAATCACAAACAGTACACCAATTGAAGACGTATGTGAACGCGTCATCGAGAACTTCAATGAACACATAGCCCCTTGCCGCACATGTATGAAAAATATGTGGGAGAAGTTGCTTAAAATATTTTTGAAGAAAACATTACATTTTCAATAAATTTTGTATGTTCTATAGCACTTTTAATATTCGTCCATATTTCCTGGACACCGTCTAGTATACGTTGTCAAGTAGAAGACATAATCCACTGAAGGGCCAAAGAAACTGGCACACCTGCCTAATATCGTGTAAGCCGCCGTGAGCACGAAGAAGGGCTGCAACACAACGTGGCATGGACTGGAGGCGACTGACACAATGAATCCCGCAGGGCTGTCCATAGATCCGTAAGAGTACCATGGGGTGGAGATCTCTTCTGCAAGGCATCTCGGATATGTTTAACAATGTTCATGTCTGGCGAGTTTGGTGGCCAGCGGAAGTGTTTAAACTCAGAAGGGAGTACCTGGAGCCACTCTGTCGCAAATATGGACATGTGGGGTGTCGCATTGTCCTGCTGGAGTTGCCCAAGACCATCGGAATGCACGATGGACACGAATGCAGGTGATCAGACAGGATGCTTACGTACGTGTCACCTGTCAGAGTGGTATCTCTAGATGTATCAGGGCTCCCATATCACTCCAACAGGACACGCTCCATACCATTACAGATTCTCCACCAGCTTGAACTGTCCCCTGCTGACATGCAGGCTCATCCGCTCGCAGAATTTGAAACGAGCCTCGTCCGACCAGGCGACACGTTTCCAGCCATCAACAGTTCAATAGCGGTGTTTATGGGCCCAGGCGATGCGTTAAGCTTTGTGTAGTGCAGTCATCGAGGGTACACGAGTGGGCGTTCGGCTCCGAAAGCCCATATCGTAGATGTTTCGTTGAATAGTTCGAACGCTGAAACTTGTTGACAGCCCAGCATTGAAATCTGCAGTAATTTGCAGATGGTTTGCAGCTCTGTGATGTTGAACAATTATGTTGAGTCGTCGTTGGTCCCGTTCTTACAGGTCCTTTCTCCGACCGCAGCGATGTCGGAGTTTTGATGTTCTGCCGCATTCCTGATACTCACGGCACACTCTTGAAATGGTAGTACGGGAAAATCCCCACTTCATCGCTGCCTCGGAGATTCCGTGCGCCGGACTATAACAGCACGTTCAAACTCACTTAAATCTTGATACCCTCCCACTGTAGCAGCAGTAACCGATCTAACAACTGCGCCAGCCGAGTTATAGAGTTGGAACAGGGGGATTAGTGGGCCACTTTTGGATGCAGATTACACTGGGTGCAGTCTACAGGACGTATACACTACTGACCATTGAAATTGCTACACCACAAAGATGAGGACGTGCTACAGACGCGAAATTTAACTGACAGGAAGAAGATGCTGTGATATACAAATGATTAGCTTTTCAGAACATTCACACAAGGTTGGCGCCGGTGGCGACACCTACAACGTGCTGACATGAGGAAAGTTTCCAACCGATTTCTCATACACAAACAGCAGTTGACCGACTTTGCCTGGTGAAACGTTGTTGTGATGCCACGTGTAAGGGGGAGAAATGCGTACCATCACGTTACCGACTTTGATAAAGTTAGGATTGTAGCCTATCTCGATTGCGGTTTATCGTATCGCGACATTGCTGCTCGCGTTGGTCGAGATCCAGTGACTGTTAGCAGAATATGGAATCGGTAGGTTCAGGAGGGTAATGCGGAACGCTATGCTGGATCCTAACGGCCTCGTATCAGTAGCAGTCGAGATGACGGACATCTTATATGCATGGCTGTAACGGATCGTGCAGCCACGCCTCAATCTCTGAGTCAACAGATGGGAATGTTTGCAAGACAACAACCATCTGCACGAACAGTTCGACGACGTTTGCATCAGCTTGGACTATCAGCTCAGAGACCATGGCAGCGGTTACCCTTGACGCTGCATCGCAGACAGGAGCGCCTGCGATGGTGTACTCAACGACGAACCTGGGTGCACGAATGCCAAAACGTCATTTTTTCGGATGAATCCAGGTTCTGTTTACAGTATCATCATGGTCACATCCGTGTTTGGCGACATCGCGGTGAAGGCACATTGGAAGCGTGTATTCGTCATCGCTATACTGGCGTTTCGCCCGGCGTGAGGGTATGGGGTGCCATTGGGTACACGTCTCGGTCATCTCTTGTTCGCATTGACGGCACTTTGAACAGTGGACGTTACATTTCAGATGTGTTACGACCTGTGGTACGCTCCTTCATTCGATCTTTGCGAAACCCTACATTTCAGCAGGATAATGCACGACCGCATGTTGCAGGTCCTGTACGGGCCTTTCTGGATACAGAAAATGTTCGACTGCTGCCCTGTCCAGCACATTCTCCAGATATCTCACCAACTGAAAACGTCAATGGTGGCCGAGCAGCCGGCCGAAGTGGCCGTGCGGTTAAAGGCGCTGCAGTCTGGAACCGCAAGACCGCTACGGTCGCAGGTTCGAATCCTGCCTCGGGCATGGATGTTTGTGATGTCCTTAGGTTAGTTAGGTTTAACTAGTTCTAAGTTCTAGGGGACTAATGACCTCAGCAGTTGAGTCCCATAGTGCTCAGAGCCATTTTTGGGCCGAGCAGCTGGCTGGTCACAATACGCCAGTCACTATTGATGAACTGTGGTGTCGTGTTGAAGCTGCATGGGCAGCTGTCCCTGTACACGCCATCCAAGCTCTGTTTAACTCAATGCCCAGGCGTATCAAGGCCGTTATTACGGCGAGAGGTGGTTGTTCTGGGTACTGATTTCTCAGGATCTATGCACCCAAACTACGTGAAAATGTAATCACATGTCAGTTCTAGTATAATGTATCTGTCCAATGAATACCCGTTTATCATCTGCATTTCTTCTTGGTGTAGCAATTTTAATGGCCAGTAGTGTATAAACATTGCGGAAAGCATATTTGGTCGATGCTACTGTAATTACCTTGGCTGAAAATTGAGTAATTTTGCCGTTGTCTCGTCTTGTACGATTTGAGATGTGGTAGACGGAATTTTCACACTCGTTTTTTGTAAGCGCATCGACCCGACGGCGAACCGTAACGAGCGGCCCGTCACGCTCCGACTGCGGCGCGGCGATCGTAGCCGGACGCAGGGCGGGCCGGGGAGCGCAGACCGCGGGCAGCGTACAGCGATGCTCCCGATGTGCGGCGGTCGGCGTGAAGGGCCGTGTCCACTCGTGTGTGTGTGTGTGTGTGTGTGTGTGTGTGTGTGTGTGTGAGAGAGAGAGAGAGAGCGCGTGCGGTCGGGGCGCCGCGCCAGCCGAACCTCCGCCGCCGCCGCCGCCGCCGCCGCACTCTGCGGGCTGGCGAGCGGCCGCGACCCTGGCCTCCATACCGAGACACGCCCGCCAGCCTCAGCGCGCAAACAGCTGCCGCCTCGCCTCTGGCATGTAGACGGCATCACCTTAAGAAAGAGGGGGGAGTACATGGGCCGCACTGGGGCGCGCCCTTCCGCACTAGGGGAGACACCTTGTTTTTGGCTACCTTTGTCCACTTCAAGCGGTGTTGTGCTTTCTGCAACAGAGTATCGGAAAATATATGAGTGGGTGGTGTCTTTTCTTCCGGACATCTCTGAAGGAACACACACCACACAAAATCCGCAGCCGTTATGATTAAATTGAAGGTCGAGAGGGGGGAGAAAGGAAAGGGAAGGGATCACTGCTGTCAGCTGCATCGCCACATTACGTGGAATCAGTGGCGACGAGTGAAAATGTCCATCGGACTGGGATTCGAACCCGGTATCTCCAGCATACTAGGCAGGTGTGTTAACTACTGCGCCATCCAGAGCACAGCGTTACCTCAGCTGCGCAGACCATCTCGGCACGCCTCACGGCCGATCCACGCTCCCATCGAGCGCCGCCTGTCCATTTCCTCCGTGCTCGTTACTCTTCCATTTACATACAATGTACACTGAACCGCCCAAGATACTGGTTTAGGCATGCACATTCAAATACAGAGATATGTAAACAGCCAGAAGACGGCGCTGCGGTCGGCAACGCCTATATAATACAACAAGTGTATGTGCAGTTGTTAGATCGGTTACTGCTGCTACGCTCGCAGATTATCAAGATTTAAGTGAGTTTGAACGTGGTGTTATAGTCCGCGTACGAGCAATGGGACACAGCATCTCCCGACGTGGAGATTTTCCCGTACGACCATCTCACGAGTTTACCGTGAGTATCAGGAATCCGGTAAAACTCCGACCTCGCTGGGGCCGGACAAAGATCCTGCAGGAACGGGACCAACAACGACTGAAGAGAACCGTTCAACGTGACTGAAGTGCAACCCTTCCGCAAACTGCTGCAGATTTCAGTGCTGGGCCGTCAACAAGTGTCAGAGTGCGAACCATTCAACGAAACATCATCGATATCGGCTTTCGCAGCCGAAGGTCCACTCGTGTACCCTTGATAACAGGACGACACAAAGCTTTACGCCTCGTCTGGGCCCTTGACACCGACATTGTACTGTTGATGACTGGAAACATTTTGTCTGGTCGGATGAGTCTCGTTTCAAATTGTATCGAGCGGATGGACGTGTACGGGTATAGAGACAACCTCATTAATCCATGGACCCTGCATGTCAACAGGGGACTATTCAAGCTGGTGCAATCTCTGTAATGGTGTGTGTGGAGTTGGAGCGATATGGGACACGTGATACGTGTGCATTTTTTTTTTTTTATTTATTTTTTTTTTTTTTTCATCAGTCCACTGACTGGCTTGATGCGGCCCGCCACGAATTCCTTTCCTGTGCTAACCTCTTCATCTCAGAGTAGCACTTGCAACCAGCTTCCTCAATTACTTGCTTGACGTATTCCAATCTCTGTCTTCCTCTACAGTTTTTGCCCTCTACAGCTCCCTCTAGTACCATGGAAGTCATTCCCTCATGTATTAGGAGATGTCCTATAATCCCGTCCCTTCTCCTTATCAGTGTTTTCCACATATTCGTTTCCTCTCCGATTCTGCGTAGAACCTCCTCATTCCTTACCTTATCAGTCCACCTAATTTTCAACATTCGTCTATAGCACCACATCTCAAATGCTTCGATTCTCTTCTGTTCGGTTTTCCCACAGCCCATGTTTCACTACCATACAATGCTGTACTCCAGACGTACATCCTCAGAAATTTCTTCCTCAAATTAAGGCCGGTATTTGATATTAGTAGACTTCTCTTGGCCAGAAATGCCTTTTTTTGCCATAGCGAGTCTGCTTTTGATGTCCTCCTTGCTCCGTCCGTCATTGGTTATTTTACTGCCTAGGTAGCAGAATTCCTTAACTTCATTGACTTCGTGACCATCAATCCTGATGTTAAGTTTCTCGCTGTTCTCATTTCTACTACTTCCCATTACCTTCGTCTTTCTTCGATTTACTCTCAAACCATACTGTGTACTCATTAGACTGTTCATTCCGTTCAGCAGATCATTTAATTCTTCTTCACTTTCACTCAGGATAGCAATGTCATCAGCGAATCGTATCATTGATATCCTTTCATCTTGTATTTTAATTCCACTCCTGAACCTTTCTTTTATTTCCATCATTGCTTCCTCGATGTACAGATTGAAGAGTAGGGGCGAAAGGCTACAGCCTTGTCTTACACCCTTCTTAATACGAGCACTTCATTCTTGATCGTCCACTCTTATTATTCCCTCTTGGCTGTTGTACATATTGTATATGACCCGTCTCTCCCTATAGCTTACCCCTACTTTTTTCAGAATCTCGAACAGCTTGCACCATTTTATATTGTCGAACGCTTTTTCCAGATCGACAAATCCTATGAAAGTGTCTCGATATTTCTTTAGCCTTGCTTCCATTATTAGCCGTAACGTCAGAATTGCCTCTCTCGTCCCTTTACTTTTCCTAAAGCCAAACTGATCGTTACCTAGCGCATTCTCAATTTTCTTTTCCATTCTTCTGTATAATATTCTTGTAAGCAGCTTCGATGCATGAGCTGTTAAGCTGATTGTGCGATAATTCTCGCACTTGTCAGCTCTTGCCGTCTTCGGAATTGTGTGGATGATGCTTTTCCGAAAGTCAGATGGTATATCGCCAGACTCATATATTCTGCACACCAACGTGAATAGTCGTTTTGTTGCCACTTCCACCAATGATTTTAGAAATTCTCCCTTATTTGACCGTAAGTCCTCCAAAGCTCTTTTAAATTCCGATTCTAATACTGGATCCCCTATCTCTTCTAAATCGACTCCTGTTTCTTCTTCAATCACATCAGACAAATCTTCACCCTCATAGAGGCTTTCAATGTATTCTTTCCACCTAACTGCTCTCTCCTCTGCATTTAACAATGGAATTCCCGTTGCACTCTTAATGTTACCACCGTTGCTTTTAATGTCATCAAAGGTTGTTTTGACTTTCCTGTATGCTGAGTCTGTCCTTCCGACGATCATATCTTTTTCGATGTCTTCACATTTTTCCTGCAGCCATTTCTTCTTAGCTTCCCTGCACTTCCTATTTATTTCATTCCTCAGCGACTTGTACTTCTGTATTCCTGATTTTCCCGAAACATGCTTGTACTTCCTCCTTTCATCAATCAACTGAAGTATTTCTTCTGTTACCCATGGTTTCTTCGCAGCTACCTTCTTTGTACCTATGTTTTCCTTCCCAATTTCTGTGATGGCCCTTTTTAGAGATGTCCATTCCTCTTCAATTGTACTGCCTACTGCGCTATTCCTTATTGCTGTATCTATAGCGTTAGAGAACTTCAAACGTATCTCGTCATTCCTTAGTACTTCCGTATCCCACTTCTTTGGGTATTGATTCTTCCTGACTAATGTCTTGAACTTCAGCCTACTCTTCATCACTACTATATTGTGATCTGAGTCTATATCTGCTCCTGGGTACGCCTTACAATCAAGTATCTGATTTCGGAATCTCTGTCTGACCATGATGTAATCGAAATCTTTCCGTATCTCCCGGCCTTTTCCAAGTATACCTCCTCCTCTTGTGATTCTTGAACAGGGTATTCGCTATTACTAGCTGAAACTTGTTATAGAACTCAATTAGTCTTTCTCCTCTTTCATTCCTTGTCCCAAGCCCATATTCTCCTGTAACCTTTTCTTCTACTCCTTCCCCTACAACTGCATTCCAGTCGCCCATGACTATTAGATTTTCGTCCCCCTTTACATACTGCATTACCCTTTCAATATCCTCATACACTTTCTCTATCTGTTCATCTTCAGCTTGCGACGTCGGCATGTATACCTGAACTATCGTTGTCGGTGTTTGTCTGCTGTCGATTCTGATTAGAACAACCCGGTCACTGAACTGTTCACAGTAACACACCCTCTGCCCTACCTTCCTATTCATAACTAATCCTGCACCTGTTATACCATTTTCTGCTGCTGTTGATATTACCCGATACTCATCTGACCAGAAATCCTTGTCTTCCTTCCACTTCACTTCACTGACCCCTACTATATCTAGATTGGGCCTTTGCATTTCCCTTTTCAGATTTCCTAGTTTCCCTACCACGTTCAAGCTTCTGACATTCCACGCCCCGACTCGTAGAACGTTATCCTTTCGTTGATTATTCAATCTTTTTCTCATGGTAACCTCCCCCTTGGCAGTCCCCTCCCGGAGATCCGAATGGGGGACTATTCCGGAATCTTTTGCCAATGGAGAGATCATCATGACACTTCTTCAATTACAGGCCTCATGTCCTGTGGATACACGTTACGTGTCTTTAATGCAGTGGTTTCCATTGCCTTCTGCATCCTCATGTCGTTGATCATTGCTGATTCTTCTGCCTTTAGGGGCAATTTCCCACCCCTAGGAGAAGAGAGTGCCCTGAACCTCTATCCGCTCCTCCGCCCTCTTTGACAAGGCCGTTGGCAGAATGAGACTGACTTCTTATGCCGGAAGTCTTCGGCCGCCAATGCTGATTATTTATCAAAATTTAGGCAGTGGCGGGGATCGAACCCGGGACCGAAGACGTTTTGATTATGAAACAAAGACGCTACCCCTAGACCACGGGTACGTGTGCATACGGCTCTGAAAGGTGACACGTACGTAACCGTACTGTCTGATCACTTGCATCCATTCGCGTTCATTGTGCATTCCGACCTGAGTTTAAACACTTCCTCTGCCCACCATACTCCACAGACATGAACATTATTCAGCATATCTGGGATGCCTTGCAACGTGCTGTTCAGAGGAGATCTCCACAACCTCATACTATTGCAGATTTATGGACAGCCTCCAGAATTCACGGTGCCAGTTCCCTGCAGCACTACTTTAGACATTAGTAGAGTCCATGCCACGTCGTGTTGCGGCATTTCTGCGTGCCCGCGGGGGTTCTACACGGTATTACGCAGGTGTACCAGTTTTCTTTGACTCTTCAGTCTACAACAGCTGTGGTTTCTGCGTGGTGTCTCTTCTTTCGGACATGTACGAAACAACAGACACCACGCATTCGTGTAATTTGATTGGTGCAGCTGGGCAATCAATGCGCCTTCTTCAGTGTGGATGCACAAATACGACTACGTCCGACCTCCTGTGGGAATCGGAGAGAGCGAGCATGGAAGAAATGGGCAGGGGCTGCACGTAGGTGGCGCTCGCTGGGAGCGTCAGGCGTGCCGAGGTAGTCCGCGCAGCTATGGTAACGCTGTGTTCCGGATGGTGCAGTCGTTAACACAGCTGCCCAGTAACCACGGTACACGTTTCCTCTCGTCGCCGCTGATTCCTCGTCATGTCCCGATGCAGCTGACAGCAGGGATCCCCTCCCCTCCTTTCCTTTCTTCTCCTCTCCACCCTCGATTTACATATAACATCGGCGAAAGTTCTCCCGTACTGGGTGGTCTGTAGCCGGATGGCCGTATACACCTAGAAGATCGTACGACCACGTGGGTTGCTCGTACTGCACTTGGAGATTTATCACATGTCACGGCCACTTGTTGCGTGCTCGCACCAGGATCTTATTCGAAAGCTCGTTGAACGTGTTCTTGCCAGTCAGGCATACAGACGACTCTTTGCTCTTTCTCGATCAATCGTATCTGGTGCTACCGATACTATCTCAGCGATGCGACGATAACAAGCAGCAAAGGTTGGACGACCCGGTCGTTTTGGCCTGACAAAGTCATCTGCTGGATCCGCGTGTCCATTATCATTCGCGCCAGTCAGGTCTGTCCGGTCAGTAAATCAATATCCTGTCATCGCTGAACGTAACTCGAGACAGGTACATAATGAGAACACTGAAGACAGTCTGATGACAAATGTAAGTCCCCACGGTACCACGTCGCCGTCTGGGACGCTACCACTGACTCCCTCACGCGGATCCCTTAAACAACCGAACCGCTTCAAACATCTCATCACTTTACACTTGAGCTAATGTATTCAGCTAGTTTTTCAGCCGTCTCAATGTTTATCACATCATACCTCCTGACTTACGCGTCGCGCCATGACATAATTTTGCTGCTACATCCAGTAGTAGGCCTATGTGTCGATACTGTCTGCAAACTGTATTCCGAGTTCGGTTAGCACTTAGGAAGAAATACATTAAAACGTGGAGCCTGATGCTGGAGTTTTGCTGCACGAACTTTGAAAGCGTAGTAACCGATATAGTTTTTCCTTTCATAATTTTGCGCGGGCTGTCACCGAAAATAAGTTTCGAAAAAAGTTTGAAATTGTGTGTAAGGTTTTTTGGAAGGCCCTAACTGCTCTCATTCTCAAATGGTGGACGTAGGTAGTGTGGGTGACTTGCGCGCTGCAAATTACGCTGCCTCAAGACGTGTACAGATTTTCTGAAGTTAATACCTGACTTACTCCGTTAAATCTTTAATGTAAGATTGTTCCTCTTAATAAGCAGATCATGAAAGATTTTAACACTTTTAAATTCTGGCAGTAATTATATGAAACACTGACGATAAACTATTTGTTGCCCCTGAAAGCCGTTCGGTAGGCAACCTGCAACTAGGATCGGCTGATCGTTTTAGCCGTTTGGATGGTCAAAGCCTGCTATCAACGAGTGCAAAACACCACCAGTGCTCTGGTCATGCTGAGTTGCACCTGAAAAACCGTTTACCGTAAATTTCATTAACAACTCGGAAACGAACGATTTTCATACTTACATTTATCTGGACTTTTTTTCAATCACCCTGTATAAGTGGTCCAGTAGATAACATCGGAAACTCCGTGAGGCAGTTTGTGAACGATGAGGTCGCAAAGCCAGAGAAGTGTACCAATATGCAGCGAAACCTGCTAAGCATCGATTGCTGGTGCAGGGTCTCCCAACATACATACAGTGATTGGATAAATATATGGAAACACCGCGAGAGATGCGTGCTTTAACGCCAATGCAGATGCTAACCCTGCCTGCCGGTTGTGGTGCTGTCTTCTTCTGCAGTGCCGTCAATACGTTGAAAATGTCAGCCGCAGTCAGGACGTGTTCTGTGTGGCTGTGAGTGCATTGTGTCAGAGTTAAGTGAATTCGAAAGTGGGCAAAGCGTTGGTGCCCCTACGTTGGGCGCTTCCGTAGGCGAGGCAGATGAAACGCTGGTGTTTTAAGAGGCAACATATCGAAGATTTATACCGCATACGGAGATAGCGGAACAACATTATCCGCTAAGTCACAATGCAGACGAAAGTGTGCGTTGAATGATCGTGACAGACGGTCGTTGAAGAGGGCAGTGACTAAAAGTGAAATTACCACAGCTACGCAAGTCACTGCAGAAGTGAATGTCGCGCCGGTGAATCCTGTCAGCATCGAAATTACACAGAGGGAGCTCCATAAGCAGGAATTTCAGGGCGAGATTGAAAACCAAAATCAATCAGTGATGAAACTGCCCGTGACAGTAAATGTGGTGCCGCAGCCATAAAACTTGGACTATGGAGCAATGGAAGATGAATCTTGTTTCGCACTATTTCTAACTACTGGCCGTGTTTATTTCCCGAGAGTGAAATACGGCTGGAGTTCGGTGATGATTTGAGCAACTATAGCGCGGTATTCCATGGTTACTCGGGAAGACTGCATTACTGTAAAGAATTATGTGACCATTTCGGCTGATCACTGCTTTCCCGTCATACAACGTTTATTCTCCAGTGTTGATGCCGTGTTTAAAGACGCCAGGGCCCCTGTTCGCGCAGCTCGATACGTCCCTTACGGGTTTTGTGAGCACGGCTACCACAGTCACCAGGTCTCAGTATTATTTAGCCTTTTGTGGTCTGCTTGGGAGAGAAGACTGCGTGACCATTAGACCATTATTCATCTCTATCAACGTCACCTCAACCTGCAACTATTTTGGAGGCAGAATAGTATACAATTCCCTTGACAGCCACAAAGGATCTGTATTTTTTCGTTCCGAGACGACGATGAACGGTTTTGAATGCCAGCGGGTTTCCTACACCGTATTAAGCATGGTAATGTCTTATGTTTTTGGGATTTCCTTATTTTTGTCCACTCCCCTCAAAATACAGCGTGTAGCAGACAACTAGGAGTGAACACCCATTATTATTAGATTATAGTTACTGAGATAACGGAAACAGTAAAAATCGTAAGATTCCTAGGAGCAACCATCCATTCTAAAGCGGAACGAACGACTAGCTCCAGCATTAACGGATTCGAATCTGAGATTCATTGGAAGAAACTTCTTTCTTCTACGAAAGAAGTACTTTACAAAACACTCCTTCGATCTATTTTAGAGTACTGTTCATTAGTCTGGGGCTCTTAGGAGATAATGAAAATGCGATGAATAGCGGTGCATTTCGGTACGGGATCGTTTCGTAAGCGCGAAAGCTTCGCGGAGATGGTCATAAACGCTAGCGGCAAGCGGTGTAAGACAAACATTGTCCATCACGGAGAAATCTTCTGTTGAAAGTGTTGCCCACGGAGGAACCTTCTGTTGAAAGTGGTGCCTGACATATGTACGAACTATTCCTAAAAGCTGCTTCCTATCGCGGCATACGGCGGAGCGATGTGGTGGGTGCCTGCACGAAGTCTACGATAAAATTTCGTCTTTTTGGGACTTGATGTGAATTAAGTAGTACGTATTCGTCTGGCGAGAAGTTTAATTAACAGAATAGCTGATACAGCAGGGACAAAAAATGAAATCCAGCGCTTTTTTTTAAAAAAAAAATACGCTCTTAAAGACATCGCTATAGTGCAGTAACATCGATATCGCAGCATGTATCAAATACCCAACCACACACTGAGCTTATACATAACTCGTTGTCACAGAATGAACCTCTGGCGCCGGTGGACCTGTCTCCGCGTGAGCACTGGAGCAATGCAGGAGGTTTAAAAGACCTGGGCGACTATCGCAGCTGCAGTGTGTCGGCTCATTCGGAACATATACGGCCGAAATATCAAGGGAAGGATTAGGAGTTCAGTGGATATAGTGCGTCATTTATTGTGCCGCTAAAGCTTGAAGACGCAACAGTTGTTGCCAACACAGCACAAAGCCTGTAAGTGCACTTTTGTACCATGTTATTATGTTTATGATTAGAGTGTACATATTGTTTTTTTATGCATAAAAAAGTAATAATTTGATTAAAGGATGTGTGTGCAATAAATGTGCTATGCTGACATGAATCAGTCATTGCATGGGTAGTAGACAGATGAATAATGTCATTAGCAGACAGCAAGCGCACAATACACACAGCCACTGAAGGTACCTCATCACATTAGTAAGACGTGCGTCAGGCAAAGCGTCAGTTGCTTTTATTCAGTGTTACGTAGACGGATACAGCGTAAAACTTATTAATATAAACTGCTGCCGATTAACATTGCAGCACCGTAAAGGTGGCGTGCAACAAACGACAAATTGGCATGTCGTCGTATACGACATGCCTGGGTATGCAAATGTTCGGCATTTCAGCGCAGCCCACAACGCAAGTACAAATACCACCGTCTGCAGACTGTTTATAAGGAAAGATTACGCAACGGGTCTCTTACTCAGTAATCGCATTTGAATGTCTGTTGTTCGTGAGAGGATCATGTTATGCCTCGTGTGTAAAAAAAAATCTTCACTGGCACATATCGGATTTCCACTGCGGCAGGATCGTTGTCTGTCGAGAGAGCTGTTCCACGTTAAGGGTGCTCGCACTGGACAAGACTGTCATGCAAATATGGAACCGATGCGTTCAAAAGGCCACGCTTAAAATCTCTTCGACCCGACGCAGCCATCTCACGAGAAGACAGACCCACCGTTCTTTTGGCCGTGCAAGATCGTACAGTCACGTCACCTGCTTTGAGTCAGTAAATCGGATTGTTTGCAGCAACACAAATATCAGCGGACGGTGCGACGATGTCGGAGGCACCACGAACTGTCAGTGCGGCGACCGTTTCACGTTTTTCGACCAATCCCGATTCTGCAAACAGCAGAACGTACCCGTGCGTGCAGGCTTCCGAGGAGAACGAAAGTTGTGCGGCAGCATTCCTCACCTTGATACGGATCCCAGCACTTCGCGTGCCACTCGACACGATCACCTCCTGTTCGCTTATACGACAATTTGGACGACACATTTCGGACGAGTTAATGCTGGTGGCTGTCTCCTATCTTCGAGGTATCTGTGATGTTTCGATGAGACGGGTAATGGAAAAGACCCTTCGTGATTCAGCAGACGTGTTAGGAACGAAAGCAAAGAGAGCTTCACAGCAAATTTTAATGTAGTCAAAGCCTCACAGACAAACGAAAGTTAAAAGAAGCCAAAATTTGCGTAAGGAGAGCCATGCGTAAAGCGTTCAACGAATTCGATAGTAAAATTCTGTCCACTGCTTGACAGAAAACCTTAAGAAGTTTTGCTGTTAAATCAGTAAACGGTAATCTCTGTCGAGATACATTGTGACCATAATGGCAGCAAAACAGAGGGTGGCACAGAAAAGGTCAAAATACTAAACGTCTATTTCCAAAACTGTTTCATAGAGGAAATTCGCACTTTAGTGCGTACTCTGAATTGTCGCACTAACCAGAAAATGGGCGATATCGAAATAGGTGACTGCGGAATAGAAAAGCAGCTGAAATCGCTTAACAGAGAGAAGTCCACTGGACCGAGTAGAAGCCGCGTTCCTCGATTTCCGGAAGGCAACCGATACAGTTCCGCACTGTCGTCTAATGAACAAAATGGAATATCAGAGCCCAACTTCGTCATTGGACTGAACAGTTGGGTTGGTTGGTTTATTTGGGGGAGGCTACCAAACAGCGACGTCATCGGTCCCATAGGATTAGGGAAGGATGGGGAAAGAAGTCGGTCGTGCCCTTTCACAGGAACCATCCCGGCATTTGCCTGTAGCGATTTAGGGAAATTACGGAAAACCTAAATCAGGATGGTCGGACCAGGGTTTGAACCGTCATCCACCCGAATGCGAGTCCAGTGTGCTGACCACTGCCCCAACACGCTCGGTACTGTACAGTTTCTAGCAAACAGAGCAGCGGTTGTCATTCTGAACGGAGAGAAGACTTTAGACGTAAAATTAACTTCGGGCGTGCCCCAGGGGAGTGTCATAGGACCATTACTTCTCACAATATATATAAATGACCCGATACTTATACGTCGGAAGTTCTGTGAGACTTTTCGGGGATGACGCAATTGTACACAGAGAAGTCACGCCGATGGAAAATTGTGGCGAAGTGCAGAATCATCTGCAGAGGATTGGCGCTTGCTGCAAGAAGTGACAATTGACCCTCAACATAAGCAAATTAACGTGTTGCGAATGCATAGACGGAAAGTCCGTGCTTTGCACGATTACAAAATTGGAGAGCAGTCAATGCATAGACTTACTTCCACAAAATACCACATAAAATTAATCGCGAGTAAGGCAGAGGCCAGACAGATTCATTGGAAGAATCCTCAGCAAATGTAGTCCACCAACAACGGAAGTGGCTTACAAAACAGTCATTCGACCAGTACTAGAATTTTGTTCGTCAGCATCGGATTGAGAAAATAGAGAAGACCCAAAGAACCAAAGAAGAGCGACGCGTTTCGTAACAGGTTCATTTAGTAAGCACGAAAGCGTCACAGAGATGATCAGCCAACTGCAGTGCCAGACGCTGCGAGAGAAGCGTTCTGCACCACAGTCTGGTTTATTGCTAAAGTCCCGAGGGCGTACGTTCCTAGAAACGTCAACAACTATACTGCTTGCTCCTGCGTATATCTCACGAAGGGACGATGAAGGTACGAGGGAAGATCGCAAAATAATGCACAATAATTTTACTACCAAGAAGTTTAACAGGTAACTAAACCAAAAAAATCAGTAATGAACTCAAATCTTTTCCTACTTTCCGGCGTAGTCACCGCATCTGACACAAAACCTTGGCTGGCCAGGAATTTCTTCATGGGACAAAACAGATGAAAGTCCGACGGTGTAGGCTCCGGAGCGTATAGTGGATGCCGGAACACCTCCCACCAAAATTTGGCGATTTTCTCGCAAACAGGAGCCGCGACATGGTGACGAGCATTATCATGAAGTAGTTTGATACCGGAAGCATTAAATTTGTGGCGTTTGTCACAAAGGACACGACACAACTTAACCAAAGTTTTAATGTAGTCCGCAACATTCACAGTGGTCCCGTGCTCAGCAAAGTCCACCAGTAACACACCGTGCATATCCCAGAGCACTGTCATAGGCACTATCCTAGCAGACTGAGTTACTTTGAATTTTTTCGTACTGGGGAAACAGCATGTTTCCACTCCATAGAGGCACGCTTGGTTTCGGGTGTGTAGTGGAACGCCCGCAACTCATCACCAGGGAAGATTCCTTTCAGAACGTCCTGACCTTCTGCGGCGTAACGCGTTAAGTTTGTCGTTAGTGCTGGCCCTCGTCGTTGTCTGTCAGGTTCTTACGCATCCAGTGAGCACTAACTTTACGAAATTTCACCATGTCACCAACAATATCGTACACCTCAGCGTAGGAAGTGTTGAATTCCTGCGATAAGGTTGGCAGTTTCACACACCGGTCGTTAGAAAATGCTGCCACGATGGCTCCGGCATTCTGTGGGGTTGCAACAGCCCGGAGCGTGGCGAACAACTAGGGTTCACACGGCCTTCTTGGAGGACTGCACGCCACCTGCAGATACTAAATGGTTCAAATGGCTCTGAGCACTATGGGACTTAACAACTATGATCATCAGTCCCCTAGAACTTAGAACTACTTAAACCTAACTAACCTAAGGACATCACACAACACCTGGAGGTACTGCTACGGTCCTTAGTCGTCCCCACATACGGCACGCATGTCCCTGTGAATAAATTTTCTCGGTTTATGCCCTTTGGCCCACAAACATCGAACTAAACTTCGCTGCTCTTCACAAACTGACGACAGTAACGCATGTGCCACGTTTTTTTTGTAGTTGAAGCTCCTCTCGCTGGAGTTCACCGTGAAAGCGAAACACCTCTCTAGCGCAAATTTTCAACTTTCAAGCTGCAGCACAAGAGAAAAAAAGACTTATTATTCGTTACTTTCCGTTCCTTCCTAGTAAAATTAAAGAGATTCAAGCCCACATTGAGGCTTACCGGCAATAGTTCTTCCCGCGAAGTGTTCGCAACTGGAACAAGAAAGGGGGAAAGTGACAGCGGTACACAAAGTACACTCCATCACACACCATAAGGTGGCTTGCGGAGTGTAGATGCAGATGTAGCTGTAGATACCGCAAGACCGCATGTGGACGGTGCTGTCTCGTGACGTGCATCGATGCAGAGGATATTCGACTGTTGTTCTCGCCACCCTGCCCTCACCCACTGAAGACGTGTGGCCGCGGGTTTCCGAGAGACTCCCACACCACCGCTCGTCAGCCGCTTCACGAGTGGTGCATTGTGACAGTGACGAAGCAGCATGGAATGCCGTATTTGAGTCTGACACGATGTCCGTCTAGATTAGAGCGATTGGTGCTGTCGTAAGTAGCAGCCCTGTGTGCTAAATCTCACATCCTGTACATACCTAAAGCACCTACAAATTGACGAGGGGCTTTCGATAAACAATGCAACACATTTTCTCTGAAAGTAGGTTGGCTTTAGTCAGGATTGCGATACACGATTTACACCCTCAGTCAAATGCGACGGCCGTACGCCAAATTACTGCGAGGTCCGCACGGTGACATTTTACTGGCCGACGTCGCAGCCAACGTCTCGCTGCGTCAATAACCTCTCCATCAACCGTATACCGTTTACCACGTAGTTCCTCATTCAGCGGCCAAACGGATGGAAGTCGGAAGCTAAGAGATCTGGTTTGTAGGGTGGATGCGAAAGAACAACCCAATGAAGTCTTGTCAGCTCCTCTCTGGTGCGTAGACATGTGTGAGGCCTTTTGTTGTCATGAAGAAGAAGTTCGTTTGCATTTTTGTGGCCACCACCCCGCTGAGTCGTCTTTTCAATTTCCTGAGGGTACCAAAATACACTTCCAAGTTGATCGTTGCACCATGAGGGAGAACACGAAACAGAATACTTTCAGAGTCCCAGAAGACCGTTGCCATGACTTTACGAGCTGACGGTGCGGATTTGAACATTTTTTTTTTTTTTTTTTTTTTTTTTTTTTGTAGGAGACACAGTGTGGCGCCGTTGAGTTTTCGGTTCGAAGTGATGAACCCATGTTTCATCGTCTGTGACGATGTTCGACAAAAAATCTTCACGATCGGCCTCGTAGCGAGTAATCACGAGCAATCAGTTTATCAGTTTCACATAGATGGTCCTTCGTTGCTCTTAATGGTCTTCTGTAGGCGGCGAGGAACCCAGGGGGATGGCGGGGGCGGTGGGGGGGGGGGGGGGGGGACACATCTTTCAAGACCCCAACTAGAGGACGAGTGTGTGCCAACAGAGGCGTACACTTGTGGAAAATGTGTGTCAGCAGTACCTACAGAAACGTCAAGCTGAGCAGCTATGTGTTTGATTGTGATGCGTCGATCACTTCGAATGAGAGTGTCTGCGCGTTCCAACATTGCAAGAGTCACAACAGTGTGCGGCCGGCCGGCACGCGGAAGATAGGACATGTTTGCACGTACTTGTTACGATGATGACAGTCGCCTCACCCAACGACTCACCGTGCTTTTGTTCCCTGCCAAATCTCCGTACACATTCTGCCAGCGCCTACTGATACCTGCGACGCTCTGGTTTTCCGCTGAAAGAAACTCAGTGACAGCTCTCTGCTTGGGACGCACCTCCGCTACAGACACCATTTTGTAGGCTACGTAAAGCGCCGCCACCTTCCGGAACTTCGCGAAACTGGAGGGGCGGAAGGGCGAACATTCCGTCATGTCTCACAACAAATTCCCCATTTTTTTCAACCGAAATTGACCGAGAAAAAAAGTACAGTATTACTTTTTGAACGCCTCTTGTAAATAGTGTATTGTTCCTACAATACTGCATACGCACAGTAGTTTCTCGGTGTGGTACATTCAGCGGCCAGTAGTGTGACGCTAAGGGGAAGCCCGCGGCCGTGTCCCTGTACGGCCCGTCCCTCCGCGGCTTCTCCCGCAGCCCCCCTGCGCGGCGCGCGCCGCCGCCGCGACCTTTAGCTGGTCGGCCGCCCCCCGCCGCCTCCGCAGCTGCGCCGCTGGCGCAACTGGCGGTGTGCCCTCTGCCCCCGTTGCTCAACCTGAGGGCACCACGTTATGCTCGCGCCAGTACTTGCCACCGATCCTCCTCGTCCCGTCCCACATACGCCCGTCTCCTTTCGTTATCCAGTTTCACACCTTCGCAATGGGCCAAATGGCGACTTTGTCAGCACGTCTCTTTGGCGACCTGATCGTAACAATAGACGACATATATGACAGTCCCCTTCTCTTCTTCTCGGCTTTGTGAAATGGCGGTGCTGCTGTCCGCCGGTCCCTCGTCTTTGCGTCATATCGCAAGACCGCATCTGGCCCGTGCTGTCCTGACGTGCATCGATGTAGCAGATGTCCGACTTTTGTCGTCGCCAGCCCGTTGTGCAAATCTCTCACCTACTGAAAAATACACTTCGCAAGCAACATACTCCCCCCACCCTCCGTTCTTCCCTGTTCCTAGAATGGTCAGCGGGAAGAAAGACTGCCAGTAACTCTCCATACGAGATCGAGTGTTCCAGATTTTTCCCGTTATTATTACCTGAAGAGTGGAAATGTCAAACGCTCTACTTGTTTTTTCCCCAAAAATGAGTTTTCAGTGTTAGTGCTTTGTCGGTACTATGTTGCATCTCCCTAGACTCGTTTCAAGTGTCAAATCGTGGAGAAAATAATTCAAACCATTATTACTACATACGGCGTTGTCGTTTCATCAAGCTGCGCTTCCCTTCGGAGGGCCAAGTTCATTGCGTCAAGTTCTCCTCCATTTAGTCTGAGATGGTTTGAAGAAATACCACCCAACCTTTTGGAGAGTGCGAATAGCTTTTTGAGCTCCGTCAGAGATTCTGAATTTATAGAGAAAGGGAAGAAGGTAACCAAGGTCTTTGTTCCCCAATATTTACACAAGACTGTTGCGTCAGCTAAAACTATGAACCGATTCCACGTAATCCCAATGCACTCAACCGAATCCTTTGAGTGTAAACATGTTTTCTATATCTATACTCAGCAATCCACCTTATGTTGTACAGCGGAGGGTACTTTGTGTACCAGTGCTCTGGTCTTCTGCCACAAGAAACAATGACAGCTGCGTGGAACGTATCTTCGTTACGGACGCCATTTATAAGTATCAGTATAGCGTCGTCACCTGTCGGGAACTATAGAGGCTGAAGCGGGAATATTCCACGATGTTCCGCAATAAATTTCGCACCTTTTCGAAACTGGTTGAGAAAAAAACTACGTTGCCTTACTTATTGAACCCCCTCGCATTTAAAGCAACTTTGTGCAAATCATCAATTTTATGTAGGGAGCTAGAAGCGTTCGAAGTTTGAACGGTGGATTTATTATACTGTACGTAACTGGCTTTGATCAGATGAATATTCTGGTGGCTATATGTTCATTTGAGTGATGTTTTCAAACGAGCGCCCGGTTTCCTGAATACACAACTTGATGAGCCTTCTAAACGACATTCCAAAGCATTTCATTCTTTCCATATTTCGATCCTTTAATAGCTTCATCGCAGTGAATTTCAAAACCGGCGAGAGTTCTCCGAATAGTACCTACGAAAACTGCAAAGTGATGCGGCGTTTCCACGTCAGATTTGTTTGCGGCTGAAGTTTACAAACTTCAGGCAAATCAATTTTCGTGTATGCACCATTGCTCAGCTGAAAATCCCCGCTGACATAGCCGGCCGGTGAGGTCGAGTGGTTCTAGGCGCTTCAGTCTGGAATCGCGCGACCGCTACGGTCACAGGTTCGAATCCAGCCTCGGGCATGGATGTGTGATGTCCTTAGCTTAGTTAGGTTTAAGTAGTTCTAAAGTTCTAGGGGACTGATGACCTCAGTCCCATAGTGCTCAGAGTAATTTGAACCAACCCGCTGACATAGAGTAACAGAAAAATGTAGTTCTTGGTATGTCGACGTGTGATCTTTTAAAGAATCGATTCATTGGTGCCTGTTTTGTTGATACTGGCGTAGTTATTGGAAGACATCTCACTGGACATAGGGCAACAACATGACTGACGCTCTACCGAGAACTTCGTGACAGGCATTTAGAGACTGTTGGATAGGTTGTCCAGGAAACAGAAAATGACGAGCGCACTCACCTTAGCTAACACCTCTTGATTTCTATCTGCACCAAGCCTGGCTTACTTCGGAGCTAACACACGCGAATGACAATTAACGAACGAGAATTATCTCTGGTGTAAACGGTAGGTGAGTGCGAGCGAACTGCATTCGGTCGGGTTCGATTCGCGTTCGTTAGTGTTCGCTCGTGTTCCACTGCCTGACGGCCTTTTAGCGAACCAGCACAGCAAGTTCAGGTCATTTCCGCTTCGACGCTAGGACTAAGTAAAGGTTTCGTCTCTGTTATGTCAACTTTATTGATGACCTGAGTTGCGCGACTGATGGAGTGGTATGAATGGGAGGTAATGTTACTGAAACGAGAACGTAGATGTCATAAGTGCCTCTGCGCTCCAACAGGTCCACGTCACAAGTGCTGAAGGAAAAGAACTAGGATTGGTAGAAAACTGCTGACGCACTCAAAGGTGCAACTCGGACCGATAGAAAGACGATAAAATCATTACGTGTCTGCACCAAGTGGAAACTGAGTGAATAACAAGATTCGTATGTTGATTAAAATTGAAAATATACGAAAGGGCTTATCATTTTCGTTGTTGCAATTAATGGTAGCTGTAATTAAATGGCCCGCATCTCGTGGTCGTGCGGTAGCGTTCTCGCTTCCCACGCCCGGGTTCCCGGGTTCGATTCCCGGCGGGGTCAGGGATTTTCTCTGCCTCGTGATGGCTGGGTGTTGTGTGCTGTCCTTAGGTTAGTTAGGTTTAAATAGTTCTAAGTTCTAGGGGACTTATGACCACAGCAGTTGAGTCCCATAGTGCTCAGAGCCATTTGAACCATTTGTAATTAAATGGCTGAAGTAACGCTCTTATATTACAGATTACTGACGATAAGTAAAGACAGTTCACCCGGGATCACGACGCCTCTCTCCCCTCTACGAAACTGTACAGGGTATAACGGGAATGAGTGCAGATATTTCTATTGATGATTGAGGCGATGTACTGAACAACATTCACGTCAGACTAATAATGACAGCCATTACAAGTCGTGTGTTTTTAGGTTGGTAAGATCTCCAAGTACACGTGACAGCAGTAAGCCATTAATGCTTATTTTCCCATGGACAGCAGGTCGGGTATTAAAGTGTGGATGCATGGACAGAAAACGGTCAATCTATACTGACAAGAGTAGCCCACGTAGTGGCGCAGTACGCCTGTGCAGTAAACATGGCATTAAGTTTGTGACTTACCTGTGGGAAAACTATTCGACGCAGAGAAAAAACAACGTAGACACTGACGTGCGTACAAATTAACATACCACATATAAAAATATCTGCCCTTATACCCGTTACATCATGTATAATAGATTTAATCAAGTGGTCTATGAGACAGATCCTAACTATATTTCTTTAACCAGAGTTTATTGACATCTTTCTTGTACGTGAATTACTAAAATCCTTGAAATTCTTCATTTATGTCGCTGCAAACACTACAAACTATCTTAGATACAGTAGCTACTGAAATGCTAAACAGTCACTAATGTAAACGTCTCCGGTTGCTAACAATGGCTGTGTAAGAGCTGGGCTTTTTTCAAGTTGTGTTGGTCGTCGGTAATTTGCTTTTAACTTTCCTCCCCTATTGTAATGACAGCGAAAAGCGTCACTCAACATATGTTACAAGTTTTGGAATAATGCTAAGGAAAACTGGAACTGCAATTCACTGTTAAGTGTCCCATCTCCAGTCATTTCGCTCTTAAGCACAATTTCAGACACATAAATTCCTTTCTCATATGACGTTTTGTTTACGTCGCGAAAAATAGTGTGCTCGGTATGCAAAAAAATCCTCACTGAATATCAAAGTTACGCGTCATCGTTCTAACTATATAGTGGTGTAAGCTGTGTGCCGGTTATTAGAGCCGTAGCGTTCATAGGCTATTTAGTTATCTCGCGTTGTCTTCCGTTCCCCCTAATGTAAACGCTGAATCACAGACGCAAGCGAACGGCAGCGAACGCTGGGGAACTGTCTCCGAATGCTCGTTCGTTTGTCTTCCCTTCCATTGGCTCCTTTGTAAATCAAAGCTTTAGACAATCGTCCATTAAAAGTGTCAAAAGTTGACGCCATAGGCGTGTGATAGTAAGAAATAGTGCGGTTACGAATGAATCTTTCAGATGAGTGCTTTCAAACTCTCAAATCGGGGCTCGACCCCTGACCTCGCCCATCGTGAGCACTGCCTTCACCGACTGAGCTGTCCAGTCACGACTCACAGTCCACCCTCATAGCTTCACTTCCAGCAGTACACATTCACCTCGCCCCCAAACTTTTGCACAAGTTCTCCTTCATACCTCACTGGACTATCGATTCTGGAATAAAGGCTATCGTGGGAAAGCAGGAGAGAGGTGCTGGCAGGAGTGAAGCAGCGACAACGTGTCGTGACGCGTGGTTGGACAGCACTGCCCGCGACACACAGGTTTTGGGATCGGCCGGGAAGCTTCAACCGGACGGCACATTTTATGAGTACGTGAGGATAATTACGAGTATATGGCATGGCTTCATGCAATGAAAGTGCAGCCTATATTGAGTACTGTAATGACCAATTGCAAGTGCGAAGAGGATTTTCTACAAGGTCATGTTAGAAATAATACAACTATTTAGTACGGCCACTTGTCACTCTTACTAGGGCTTGGGTGCATCATTTAACGCCGAAGCAGACGCTGCTGGAGCCTTCCCGGCACATAAAGTGGAAGGTTGGTTGGTGAGCAGAGAGTTGTGATAACTCGTGAAGGTTAGTCTGCTAGTGGCGGAGCCTGCAAACGCTGTAAATGACAAGGCTAAGACCTTTGCTTTCGCAATCGTCACCACACGTCGTATGAGGAACAACTACTTGCAACGCTAACATTCTTGTGTTGATAAATGGAGACGTGTGCACAAAACACAGAATCTCCTCCCGTACGTCTGGAGGTGTAGATCTTGGTGGTCCGCTCTCCAAACCAGGAGATAAGCTTCCCATGAGGGCACAGACGGCAACGAAGGTATTAAGATATCTTGCGATTTGGACATGTTTGCTGCGGGTACCTCTCCTGGTACAAACCACGAGACAGAAGCACACATTAATTGCACTTGTGCCACAGTCCGTATACCCGTCGCTTCGGAATTAAATGTCACGGCGACTACCTGTGGGAAGGAAAATGTTCTGGTGAATTTCAGTATTTGGACGATATAAGCCGGAAATCAAGCATTTCCAGACAAATGTCGTAATGGACCTTTTTTATTGTTTGCATAATTATGGGGAATACGTGCCCTCTATTTATGAAACACGCTGTATATGGCTCTGAGCACTATGGGACTTAACATCTGTGGTCATCAGTCCCCTAGAACTTAGAACTACTTAAACCTAACTAACCTAAGGACATACCACACATCCATGCCCGAGGCAGGATTCGAACCTGCGACCGTAGCAGTCGCGCGCTTCCGGACGGAGCGCCTAGAACCGCTAGACCACCGCGGCCGGCAAACACGCTGTATACGCCGGAGCTCCTGTAAGGTGCATGGTGGAGGATATTTTACACCTGTAGTAGTGATTTTATGTCATATTCCATTTACATATTGAACGAGGGAAAAATGCTGTCTATATGTTTCTGTACGTGGCCTAATCTCTCTTACTTTATTCTCGTGAGACCTGCGCGAGAAACGTGTTGGTGGCAGAAGAATTGTCGCATGGTCTTCCTCTTCTCCTGACTCACCCAAATGATTGTTAACATTAGGCGACCGGAATCACGTAACGGGTTCTATTAGTCACACATTCATTAGTCCAGTGACACATCTGCGAAGACACTCCGTATGATCGTATTGACTAATTTCATTACCTTGCAATGATTAAAATAATACGTGGGCAATACCACTCAAGTCCTCTACACTCACCGCATGGTTAACCTTGGAAAAATCTAGAATCACAAAACAAAAAATATCTTTCATCTGACGGTACTGCACTTTGTCCATCCAAGGACCTCTGATAATGAGCGAAAGGAGAATTTAAGAACGATTGTTGCAACGATCAGTAATGATATCGTCTATCACCTATTTCTGCTTCTATAGGAATTTATGGGTCGAAAAATTTGAATTTAAACAGGGGATTATAGCAGTTGCAGATGGATTTTTTGGAAAAAATCAATAATTTCAGTTTAGAGATGGAGGTTGCTTATTGGTAAAAGTTGGGCTTGTAAAACAATAAACTGCTGGCCAAGATCGGAGGAATTCTTTTTATTCCATGATTACCGGTTTTGGTGAAACTAAAGCCGCCATCATCGGATCTAGGGAGGACAGAAAACACCATAAAAATGGGCTTGGATTCCGCTTATATAACATGTATACATATAAATTTGGTTACGTACCTTAGGACACATACAGGCTACAACATCAAGGCAAACGATGGTGATATTAACAGTTGCCTATAACACGCAGGCCTTACAAAATTGTCGTAAGTAGTACATATGCGTCCAAGAGAGATGACGTTATAAATGTTAAGTTTCTCTATCACACACAAGCGCAAGCCAGGTACCGCCGCAACTCCGGCTCTGTTCTTACACTACAGGCCGCGTCGCGGGGTGGCGCTAGCAGAAGAGGCGGCGAGGAATGTCACAGCCCGCGTCACAACAGGCTCTGCGTGTGTGGTAACACGTCGTTACGCATTGTACATAATTCTAGAGATTACTGTATCTCGCAAACATATTCAAAACTTACGAAAGCTGCAGACCTACACAATTGCACATCTTCCTGGTCACGTATACAACATATCTAAATGCAAATGCAAATTTCATGAGAACTGCGGAATTACAAAAACGTACATCTGTCTGGTCCTATACGTAATAAAATACGAACATACATAGATATATTATGGGATCTGCAGGGTTATAGACAGCACATCAGTCTGGTGATATATAAAATATACCGAGAGTATATACAAATTTTAAGAACGTTACAGGGTTACAAGTGCTTACCCATCTGGTCATATATAAAAATACCAATAAAACACACCTTTCGTATAAGCGCAGATTTTTCCGGTCGTATCAAATAGACACCTGCCTGGTTATGTATGAAACCTACCTAAAGTCATATACAAATTTAAGAACACTGCAGGGTTACACAAATCCATATCCGTCTGGTCTTATGTTAAAAAACATACCGATAAAATACACATTGCGTATGAGCGTATGGGTAATGTGGTGTCACCGCCAGACACCACACTTGCTAGGTGGTAGCCTTTAAATCGGCCGCGGTCCGTTAGTATACGCCGGACCCGCGTGTCGCCACTGTCAGTGATTGCAGACCGAGCGCCGCCACACGGCAGGTCTAGAGACTTCCTAGCACTCGCCCCAGTTGTACAGCCGACTTTGCTAGCGATGGTTCACTGACAAATTACGCTCTCATTTGCCGAGACGATAGTTAGCATAGCTTTCAGCTACGTCATTTGCTACGACCTAGCAAGGCGCCATTGTCAATTGCTTTTTATCTTGTGAAGCATGTACCGTCAGACCGATGTTCACCAATTACGGATTTAAGTTAAGTATTCCAGAAGCTACGTACTATTTTTGCTACTATAAAGACCTTGTCCTGTTCCAGACCTCACGCCATCCTGCGTGAGCTTAAACGCGTGCCTAACGGCTTCCCGTCATAGTGGATTGGCTGTCTTGCCAGTCCACAACAGGTAATCATGGAATACAAGAAATTCGTGCGATCTTGGCTACCATCTACATCTACATCCATACTCCGCAAGCCACCTGACGGTGTGTGGCGGAGGGTACCTTGAGTACCTCTATCGGTTCTCCCTTCTATTCCAGTCTCGTATTGTTCGTGGAAAGAAGGATTGTCGGTATGCCTCTGTGTGGGCTCTAATCTCTCTGATTTTATTCTCATGGTCTCTTCGCGAGATATACGTAGGAGGGAGCAATATACTGCTTGACTCTTCGGTGAAGGTATGTTCTCGAAACTTTGACAAAAGCCCGTACCGAGCTACTGAGCGTCTCTCCTGCAGAGTCTTCCACTGGAGTTTATCTATCATCTCCGTAACGCTTTCGCGATTACTAAATGATCCTGTAACGAAGCGCACTGCTCTCCGTTGGATCTTCTCTATATCTTCTATCAACCCTATCTGGTACGGATCCCACACTGCTGAGCAGTATTCAAGCAGTGGACGAACAAGCGTACTGTAGCCTACTTCCTTTGTTTTCGGATTGCATTTCCTTAGGATTCTTCCAATGAATCTCAGTCTGGCATCTGCTTTACCGACGATCAACATTATATGATCATTCCATTTTAAATCACTCCTAATGCGTACTCCCAGATAATTTATGGTATTAACTGCTTCCAGTTGCTGACCTGCTATATTGTAACTAAATGATAAAGGATCTATCTTTCTGTGTATTCGCAGCACATTACACTTGTCTACATTGAGATTCAATTGCCATTCCCTGCACCAAGCGTCAATTCGCTGCAGATCCTCCTGCATTTCAGTACAATTTTCCATTGTGACAACCTCTCGATACACCACAGCATCATCTGCAAAAAGCCTCAGTGAACTTCCGATGCCATCCACAAGGTCATTTATGTATATTGTGAATAGCAACGGTCCTATGACACTCCTCTGCGGCACACCTGAAATCACTCTTACTTCGGAAGACTTCTCTCCATTGAGAATGACATGCTGCGTCCTGTTATCTTGGAACTCCTCAATCCAATCACACAATTGGTCTGATAGTCCATATGCTCTTACTTTGTTCATTAAACGACTGTGGTGAACTGTATCGAACGCCTTGCGGAAGTCAAGAAACACGGCATCTACCTGTGAACCCGTGTCTATGGCCCTCTGAGTCTCGTGGACGAATAGCGCGAGCTGGGTTTCACGTGACCGTCTTTTTCGAAACCCATGCTGATTCCTACAGAGTAGATTTCTAGTCTCCAGAAAATTCATTATACTCGAACACAATACGTGTTCCAAAATTCTACAACTGATCGACGTTAGAGATATAGGTCTATAGTTCTGCACATCTGCTCGACGTCCCTTCTTGAAAACGGGGATGACCTGTGCCCTTTTTCAATCCTTTGGAACGCTACGCTCTTCTAGAGACCTACGGTACACCGCTGCAAGAAGGGGGGCAAGTTCCTTCGCGTACTCTGTGTAAAATTGAACTGGTATCCCATCAGGTCCAGAGGCCTTTCCTCTTTTGAGCGATTTTAATTGTTTCTCTATCCCTCTGTCGTCTATTTCGATATCTACCATTTTGTCATCTGTGCGACAATCTAGAGAAGGAACTACAGTGCAGTCTTCCTCTGTGAAACAACTTTGGAAAAAGACATTTAGTATTTCGGCCTTTAGTCTGTCATCCTCTGTTTCAGTACCATTTTGGTCACAGAGTGTCTGGACATTTTGTTTTGATCCACCTACCGCTTTGACATAAGACCAGAATTTCTTAGGATTTTCTGCCAAGTCAGTACATAGAACTTTACTTTCGAATTCATTGAACGCCTCTCGCATAGCCCTCCTCACACTACATTTCGCTTCGCGTAATTTTTGTTCGTCTGCAAGGCTTTGGCTATGTTTATGTTTGCTGTGAAGTTCCCTTTGCTTCCGCAGCAGTTTTCTAACTCGGTTGTTGTACCACGGTGGCTCTTTTCCATCTCTTACGATCTTGCTTGGCACATACTCATCTAACGCATATTGTACGACGGTTGTGAACTTTGTCCACTGATCCTCAACACTATCTGTACTTGAGGCAAAACTTTTGTGTTGAGCCAACAGGTACTCTGAAATCTGGTTTTTGTCACTTTTTCTAAACAGAAAAATCTTCCTACCCTTTTTAATATTCCTATTTACTGCTGAAATCATCGATGCCGTAACCGCATTATGATCGCTGATTCCCTGTTCTGCGTTAACTTTTTCAAATAGTTCGGGTCTGTTTGTCACCAGAAGGTCTAATATCTTATCGCCACAAGTCGGTTCTGTGTTTAACTGCTCAAGGTAGTTTTCAGATAAAGCACTTTAAAAAATTTCACTGGATTCTTTGTCCCTGCCACCCGTTATGAACGTCTGAGTCTCCCAGTCTATATCCGGCAAATTAAAATCTCCAGCCAGAACTATAACATGGTGGGGAAATCTACTCGAAATATTTTCCAAATTATCCTTCAGGTGCTCAGCCACAACAGCTGCTGAGCCAGGGGGCCTATAGAGACATCCAATTACCATGTCTGAGCCTGCTTTAACCGTGACCTTCACCCAAATCATTTCACAAAAATGGTTCAAATGGCTCTGAGCACTATGGGACTCAACTTCTGAGGTCATTAGTCCCCTAGAACTTAGAACTAGTTAAACCTAACTAACCTAAGGACATCACACACATCCATGCCCGAGGCAGGATTCGAACCTGCGACCGTAGCGGTCTCGCGGTTCCAGACTGCAGCGCCTAGAACCGCACGGCCACTTCGGCCGGCCAAATCATTTCACATTTCGGATCTCCGTCAATTTCCTTCGATACTATTGCACTTCTTATCGCTATAAACACGCCTCCCCCTTCACTGTCCAGCCTGTCTCTGCGGTATACATTCCAATCTGAGTTTAGGATTTCATTACTGTTTACGTCTGGTTTCAGCCAACTTTCTGTCCCTAGTACTATGTGGGCGTTGGGACCGTTTATTAATGAGAGCAGTTCTGGGACCTTTCTGTAGACGCTCCTGCAGTTTACTATTAGCACATAAATATTGTTATTCCCTGTTGCATTTTGCCTACTCCTAACTTGCTGCGTCTCAGGAGGCGTCTTGTCGGGCCTAGGGAGGGGATTCTCTAACCTAAAAAATCCCCATGTGCACTCCACACGTACTCCGCTACCCTTGTAGCCGCTTCCGGCGTGTAGTGCACGCCTGACCTATTCAGGGGGACCCTACATTTCTCCACCCGATAGCGGAGGTCGAGAAATTTGCACCCCAGATCTCCGCAGAATCGTCTGAGCCTCTGGTTTAAGCCTTCCACTCGGCTCCAAACCAGAGGACCGCGATCGGTTCTGGGAACGATACTACAAATAGTTAGCTCTGATTTCACCCCGCGAGCGAGGCTTTCCACCTTCACCAATTCCGCCAACCGCCTGTACGAACTGAGGATGACCTCTGAACCCAGACGGCAGGAGTCATTGGTGCCGACATGAGCAACAATTTGCAGTCGGGTGCACCCAGTGCTCTCTATTGCCGCCGGTAGGGCCTCCTCCACATCTCGGATGAGCCCCCCCGGCAAGCAGACAGAGTGAACAATGGCCTTCTTCCCCGACCTTTCCACTATTTCCCTAAGGGGCTCCATCACCCGCCTAACGTTGGAGCTCCCAATAACTAATAAACCCCTCCCCCCGTGTGCCTGCTCGGACCTTGCTGAAGGAGCGGCCACATGTCCACTCACAGGCAGAGCGGGCGATGCCACACGGCCAGCCTCCACATTGACCCTCCACCTCGTGCGCCGCGAACGCCGCTGAACCCGCCACTCCCCTTGGGGAGAGGGTGGCCCAACCGCGCCCAGTACACGCGAAGATGTCTCGACAGCAGGGACAGTGGGTGAAGCATGTTAACACCTGGGGTGTACGTTGCGACGCACCAGACTCCCCACTGCCTCTACACGCCGAGGCAGCAGCCTGAAGACGGCTGACCGCGGCCATCAACACGTTCAGCTGTTCGCGAACAGTGGCCAGCTCCTCCTGCATCTGTGCACAGCAGTCACACATCCTATCCATCCTAAGGAATCAATTTACTGAAGAGAGTTAATCAACTTTTAACTAGACTGCTAATTCACCAAAGGCGGCTGTTTATTCACTAAACTGCGGTTGCTAGGCACTTCTTGTAGAAAACAATGAAAATAGCACTACTTGTCTCTGGACTGTATTGCAAACAAACACTAGCACTACTGGCACTATGGTTGATTAAAGGGACTCTCTCTGACTGTATTCAAAACAAACACGAAATCTATCGAACTATTAATAGCACTCGACAATTAAAGCTTCCTAAAAGCAAATACACACGGAAGAAGAAGTGACAAGTAAGAAAAATACAGTTAATACTTAAATTAAGGTAGCTCGCTGCACAGCAGACGTGAAGCAGACGGCAGTTACGACGACCAGTTTATTGTTTTACAAGCATCTAGATCACTCCAACATAAGCACAATGTGCTCTCTACAAAAAAGTTGGGCTTAGTTAAAAAGGGGCAGTTGCCAAAAAGAAATGCATTGTGGACCAAAAATGAATCTTTCACTGCCAGATCAGGAAAATTTCTTTCATGTATTTAGCCTACGTTTCCAAAAATCCACAAAGAGGACCACCACGGTTAAAGTCGATCTGCGCCGGCGTACTCACAAGCATTCTGTAACGCTGCAGAAAGGTATGTTTAACGCATGGCTTTGGCCGTAGGCTGGTGTTGACAGTAGGTACAACATTAACACTCCTTTTTTCCCCATTAGGAGTGTTTACGAATAGAGGCGCATATATAACATCGTTCTGGCTGGCATTCTCCTGAACGTAATTAACACGGAGGTGACACAAGTCACTCACGGGATAGCGATTTACACACACATACACGTGTGGCGGTGGTATCGCGCACACGGGGTATGAAAGGACTGGAGGAGCCGCCATTTGTGCTCAGGTGATTCGTGTGAAGAGACTTCCGACGTGGTTATGGCTGCACGACGGGGATTAACAGTCTTTGAAAGTGGAATGGTAGCTTGGGACATTCTACTTCGGAAATCGTTGTGTATTTCAATATTCCGAGATCCACAGTGCCAAGAGAGTGCCGAGAATACCAAATTTCAGGCATTACCTCTCACTGCGGATAGCGAATGGCCGATGGCCTGCACTTACCGGCCGACAGCAGCTACGTTTGCTTAGAGTTGCCAGACGAGCAAGACAGCGTGAAATAATCGCAGAAATCAATGTGGGGTATACGTCGAACGTATCCGTTACGACAGTGCGGCGGAATTTGGCTCTAATGTGCTATGGCAGCAGACGAACGGCACGAGTGCCTTTGCTAACAGAACGACATCGCTTGCAGTTCCTTTCCCAGGCTCGTGACAATATCGGCTGGATGCTAAGACGACTGGCGGACCGTAGCCTGGTCGGATCAGTCACGATTTCAGTTGGTAAGACTGATGGTAGGGTTCGAGAGTGGCGCAAAGAAGCCATGGACGGAAGTTGTCAACAAGACGCTGTGCAAGCTGGTGGTGGCTCCATAACGGTGTGGGCTGTGTTTATATAGGATGGACTGTTTTTTCTGGTCCAACTGAACCGAGCACTGACGGGAAGTCGTTTATGTTCGGCTACTTGGAGAGCATTTCTACATCTACATCTACATCCACATCCATACTCCGCAAGCCACCTGAAGGCGTGTGGCGGAGGGTACTTTGAGAACCTCTATCGGTTCTCTCTTCTATTGCAGTCTCGTATTGTTCGTGGAAAGAAAGATTGCCGGTATGCCTCTGTGTGGGCTCTAATCTCTCTGATTTTATCATCATGGTCTCTTTGCGAGATATACGTAGGAGGGAGCAATATACTGCTTGCCTCCTCGGTGAAGGTATGTTCTCGAAACTTAAACAAAAGCCCGTACCGAGCTACTGAGCGTCTCTCCTGCAGAGTCTTCCACTGGAGTTTATCTGTCATCTCCGTAACGTTTTCGCGATTACTAAATGAACATGTAACGAAGCGCGCTGCTCTCCGTTGGATATTCTCTCTCTCTTCTATCAACCCTATTTGGAACGGATCCCAGACTGGTGAGCAATATTCAAGCAGTGGGCAAACAAGTGTACTGTAACCTAATTCCTTTGTTTTCGGATTGCATTTCCTTAGGATTCTTCCAATGAATCTCAGACTGGCATCTGCTTTACCGACGATCAACTTTATATGATCATTCCATTTTAAATCACTCCTAATGCGTACTCCCAGATAATTTATGGAATTAACTGCTTCCAGTTGCTGACCTGCTATATTGTAACTAAATGATAAAGGATCTATCTTTCTGTGTATTCGCAGCACATTACACTTGTCTACATTGAGATTCAATTGCCATTCCCCGCATCATGCGTCAATTCGCTGCAGATCCTCCTGCATTTCAGTACAATTTTCCATTGTTATAACCTCTCGATATACTGCAGCATCATCCACAAAAAGCCTCAGTGAACTTCCAATATTACCCACAAGATCATTTACGTATATTGTGAATAGCAACGGTCCTACGATACTCCTCTGCGGCACACCTGAAATCACTCATAGTTCGGAAGACTTCTTTATTTGCAGCCACTCATGAACCTCATGTTCCCAAACGGTGATGAAATTTTTGCGGATGACAATGCGTCACGTCAGCGGTTCGCGATTGGTGTGAAGAACATTCTGGACAATTCGTGCGGCCGACAGGGAAGGCCGAGCGGTTTTAGGCGCTTCAGTCCGGAACCACGTGACCGCTACGGTCGCAGGTTCGAGGAGGAGGAGGAGGAGATTAGTGTTTAACGTCCCGTCGACAACGAGGTCATTAGAGACGGAGCGCAAGCTCGGGTTAGGGAAGGATTGGGAAGGAAATCGGCCGTGCCCTTTCAAAGGAACCATCCCGGCATTTGCCTGAAGCGATTTAGGGAAATCACGGAAAACCTAAATCAGGATGGCCGGAGACGGGATTGAACCGTCGTCCTCCCGAATGTGAGTCCAGTGTGCTAACCACTGCGCCACCACGCTCGGTCGCAGGTTCGAATCCTGCCTCGGGCATGGATGTGTGTGATACCCTTAGGTTAGTTAGGTTTAAGTAGTTCTAAGTCCTAGGGGACTGATGACCTCAGATATTAAGTCCCATAGTGCTCAGAGCCATTTGAACCATTTGAGCCAATTCGTGCGAATGATTTGGCCACCCAGATCGCACAACGTGAACCCCATCGACATTTCTGGGTCATAATCAAGAAGTCAGTCGGTGCACAAAATCCTGCACCGGTAGCGCTTTCGGAAGAATGAACGGCTGTAGAGGTATCGTGGCTCAATATTTCTGCAGAGGACTTACGGCGACTTGCCAAATGCATGCCACGCCGAGTTGCTGCTCTCCGCCGAGCGGAAGGATGTCCGACGCAATAGTTAGGAGGTGCCCCATGACTTTTGTCACCTCAGTGTAATCTTGTCATGCCGTGGTTTTGTGTCGTGTGTAAAAACTAGCGTAGATTCTCTCTGCATAGCGTACAGCGTCCCTCATATCTTTCCTATAGTAGCAGCACAATGCTTGGACTTACTGCGTGTACATCGTGTATTCTCTTGTAATAGAAGAGGTTCTTCTGTATAGCGATAAAGTGAACATGATCGAGCGCCTGTAGAAGCTCGCAGACAATCGTTAGAGCGGAGACAGGGTGCTTCCTCTGCCTTACAGCGCGCAGTGGTCTGCGATGTATAGCTGTACCTGTAGACACTGATGGAGGACACGTCGTCGTGTATCTCGCCTGGCTTAGCGACTCCTACCCGCTGCCGCAGAACAAAACGACGCGGAGCTCAGGGGAAAGGAAGGAGCCTTCAGCAAATTTACCTCCGCCGGCTCGCATGAGCACACAGCACGAGCCGTGTCGACGAATCCGGAGCCAGACTTGGCGGTATATTGTCTCACATTCTCTGCTTTCTCAGAAGCACGTACCTCCTAAGACTTCTGTCGACCTTCTCTCAAGTTATCTGAATTCTCGATTGTCACCTGTTCATTTTCTCCTCCATTCTCGCCCGCCGTATATATTCCGAGAACTTCGACCTTGCACAACCTATAGAGAAATTTTCAGTGAAGTGCTTCGACAGCAGTCACAGCGCTGAGATGATTATTTCTCAACGAGTAATGCTTCCAGACCCCGATTCATTATAGAATCTGTCTCCCATATAGCATAAAACAGCTTCGAACGTCAGTTTTTCTCGCGTCTCAATCTTTATGGCGTCACACCTCCTGACCTACGCGACATACACTGATATAATTGTGCAGATTCGTTCGGTGGTAAAGGTAGCTACTGTCTGCAGAGCGTTAGTGGTAGAGCAGTAGTAAATTAAGACGTCACACCCGATGCTGTAGTTTTACTGTATGAACAGCAAAAATTGTATTACATGATTAACTTTTTTGATATCATTATTTTGTGGCGAATGTCAGCGAGAAAAAGTTTCTATAAGGTTTGAAGTTACGTGTAAAGCTTGTGGAAAGTCGTTTACTGCTCTCATTGCCAAATAGTGGATCAATATAGTCCCGGTAAATTGCGCGCCTAGAGTTATGCTGCATCAAGACATACGCACAGTTTCTAACTCTGATACTTGACTTACTGGGTTAAGCCTTCAACGTAAGATTATATCGCTTAATGACTAGATTACGATAACATTTTTAGACATTGTTGCATTTTCTTATACAATGCTCTCTTGCTGCACTTTTTCGGAGAAATTGAGTTACTAGGTAAAAAATCTTCCGGCTCTAATTGATGAACCATCGTAATCACTGAAAGAGGATGAATCCAAAATATTATGTTTGTTGTACTGACTCGGTTGTTTCCTGGTAGCTGTTCATGTTCCTCGCTCACCGTGACTGGGTGTTAATTTCGTAATACCGAGAAGTCACGAAGATGGAAGCCTTTAGCCTTCGTCTCGGCTGAAATTATATTCATGAGAGTTTCATAGACTTTCGTTCCATAAATATTGCTTTCTCTGACTAGCATGTTCTAGTATGTTCTTAAAATCTATAACCTGATCACATTCTTCTTGGCGTCCCGCTACTGGTGACTTTACGTTTTATCTTAAACGCGTCTTCGAATTATTTAAGGCGTTCTTTCACTATGCTTGCAGTTTCATCGGTACCTGTTTAGCCACTACCACACGCTATTTCATACCCTCCCGCAAAATAGAGGTGGTCAGGGGCGTCCATTGCAATTCGGAAAAAGCCTTTGGCCTTGTGTTGACTGAAAAATGTAGTCCTTAAATCATTCTCCCGAAGAATTCTACCTATGCGGTCGCTTACTCTGGACACAAACCGTAAACTTAGGGAGTGTGCGGGATGTTTCCTATTATTCTTGTTTGGATTATTATTATTGTTATTATTATTACAGTGTGTGTAGTGTGGTGTGTTGTTTGTGTTGTATGATGATGGAACAAGGTACCGGCACCCAGTATACTTCTCTCAGACATCTTCGTTACTGGAAACAAAATCTCTTGTACAGATCTATTACGGTATGCAGTCTAGAGCCCGTGCTGACTGAACATTTCTTTATTGCTTCGGTCCAGACTGCCGCCTCTCAAAACAAGTGGAGGAAAGAGCTTCCAGTAGAAGATAAATGCTTCAAGATGAAGTGTTCGTAGCTCTTGAGGTACGCATTTTAAATCTCATGTTTCCTAGACTTCTTGCTTTGAATGATCGTTCCTGCCATACTCCTCAATGTTGACCACCTTGGGAAAACACGTACGAGTATATTATGGTGTACGGCACAACAAGTGTGCCTCCGCGGTCCTCGAGTCTATACATTCCCATGAGGATGGACAGTTTATACAGAAACAACCTCACTATTTTAATTTACACTGCATTTTCAAATTTGAATCCTTCTTCTGTGGAACTAACAATTCTTGTTATCCTTCTCAGCTGAATTCATTCACCAGTCCCATTAATATTTGGTGGATAGTCCAAAGAACTGCTTGCTTCATACGCGATTTGCAGTAATATTAACTATAGTTAATATATCTAGATCTTCAACGATCCTTTGCAGATTGGAAGAGAACTGTCTAAATTCGATCCCTTCTATATCAGCAGAACTGTATTCTCCCATCTCACGATTTACTGTATTCTTACATTCCGCGTGATTGATATATTTTCGATATAGTCAGTAACGTGTCAGTAGGTGCATCTACCTCGAGGAAGATCAAAATTGTTCATACTGAGTCTATCCTCAACAGTGGCAAAATACTACGCGAATTCGTCGCAGTACTCATAGCGCCCCAACGAGACTGCCACCCATTCAATCTATGGTGTGATGAAAAGAGTAGCTTCTCCAGAAACTCTTTATCTACCGCCAGAAAGGCTCGACTGAGGCGTGTAGAAGAACCAGGAACTCAGGCCAAGTAGTAAATATTAGTACGCCATAACATCATTTGATGATCTTCTCATAACCATCAGGTTCTATACGTGGTCGATCGTTCTCCCCACCATCTCTAAAAGGCTTCCGTTCTTTCCGACGAGGTGTTCAGGTCCATATTTAGCAATCTTCTTACCTCCCGCGAATCACGTATCACAGTCATTGTTGGCACCGCCAAGATCCAGTCTGCGTCCCAAGTAAATTGCGACTTGCTGCGACTATAAATAATTTATGGACTGCTAAACGGAGAGCGAGTGGAGGTAAAAACTTGCCCGTCTCCTGCGCCGTCACCAAACCGGACACAGGGCTGCTTCCACACTCACGTCGCCCGTCACTGCAGAGTGAAAAGTCCGCTGCGGCGCGGACGCTTTCGTACGCCCTTAACAGCGCCAGAAGAACTAAAATGGCAGAAAGCAGGGGATCAAATTCCTTGGCACCCAGTCAACCAGATGCATGACAATGCCTTACAAAAGAGCATGCACACCTCGAACTGCTGAACTAAACATGTTTTGATTATCTCAACAGCGGCGTACGGACTGCACAAATAACATGAACACCATTCTAATACGATGTAGAGGCTTCTAATCTACACATATATCTGTACTCAACCGGTCACCTTAAGGTGTGTGACGGGGAATACTGTTGGTGTCACTACCTTTTCTACCCTTTCCTTTCCCATTCGCGATTGGTGCAAGGGAAAGATGACTCTCGATAAGCCACTGTGCCATCTCACAATTTTCTTGCTGTGGTCACTTCGCGAGACGTATGTGGGAGGAAGTAATATGTTGACCGGCTCTTCTCGGAACCTACTCTCTCGGAATTCCAATAGTGATCCACAACGCCTCTCATGTAGCGTCTGCCACTTGAATTAGCTGAGCAGCTCCACAACGCTTTCCAGCTTTCTATGAAGGCCTCCGATTTTTTGTGTGCAAACTCTTTAGGCTTTTTAAATAAAACAAATTTTATTAACATTCTACATCTTTATTCTTCATCCCTACATATTTATTTCTCAACATAGCCATCCTGGTGAAGAGTATTCCTCCTAACCAGAGACCAGTTCGTTGATACCGTCACTGTAGAATGTTTGACTTTGTTGATGGAGGCACAACCCCACCTCTCATTGCTCCACTCCAAAACTATCAAAGCGAAATCCTCAAAGGTATTCTGTAAGAATCGGACGGGGCCAAGTCGTTACCGTATCGAGGATAACCGATGACGGTGAATCCAAGGCTTCGGATTATTGCAGACGTCTCAGCGCTCACGTGTGGTCTGGCAATGTCGTGATGAATGAGACGATGCTCCACGCGTGGACAAACTCTTCGAATTCGTGCTTTCGGTTTTCTGAACTGTCTCTCACGCATTGACACACAAGTTACGTTACACGCTACAATTCAGAACCCCTTAGCATCAGAGGGTTGCAACTTGCGTCAATGAAGCGGCAAAGTCACCGAGTAATATGCTTGACATCTAATACCTCAACCGATATTCAGAACCTAATAAAAAATTCGGAGTCATCACTTTTCAGCACTCACTCATAAATAATCCCATGACGAAACCCGCTGCTCCTCGTTGGATTTTCTCTATTCACTCTATTAACCCAATCGGACAACAGTCACAGACTAATGAGTAATCGCCAAGTATCTGTCTTACAACTTTTATGTAAGCCACTTGTTTCATGAACGAATTATAGTTCCTTAAAACTCTCAGACTTGCGTCCACTTTTGTCAATATTTGTTTTGTATGGTGATTCCACTTTAGATCACTCCAGATGGCTACTCCTAGGTATTGTACGGTAGTTACTGTCGCCAGTAGGGTAATAGAACACTACTGAATTTTTTCACCCGCTTATGCGCAGCCCGTTACATTAATTTATGTCCAGCTTCAGCTGTCACTCCCTGCACCAAACGCCAAACCTCTGCAGGTCTTCCTGAAATGTGCCGCAGTTTTTTGCTGTTACAATCCTGCCAACAGCATCGACCGCGAATAGCTTCACATTGCCTGTCACTTTATCCACTACATCAGTTTATGCATCGTACAGAGTAAAGACACTACCACACTCCTGTGCGGTACTCTTGAAATTACCTTCTCATCTATCGGTTTCGTTCCGTTAAGAACGACGTCTTGAGTTCTGCCTGCAAGGAAATCCTAAATCTGAGTCACACATCTGATCCAATACTCGGAAGCTTGTATTTTGCTCACGGAACGACAGTATGGAACTGCATAGAATGCCTTCCGGAAGTCAAGTAACACCTTTGACTACGATGGCCTTGCTGTCATGACGAACAGATGGAGATGAATTCATCAAGATAACTGTTTGCGGAATCCCTGGTGACTTCTATGGAGAAGACTTTCGTTCTCCGTACACGTCAGAATACCAGTGCACACAGCATGTTCCATAGTTCTACACCAGAATGATGTCAGTGACATACGCCCATAATTATGTTCAGAAGCATCTTAAACAATCTAAATCCTTCCTGGTTATCATCACATAAGAATTCTTAATGGTGCTCAATAAGGTATATACCATTCCTCGAACAGAAACTACAATTCCTCGAAGGGTACTTGGGAAATCCTTACGGGCCGTAATTGCTTTTGAAGTGCGGATTATAATGGACTGGCGACCCAACCCTCTGACTGTAGAGATAAGGGATGACGTATAATTTCATCCTCATCACCACCGATCTAATCTGGACATTACTTGTTGCGTGAGTGGACCATCATCCTCCAAAATAACGGCTTGCCGTGCTGGAGAGCAAACTTCCGCCACTGAATGCGGTCAGCTCCACCACCAGTGCGACCGCAGGATCCACTGAAAAGCATTACTATATTTCCACCGTGATTTTACAATTATAACTTCCCGCTGGTGTTCTGTATTCAAAAACCCGTCCTGTAGTAAGGAACATTAATAAAGTAGACTCAACGGATCGTACAAGCTTGCATTCGACCATGGAACATATTTTGTAAACGTTCCACAACTGAAACTACATTTACATGTTGTTTGACAGTAGAAACTTAAAGATGAGTATTTTACTAAGCACACTACTGAGGCTGTGTTTTATCAAGTACATTAAACTCAAAAGTCACATTTTTCTTTGAAGCGGTAGGTCTAACAACAATCTCTCCTGTCTGTCAGCGATAGTTCACACTGACATCCACTGTTCTTGATTGCCTATAGGTACTGTGGTGTCACCGCCAGACACCACACTTACTAGGTGGTAGCCTTTAAATCGGCCGCGGTCCGTTGGTATACGTCGGACTCGCGTGTCGCCACTGTCAGTGATTGCAGACCGAGCGCCGCCACACGGCAGGTCTAGAGAGTCTTCCTAGCACTCGCTCCAGTTGTACAGCCGACTTTGCTAGCGATGGTTCACTGACAAATTACGCTCTCATTTGCCGAGACGATAGTTAGCATAGCCTTCAGCTACGTCATTTGCTACGACCTAGCAAGGCGCCATTATCATTTGCTATTTATCGTGTGATGCATGTACCGTCAGACCGATGTTCACCAATTATGGATTAAAGTTAAGTATTCCAACAGCTACGTACTTCATTTGCTAGACTCAAATCCTTTAACTGTTTCAGACCTCACGCCAGCCTGAGTGAGCTTAAACGCGTGCCTTTCGGCTTCACCTCCTAGTGGCTTGGCTGTCTTGCCAAGTCACAACAGGTACCAGACATTGCAAGCATATTCTGGGAAGGGGCTCTGTTTGATTAACGGACAATTGTAATCCCTTCGTAGAACAATCATAGGAGAATTGCAATAGTAGACAAGCTTAGCTGCTTGATTTCGTAGTGCTTGGCTAAAAAGTTTCCCATAGCACATTTGCTACAAAAATTTGTCAAATATGTAACATTAATGATGCGTGAATTTCACATTCTAAATTGTTAATACTAAAACACACCAGTTTCAAGTGTATTTTTCTGGTAAAAGTACTCTATACAGAACTTGATGGAAGGACAGGTCAAAATTTCACGAGAGTACATTATATTCATATATATCAAATAACTTGAGTTCAGAAATGACTTCTTTTGTTTGAGAATTTGGAACAGTATTCCATATATTTTCAGTAGGCCTAACTATATGTACTTTGCAGAAGGGTTATACTCATGAAGTAATTATGGCAGAGATACTTTCGTAGGTAGTTTCGAAGAACAATAAACAATAATACCTATGAATATTTTACGTATAACATCTACTCACTGATTAACTTTCCAGTCGGAATCAATATCCTTTCCACCTTCATGCCCTTACGGTTACGGCTACTTGCGACCAGTAAGGTTTTGATGACAACACGATGTGGCATAATAGTTACAGGCGCTCCTGATTCGAGAACTTGCTAGTCGTCAAAGAACAGAGAAAATGCACACATTCAGTATGCTTTTATGTTGAGACATAATTACATAACCTTAAAACAACTGAATACTTTGGTACACATTAACGCGCCTCCCGCAGCTACCGGGTAGTTATAATTAAAGTGCAGCTATTCACAGAGGAGCAGTGCGGGCTGTAATTATCGTATGCAAAAGAAACTTGGTAGACATGCTAATGGGTCAATGCGGAAGCGATTTACACTGAAAAAGTTAATTCCAGTTTTGGCCACCAGGCGCAAATCTGGCGTTGTACGCTTTATGACGGTATGACTTTCACGCTGTCATTTGACAAGCCATAACCTGAGTGGACGGTATGGCTATCGAGAAGAGAGTCCGTGCGCTGTTAGCGGAACTATTTTATTAGAACGACAGCAATTACAGCGCTACATTGAGAATGAAAGTTCTGAGGCCCGAAGTCATTAAATGATTTAAACAAGATGGCAATGAAATTCAAAAACAAGGGTGAGCTTGGTGTGGCATCTGGAAGAGGAGGGCGTCCTATACCGGTGGCAGTTAATGACGAGTTTTTGTTAATGTAAGAGACATGGGTAATACCTCATGTCACTTGCCCGGTGAAAGGTCTGCATAGTGGAAGCTTAAAATGATTCATATTGCTCTGAAACACTATGGGACTTGACATCTGAGGTCATCAGTCCCCTAGAACTTAGAACTACTTAAACCTAACTATCCTAAGGCCATCACACACATCCATGCCCGAGGCAGGATTTGAACCTGCGACCGTAGTGGTCTAGTGGAAGCTTCTACAGACGTGTTATCTCCAGAGGTTTTTCAGATGCATGGGCTGTAAGATCACTTTATCTGAATCCATGTGGCTATTGGTTGTGGGGATATCTAATGGAACGCGTCTACCAGGGACATGTTCGGTCAGTACCTGATCTGAAGGCCAGTAGACAGAAAAACGTTGCTCAGATTCCACCCGAACTGCCGTGAGCAACTGTCGATCACTTGTTTTACGTACGCAGCATCTCGTCGAAGACTCCGGTGGTCATACTGAACAAATCGTATGGGCGTCGATTAATAGTAAAATCAACATTATGCCTTTCTCAGTTGTCCACATTTTTCTGCCCATGTCCTGTTCCTAATCAATTACATATGGAACCATTTCTGAATTTCTTTCTTGCATTCACAGCATCAGATTTGCACCTAGTGGCCAAGTTGGAACTAACTTTTTTCTAGCGTGAATCAGCTTCACCTTAACGCATTAGCATATCTACCAGGTTCCTCTACCATACGACAATTATAGCTTTCGCTGGACCTCTGCTAGTAGCTGCATTTCAATTACAACCATCCGGTACTTCCTATATTTCACTTTGCCATGTGCGCTCGCTCAGTACATCCGCATGTTTGAGTGCACGATAAGTTAAGTCTTCTTCCACTACTGTGTGAAGCAGACCAACTAATTTCATCAACTCTGTGTCACGTCTTGTCACGAGGCGCAGTAGCTACGGATGCCAGAAATTGGTATGCGATTGTTGTGGCGGATGCGCTAAGTAAACGGGCCCCCAGTACTCGTCATCTTCGGATATCTGTAGGGTTCGAACTCGGACGGATACTGCCGCAAGGATCGTAGACCTACTGGCAGCTCATCTCAGATGCGATCCAGAGAGGTTATAATGCGAGGGGCAGTCAGCGGGTCTCGAGAGGATCGGGAAACGAGCTCCGGTATTTACGCCTCACCGAGGCCTCCTCTTAGTGGTACGTACTGGCCGCGTCTTCTGCTGGGAGCCGGCGTGGGGCGTGGGCGGGCGGCGCGCTGACCCAGAAGCGGCCAGCCGCGGTCCACTTCCCTCCCCAGCCGGGACCTTCCTTTGTTCTGCCGCAGACAACTCTCGCTCTCCGCACACACACACACAAGTGTACTGTCCCACATACCAGCGCCGAAAACAATAGTCGACAGTTAGCGCCTCATTCTGACGCGGAAATCATTCTTGATAAAGGATTACCATGTACAGTAACTGTTTCCCTAATTACACTGCTGCACTGTTAATAACGGTGTGTAAAGTCAGTCATCTGATGTTTGTTTTCTCTCGTCGCCTCTTACCGTGTCGAGTGAGCGACGATCGACCACAAGTAACTGTGAGAACGCCTAAAGCTGCTCGCATAGGCTACCAGCACAGCGAGGCCGTCGCGAGAGTGGCGTGTATCGCAGGCATGTACAGTAGTTGCAGTCATTTGATCATGTAATAGGCAACGTCGCTCTCGAACAAAATTAATTTCTGGTAGCCACTGTACGAGCAGCTGGAGTCCAAGCGCCCGATTCGTACTACTGATGAAAGGTGAAAAATGATCAGAACTTTGGGTTGGCACATGTTGCCACATCTGGCTTCCAGTCTCGATCTCACAAAGGGTGACTACTGTGCGTGCATCTCACCCAAAGACTGAGATGCCACAAGCGAGTGGCTCGGACACCAAAGTCAAGAACTCCTAACAGCTGGGAATAAAAGGCTCACAGAGCGCTGGAATGAATTTTTAAATGTTGGTAATGATCACTTTTAAAAACTCTTAAATTTAATTTCACTCATAAGTTTGTGTTTTTAGAAATTACGCTCGTTAATTATTGAAATTCCGTCGTTACATAGTAATAATAAATAACAATAATTCTGGTGTCTAGGAAGCCTCCATACTCGGATCGTTAGACAAACATTCAAACAAATCGTATTAATGAGATTTATTACAAAAAGAAAAGATGCTATACTTAACTTTTGCAATTACACAGATGTGTCGCAAGCAAAGGGCGGCATACGAAATATTATATCTTCTTCTGTATAAACACTTCCAACTCTGTGCTACGTATAAGGTACAAGCGGAGTAACCGGTGTAAACGCTTCTATCTAAGTTGCTAGTCTTGAAGCTGCTATTCATCTGGGCCGTCAGCAGCCGGTCGATAGGAGCCGCTGCTGTCACGTTGTCGTCCTGGAGAGGGGTCGGACAGCGTGCGATTGGCTGACGACTTCTCACGGCCATATCTCTTCTATAGTTCCCTACTGGCGTGCCGGCTTTTGACTTTTCGCCGTAATAATAATAACAATAATAATAAATATTACAGAAATTTAAAAAAGGGAAATATTGAACCATAGGAGCGTCATACGAAGAAAACCGCAAAGCCATGGCGAATGTGTTAACAAACTGCTTGGTTAGAAATAAATCCAATAATATGTAATAAATTAATAGACCAAAATGGGCCATATCCTCCCCGGATTGCACAATATCTGCAGTCTAAAAGTCAACAGTACTGATACAGAAGACTACATAACAGTAAAATTACAGAAGCTTATGCATGAGTGATCAACAGATAATTTGCGTAAATCTGTAGCAAACGTATTTGAGAGAAGGACTACAAAGTTCATCCTCTGCATAAGAAAGGAAACAATGCAAAGGCGAATAATTATGATGGCCTCTCATTACTCCCAGCAACTTACAAGACCATTTCGCTACACCTCTTAACATGACCAGCCGAGCATAAACTAGTAGAACGTAGAGCAGGATACCGAGATAGTCAGTCGTCATCAGAAAAAGAACAGAATCTCAAAACAATAATACAATATTTATTGCCGAGAGGATAATTTTAAAAAGGCCTAAGACTCCTTCAACAAAAATACTCTACTCAAGATACCGTCAGATGTGGGTGTTGGTGAAAAACCTACTGGGGTTTATAAAAGCGACCATGACTACACAAGGTCTTAAATAAGTGGCGCAGTGGTTAGCATAGTGGACTTGCATTTGGGAGGACGACGGTTCAAGCCCGCGTCCGGCCATCCCGATTTAGATTTCCCGTGATTTCCATCAATCGCTTCAGGCAAATGTCGGGTTGGTTCCTTTCAAAAGGCACGGCCAACTTCCTTCCCCATCCTTCCCTAATCCAATGGGACTGATGACCTCGCTGTTTGGTCCCCTACCTCAAATCAATCAGCCAAATAAAATTTCAAGGATGTTTCTCGAAACTCTTTGAAATCACAGCAGGATGTCAGAAGGGAGAAGGGCTCTCGCCACTACTCTTCAGCTGCTTATTGGAATAAATAATACGTCAACGGCGCACAGAATTAAAACTTCGGGACACGCTCCACCCTGTACGGATTGTGAGTAAGTAGAATGGTGTGGGAATAAATTGCTTAGTTTTTGCAGACGATGTAGTCATAATAACATAAGATTTTGAAACAACAATTGAACAATTAATCTACTGAAAGAATTAGCAAAGCGAATTGACTTGCAAATATCTTTTGGGGAAAAAAGTAATGGCAAATATCAGGGACAATACGATGGCAGTTAGACACCAAATACGCAAAAATAAAACGTGTGACTAGCTTTAAATATCTAGGCGAGTGCATTTCAGCCAGTCGGCTATACGAAGAAAAGAAGTCTTGAAAGAGCCAGAAGAATGGAAATAGCTTTTGAAGACAGACGAAATATTTGCAGCAGAAAGTGCTTTTCTATATATACCAAAATTCATCATTCTAAGAATGTCGTAAAAGCATATGCATCCTTTATCTCACCCTCTCTGACAGACGTATACTATCGGTTTTAGAAAGAAAGGAGAGAAAGATCTTAGACAATACACTTGGCCAAAATGATTTTAAAAAGCTGTATCTGCATAAAACTGTCGAAATAAGAGATCTGTTGTAAAATGGAAAAAAATATGGAAAGAGTGCACAAACAGAGAGTTCGGTTTTGTAGGTACGTAAGAAGAATGAATTATTCATAATGGACTTATTTGAATCGAAATCAAAACAAGAACAACGTGGGACACGAAGGTCAAAAAAGATCTAGAGGAAATGTGTACACAGCCGGAAAACAAGCAAAACCGAAACATCTTCGGAACAACTACAATTATGTCTGACATAATCTCCGGTGGTACACACTGTGCACTGATGAAAAAGATCTGGCTGAACACAAGCGTCGTCATGATTGTAAGCTATATGCCCAACAAGAAAATCAGAACATAAAATTTGACCTTAAATTATGGAGATAAAGAATACAGGTGCTCGAGTAAACTGGCTGGTTTTCCCTTATTATCGTGTGTGGCAGTCTAACGAGTGCGGAGGTGCAAAGTAATCTCTAGGAAGTGGCAGCCAACAGAACATGCTTAAGGATCTCTGTAGGAGAACAAAATTTAACACAAACATAATGAATTCTCCAAAAATTTTGGCCACTGATTTTGGTTAAATAGTAAAAGTAAAAATAATTTAAGTATTTCAAAGAAATAATCCGTGAAAGGGATTTAGAAACATCTGCTTAAGAGGAAGAGGTTCAGAAAACAGAAACCATTTATGGTACCACCAAGAACATTTACAACAAAAAATGTTTCTGTAAGAACATTAATATAAAGTACTCCCTAGAGCGCTGAAACCAGGCTGTCTGTATGCCATAGAATGCCCGATACTGAATTACATGTTGGACAAGTAGAATCAATGGAGAGAAAAATTATAAGGAAAATATTCTTGATCATGTATACAGAACGGGTGAGAACAGATTAACTAAAAAGATCCTAAAATATCTTTGATGAAAGAAGTGAGCAACCAACTGGATTCAAGGGATCAAGAAACATTTATAGATCCTGAACATAAAAAAGACGAAAAAATTGATAGGAACAGCTTTAGAAAAAGAGATGTGTTAGTCCCTTTTGAACCTATTTTCTCTTTCCCTGCTGCTTTCAATCTCTGAGGAGAAGATAAAGCAACATAGTGAAGGATGAAGGAGTACTGAAGGGAAAGGAAGAAACGACAACAGGATAGGAAGAATTAAAATTGATCGTGGTCCTCTGAAGGCACACAAGAGTGAGAATAATATTAGTTTGGTGCATAAGTTCGAAACGCTTTTTTTTTTTTTTTTTTTTTTTTTTTTTTTTTTCATGTCGTGCTTCGGTTGCTATGGGTTTATGGGTTTATTTATTGACTGTCATTTTTTTTATTTGTAATTCTTAGTTGCTGTTTGAGTTTACATATTATCGTTTTATCATTTTGAGATAGTAAGTGGAACTGTGGACGCTGGAAAATGGAGTACCAAGTGGAGAAATCGGAATATTTCCAACGTACTATGTTTGAGTTCAGTAGAGAGGTGACAGGAGCGGTGACAGCCAGAAACATTTGTGCTGTGTATGGGGATAATGCTATGAGACAGAGCATACCAAGAAAATGGTTTTCTCCTTTTAAGGAGGTTCGTTTTGTCATTAGTGACTCTCCACGTTCAGGAAGATCTTCAGGGTTTGATGAAGATCGTTTAAACGTATTAATGCACAATGATGAAGGACAATGCAACATTTGTTTGCAATGGGGAAAAAAGTTAAAAAATCGGGTGTATAGGTCTGCATGCTCTAAGGCAAAATTACAGGAATCAGCGGGTGTCAATACGTGCGTCTCTCGCTGCTCGTCGTCAAATGGCTCATGAACAACACCGACCATTCGTATCCTGTGCTGTTAGTGCTGACGATAATCAATGTCTTTACGCTAACATCAGGAGAAGAAAGGAATGGTTGAGCCCAGACAGAGGAGAAACTTCCCGTACAAAGAACTGCGCGTCCACAAAAGATAATGTTACGCATCTGCCAGAGCAGCGATGATGTGGTGTTATACGAATTACTTCCTCGAGGCGTAACCGTCACTGCTGGCATTTGCTGTCAACAACTGAGACGTCTTGCAGGCGCAGTCCAGGAGCGACGACCTGGAACACTGAGCGGAGTGAGGCTACTCCACGATGATGCCCGCCCGCATTCTGTTAGACGGACAAAAAACGCTACAAAGGAAGTAATTCCGCACTCACCTTATTCACCTGATTTTGCGCCTCAGACTGGAGAATATTTTATTGATAACTAAGATTCCCTTATGTGTATCTGTTGTGTTTATTAGATTTATGGAAAAACGCTTCGAACTTATACACCAACCTACAATACTAATAATAAAATAACGATAATTATGATAATGATAATAATAAAAACCTTCAACAGTTGTGTGTACTTAACCTACAGGAACATATATTCAAAATAACTGCGAAACCGTCCGACTTGATCGGGATGCCTCATGAAACTGTGTATGGTGTCCCCCGCCTCCCAGGACGCGATGTAAGCGCACCGTGCTCAGGAGGACGTACGTCATCTTTGTGTTATCTACGAAATGTTTGCAACACGAGCATTCATCGGGAGCACAACAGTTCCTCTATGATGTAATTCGCTTCACACGGTGTTGAGAAATGTGTGCGTAATCTGATTGTGCGTGCAGTTGTTTGGGAGCGCGACTAGAAAGGCGCAGAGGGTTTACAGAGCCGCGCTGCCTAATTAGGGACGCCCGTGCAGTTGCTCTATCTGAGCGGAGAGCGGAGAGCGGAGAGAGGAGATCGGTCACGAGCGCGGCACAGTGGCAGCCGAGGCCCCTGGGAACGCTCCTCGTGACGAAAGCAGGAGCAGCAAGCATCCCGCGATGCTCGCAAGTCACGCGCCGCCCAGCTGCGGGAAGGCCCGTCCAGCTGGCCCTGGGCGTCACTTCACAGGGCGTTACTGCCACAACACGCGAGCACAAATTTCGTTCGTTTCGTCTTGTTTCGCTCACGAACCATAAAGTTACTTCGATGCAGTTCCCAATACCTACCACTTGCCAGCTATCATCTCCATTCTACCATAACTGCTGCATTCAACATAACCGATGACATGGCTTGTATGCGCACATCCAGGTATGCCGCCTATCATTCCTCCAGCTATACTTTTCAGTAGCGATTCGTGTCGTGACATGACCTCAACCATTCTATCCCTTCGATGCTTTATGATTTTCACTGGGGACTTTTTCTCTATGAAGCGTTTCAAGAATTCTTCACCCTTAACCCTACCGATCTGTCGAATATTTATCAGCCTCCTGTAACTCCACTTTTAAAAGGATTCTAATATTTTCAGTTCTGTCTTTCCCACTGTCCACGTCCCTCTATTATACAGACTGTGCTCCAAACATAGCTTCTCATGCATCTTTTCCTGGTCGCAAAGTTTATAATTTTTGGAGATTACCGGCTGCTTATTTTTATACGAAGTCCTTTTCCCTTTTGGAGTCTCTGCTACTGCGTCTGTCTCGTTCCTTCCTTCCTTATCTACACTATGTGATCAGTAGCATCTGGACACCTATTAGCGGACATTAACACGGGGTGCGTCCGCCATTCACCTTTATGACAACTTGAACTCTGCTGGCAACACTTTCAATGAGGTGTCTAAATATCTATGGGGGAATTGCAGTCCATTCTTCCTGAAGAGCCGAAACCAGCAAAGGAACTGATGTTGGGCAGTGCGATCTGGAACGAAGTCTATGTTCTATCTGATCTTAAGTGTTCCATTGGCTTCACGTCGGAACTCTCGGCAGGCTAACCCATTTCAGGAATAACAAACGATTCCCACGCAGGAGATGATTTATGACAGTGCATTTCCTTGCTGATACAAATAATCATTTCTCCGAATTCTTCCTCCACAGTAGACAGTGCACAACGCTATCAAATTTGTTCATATCCATCGCATCCAGCGTCTCCTTAAGCGCAATAACAGGATCACATCCTAATCTCTTCTGGTAGATTGGACCGAATCGAGAGTATTACGATTATGCTTCGTGTACTCAAACGGGAGTCCCTGGAATGAAGACGGCGCTCTTTTCGCGAGATGCTATTGACATAGGCATTGATATAGGAATTGACAGCTAAATGTAGAACGATTCTACTGCCGCCAACGTACATTTAACATAAGAACCACAAACAGAACATAAAATAAGAGAAATTAGGGGTCTTATGGAGGCAACTAGGCAGTCGTTTTCCCTTCTTTCTATTTGCGAGTGGAACAGGAATCGAAATGAGCAGTAGTGGTACAAGGTATCACGCGCCACGCACAGTGGGGGTGGCTCGTGCAGTGTGTGTGTAGATGCAAATGTAGAGGAAACCACACCCCCCACACCGTAACACCACCACCTCCGTCCGTCCTCTTTTTTTTTTTTTTTCTTTCTTGGTCATCAATCTACTGACTGGTTTGATGCGGCCCGCCATGAATTCCTTTCCTGTGCTAACCTCTTCATCTCAGAGTAGCACTTGCAACCTACGTCCTCAATTATTTGCTTGACGTATTCCAATCTCTGTCTTCCTCTACAGTTTTTGCCCTCTACAGCTCCCTCTAGTACCATGGAATTCATTCCCTCATGTCTTAGCAGATGTCCTATCATCCTGTCCCTTCTCCTTATCAGTGTTTTCCACATATTCCTTTCCTCTCCGATTCTGCGTAGAACCTCCTCATTCCTTATCTTATCAGTCCACCTAATTTTCAACATTCGTCTATAGCACCACATCTCAAATGCTTCGATTCTCTTCTGTTCCGGTTTTCCCACAGTCCATGTTTCACTACCGTACAATGCTGTACTCCAGACGCACATCCTCAGAAATTTCTTCCTCAAATTAAGGCTGGTATTTGATATTAGTAGACTTCTCTTGGCCAGAAATGCTTTTTTTGCCATAGCGAGTCTGCTTTTGATGTCCTCCTTGCTCCGTCCGTCATTGGTTATTTTACTGCCTAGGTAGCAGAATTCCTTAACTTCATTGACTTCGTGACCATCAATCCTGATGTTAAGTTTCTCGCTGTTCTCATTTCTACTACTTCCCATTACCTTCGTCTTTCTTCGATTTACTCTCAAACCATACTGTGAACTCATTAGACCGTTCATTCCGTTCGGCAGATCATTTAATTCTTTTTCACTTTCACTCAGGATAGCAATGTCATCAACGAATCGTATCATTGATATCCTTTCACCTTGTATTTTAATTCCACTCCTGAACCTTTCTTTTATTTCCATCATTGCTTCCTCGATGTACAGATTGAAGAGTAGGGGCGAAAGGCTACAGCCTTGTCTTACACCCTTCTTAATACGAGCACTTCGTTCTTGATCGTCCACTCTTATTATTCCCTCTTGGTTGTTGTACATATTGTATATGAACCGTCTCTCCCTATAGCTTACCTCTACTTTTTTCAGAATCTCGAACAGCTTGCACCATTTTATATTGTCGAACGCTTTTTCCAGATCGACAAATCCTATGAAAGTGTCTCGATATTTCTTTAGCCTTGCTTCCATTATTAGCCGTAACGTCAGAATTGCCTCTCTCGTCCCTTTACTTTTCGTAAAGCCAAACTGATCGTCACCTAGCGCATTCTCAATTTTCTTTTCCATTCTTCTGTATATTATTCTTGTAAACAGCTTCGATACATGAGCTGTTAAGCTGATTGTGCGATAATTCTCGCACTTGTCAGCTCTTGCCGTCTTCGGAATTGTGTGGATGATGCTTTTCCGAAAGTCAGATGGTATGTCGCCAGACTCATATATTCTACACACCAACGTGAATAGTCGTTTTGTTGCCAGTTCCCACAATGATTTTAGAAATTCTGATGGAATGTTATCTATCCCTTCTGCCTTATTTGACCGTAAGTCCTCCAAAGCTCTTTTAAATTCCGATTCTAATACTGGATCCCCTATCTCTTCTAAATCGATTCATGTTTCTTCTTCTATCACATCAGACAAATCTTCACCCTCATAGAGGCTTTCAATGTATTCTTTCCACGTATCTGCTCTCTCCTCTGCATTTGACAGTGGAATTCCCGTTGCACGCTTAATGTTACCACCGTTGCTTTTAATGTCACCAAAGGTTGTTTTGACTTTTCTGTATGCTGAGTCTGTCTTTCCGACAATCATATCTTTTTCGATGTCTTCACATTTTTCCTGCAGCCATTTCTTCTTAGCTTCCCTGCACTTCCTATTTATCTCATTACTCAGCGACTTGTACTTCTGTATTCCTGATTTTCCCGGAACATGTTTGTACTTCCTCCTTTCATCAATCAACTGAAGTATTTCTTCTGTTACCCATGGTTTCTTCGCAGCTACCTTCTTTGTACCTATGTTTTCCTTCCCAACTTTTGTGATGGCCCTTCATAGAGATGTCCATTCCTCTTCAACTGTACTGCCTACTGCGCTATTCCTTATTGCTGTATCTATAGCGTTAGAGAGCTTCAAACGTATCTCGTCATTCCTTAGTACTTCCGTATCCCACTTCATTGCGTATTGATTCTTCCTGACTAATGTCTTGAACTTCAGCCTACTCTTCATCAGTACTATATTGTGATCCGAGTCTATATCTGCTCCTGGGTACGCCTTACAATCCAGTATCTGATTTCGGAATCTCTGTCTGACCATGATGTAATCTAATTGAAATCTTCCCGTATCCCCCGGCCTTTTCCAAGTATACCTCCTCCTCTTGTGATTCTTGAACAGGGTATTCGCTATTACTAGCTGAAACTTGTTGCAGAACTCAATTAGTCTTTCTCCTCTTTCTCCTATCCGCTACTCCGCCCTCTTTGACAAGGCCGTTGGCAGAATGAGGCTGACTTCTTATGCCGGAAGTCTTCGGCCGCCAATGCTGATTATTTATTAAAATTTAGGCAGTGGCGGGGATCGAACTCGTGACCGAAGACGTTTTGTTTATGAATCAAAGACGCTACCCCTAGACCACGGGTAACCTCCGCCCTACGCTGTTGGAACTACCTGTGACGTAGATAGCGTTCTTCACGTATTCGCCAAACGCAGACAATTCCACCGTACCGTCGCAGGGTATAGCGTGATTCACCACTCCGTGTCACTCGTTTACAGTCATTCACTGTCCAGTGGCGTCACTGTTTACACCGCCTCAAGCGTCGTATCATTGACTACAGAAGTCCCTCGCTTATGAGAAGCTGCTAGACAATTCCACCCTATTCCTTGGGCATAGTCATTCTGCTAGTTGGACTGCTGGTAGATTTTGGTACTAACGACTGAACCCCTCCGCTGATTTCAAGCGATTTTTTACAACCACCGTCCGTAACGCTCGGTATCAGCAGCCTTTTCTTAAGTTTCGGCGGTAACAGTATAGATGGTGGCTGAGATGGCCTTGTAAAATTAAACAATTTTGTGTTGGTACTGCAAACGTCTGAAGCAAAGGAAAACAGCAGCCATTGTTTTTTCCACGGGCATCAGCTCTATTCTATGATTTAATGATGATGACATCCTCTTGGAAAAAATATTTCGGAGGTAAAATAGTCCTCCATTCGGATCTCCGGGTGAATACTACTCAGGAGTTCTCATCAGCAGCACAACCAAAACTAGTGTTCTACCGGTTGGAGCGCAAAATGTTAGATCCATTAATCTGGTAGGTAGGGTAGAGAACTTGGAAAGAGAAATGGATGGGTTGAAGTTAGATATATTGGAGATTAGTGAAGTGCAGAAGAAGGAATAACAAGACTGCCAGGCATGTGAGCATACGAGTATCGCCACATTTAGCACCCTGTCGATAATTCTTTCGGTGTTAGTTGTTTGTGTACATAGCTCTGAATGATTAAATTGTGTTACGAACAGGAAGAATACACTACTGGCCATTAAAATAACTACACCACGAAGATGACGTGCTACAGACACGAAATTTAACCGACAGGAAGAAGATGCTGTGATATGCAAATGATTAGCTTTTCAGAGCATTCACACAAGGTTAGCGTCGGTGGCGACACCTACAACGTGCTGACATGAGGAAAGTTTCCAACCGATTTCTCATACACAAACAGCAGTTGACCGGCGTTGCCTGGTGAAACGTTGTTGTGATGTCTCGTGTAAGGAGGAGAAATGCGTACCATCACATTTCCCACTTTGATAAAGGTCGGATTGTAGCCTATCGCTATTGCGGTTTATCGTGTCGCGATATTGCTGTTCGCGTTGGTTGAGATCCAATGACTGTTAGCAGAATATGGAATCGGTGGTGGTGGTGCTGGTTAGAGTTTAACGTCCCGTCGACAACGAGGTCATTAGAGACGAAGCTCATGCTCGGGTTAGGGAAGGATTGGGAAGGAAATCGGCCGTGCCCTTTCAAAGGAACCATCCCGGCATTTGCCTGAAGCGATTTAGGGAAATCACGGAAAACCTAAATCAGGATGGCTGGAGACGGGATTGAACCGTCGTCCTCCCGAATGCGAGTCCAGTGTGGTAACCACTGCGCCACCTCGCTCGGTGGAATCGGTGGGTTCAGGAGCGTAATACAGCATGCCTTGCTGGATCCCAACGGCCTCGTATCACTAGCTGTCGAGATGACAGGCATCTTATCCTCATGGCTGTAACGGATCGTGCAGCCACGTCTCGATCCCTGAGTCAACACTTGGGGACGTTTGCAAGACAACAACCATCTGCACGAACAGTTCGACGACGTTTGCAGCAGCATGGACTATCAGCTCGGAGACCATGGCTGCGGTTACCCTTGACGCTGCATCACAGACAGGAGCGCATGAGATGGTGTACTCAACGACGAACCTGGGTGCACGAATGGCAAATCCAAGTTCTGTTTATAAAAACAAATGGCTCTGAGCACTATGGGACTTAACTCCTGTGGTCATCAGTCCCCTACAGCTTAGAACCACTTAAACCTAACTAACCTAAGCACATCACACACATCCATGCCCGAGCCAGGATTCGAACCTGCGACCGTAGCGGTCGCGCGGCTCCAGACTGTAGCGCCTAGAACCTTCGACCACTCCGGCCGGCTTCTGTTTACAGCATCATGATGGTCGCATCCGTGTTTGGCGACATCGTAGTGAACGCACATTTGAGGCGTGTATTCGTCATCGCCATACTGGTGTATCACGCGGCGTGATGGTATGCCATTGGTTACACGCCTCGGTCACCTCTTGTTCGCATTGACGGCACTTTGAACAGATTTTTGATGTGGTACGACCCGTGGCTCTACCCTCCATTCGAGCCCTCCGAAACCCTACATTGCAGCAGGATAAAGCGCGACCGCATGTTGCAGGTCCTGTACGGGTCTTTCTGGAGACAGAAAATGTTCGACTGCTGCCCTGGCCAGCACATTCTCCAGATCTCACACCAATTGAAAACGTCTGGTGAATGGTGGCCGAGCAACTGGCTCGTCACAATACTCAAGTCACTACTCTTGATGAACTGTGGTATCGTGTTGAAGCCGCATGGGCAGGTGTACCTGAACACGCCATCCAAGCTCTGTTTGACTCAATGCCCAGGTGTATCAAGGCCGTTATTACGACCAGAGGTGGTTGTTCTGGGCACTGACATCTCAGGATCTATGCACCCAAATTGCGTGAAAATGTAATCATATGTCAGTTCTAGTATAATATGTTTACCCAATGAATACCCGTTTATCATCTGTATTTCTTCTTGGTGTAGCAATTTTAATGGCCAGTAGTGTAGAAACGCGGGTAAGCTGTTATGAACAGAATAGTGAACGTATTATCATAGTGAAGTTTGATACTAAGCCAACACACACGAAAGTAGTACGAATTTATATGCCTACTAGCTCCGTAGATGATGAAGAGATTGGAAGAATGTATGAGGAGAAAATAACTTATTCAGGTAGTTAAGGGGAACTTGAATTCGATAACAGGAAAAGCAAGTGAAGAAAATTTTTTAAGTGAATTTGGACTGAGGGTTGGCGATGGAGGAATGAAAGAGAAAGCCACCTGGTAGAATTTTGTAAAGAGCAAAGACTTGGATTAAGAATCATGGAAGAACGTATATGTGGAAGAGACCTGGAGATACTGGATTACGTGATGGTAAGAGAGATTTCGAAACCATATTTTAAACTGCAATACATTTCCAGGACAAATGCTGGCCGTAACTTACTGATTACGAACTGCAGATTAGAGCTAAAGAAATAGTAGAAAGGCACGAAATCAAAACGATTCCTGTATAAATTGGAAGAACCGCAGGTCGTTGAGTGTTTAAAAAAAAAACAGACAACAATTTAGTGAATCGTCCTTCCTAAGGCGAGTCTAATGCGCTAACCACTGCGCGAACTCGCTCAGTACTAGCGGGGATTTCTGCATCAGATCAGTCGTAAGACTTCAGACTAAAGGAACAAAAACTGTCTCCGTCGTTCCGTAAACACGTCAATGGAAGGGCTTCAAAGCCTCAATACCGAACGGTTTCTGTTCTCCAGGATCAAGCCCTGTACTAGCTTTGAAAGGATTCGCACGGAACTGAGGTGCTTGCACGAACCATTATTTCGAGTACTGCAAGTTGCCTTCGGTCCACTGGGAAGCCTGATTAACGGGATTTCCCCTCCGCTGGTCCTTGGCCTTTCGTAATGGTACTGCCCGACATTTGCTGCGATGAGTTAAGCCCGGAGAGGAAGCGGCGGCTTTGTGAAACAGCGTCCTTGAACTTTTGTCGCGGTGACCATCTTCACCAGATGCAAATCTCCTCCTGATGATGTATTTCTCGTTCCGCAACCTGAACGTCGTAGTGTGAGTCTGCGTGGGAGACGGCAAGGCTAATGTACAATAGCAGCTGCAGTTCCGTCGCTGAACGGTTGTCGGACTCCAGCGTTACCTCAAGAGGCGACGAGCGAGTGTTCAGCAGTTATAGTTTCTTAAAGGACTCATTCCCATCATTTTCCTTTAAACTGGTTAGTAGGTGTAAATCAACGGACAGTTTAAGAAATTGTTTGCATAGCTTGACACGTGCTCGCAAATAATAACTTAACCATAAATTACACGTAAAAAAAAATTCGCATAGAAATTATGCGTTCTCTGTTGCCTTACACTACACATTTAGCACCGTGTCGATAATTCTTTCGGTGTTAGTTGTTTGTGTACATAGTTCTGAATGATTAAATTTGTGTTACGAAATGTCTGTCGCAAGAACGCGGTGCATTTTGTAAGTATGGTGGTGAAAATCAAAACAGCCTGAAGTGCGAGTCGTATAGTTACAAAGCGTCTTCCCGTATCTTCAGCTTTTACACTGCTGATGACCTTATTTGCAGGACCATACAGCGACACAAATTTTGTCTTGTATGACTTCGGTTCTTCTTTCTCTCTTCTTCTTCTTCTGCGCAACTCTCTTCATCTCAGAATTGCAGATACACCCATCATCCTTAATTATTTGTTGAAGACATTCCAGCCTATGCAAAACTGCCACACTTTCAAGGAGGATAGCACTATCCTCAGCGAATCTTATCTCTGATATTCGTACACGCCAGTTCTGAACCATTCTTTCACTTCCTTCTTTGCTTTTTCGCAAACAGGTTGAACACTATTGGAGGAGGACTACATCCTGTTTTACGCCTTTTTTAATCCGAGCATTTCTCCGTTGGTCTTCGACTCTTGTTGTTCCCTCTTGGGTTTTGCAACTATAGTATATTACCCGTCTTCCCCTACAGTAGAGCACACATCTATGTTTTCTAAAGATTTCAGACATCTTCCACCACTTTAAATTCTCGAGCACTTTTTCTAGCTCGACAAGTCGGTTCACCGTATATTCATTTTTCTTAAGTCTTCCTTTCATTGTCGAGCGTAACGTCAGAACTGCATCTCTCGCACATTTAACTTTCTCAAAGCCGATCTGGTTGTCATCTAACAGAGCCTTAATTCTCTTCTTTATTCTTCTGCACATTATACTTGCCAGTAACTTGGATGCATGAGCTGTCAGCTGAATGTGCGATAGTTCTTGCTTTTGTTGTCTTGTTAATTGTGTAGATGATGTTCATCCAAAGTCCACTAATCTCTCCAGTCTCATAAATTCTATACCCTAAAGTGAATAGCCGTTTGGTTGATACTACAAATATTTTAGAAATTTGCGAAGGGCTGTAATGTATCCCTTCTGCCTTCTTTGATCGCAAGCCTTCTAAAGCTCCTCCTGGTCTCTAAATAGATCTTCGTTTCTTCTTATCACTTCTGCAGACAGTTCATCTCCTTAGCACAGGATTCTAATGTACTCTTGCCGCCTAAGCGCTACCAGTTCTGTGTGTAACAGGAATATCCTTCCGCACTCTTAAAGTTGAGTTCTTTGATTTTGAGTTTTATGAAAGTTATTTTCAGCTATATGTATGCTGAATCTGTCCTGTCCTTTTCAATTTCTTCGAATTTTTCCTGCAACTATTTCGGTTTATCTTCTTTACTGTACTGATTTCGTATCTAAGTGACTTACATTGTTGTGCGCCATATTTTCGCTCCAAATTTTCGTGTTACCCTCTTTCATCGATCAGCTACAGTATTTCTTCTGTTATCCAGAATTTCTATGTTGATACGTTTGTGATACCATAACCAATAAACGACAGAATCTTTAAAGCATCGAACTCGCATGTATAAAACAGATTCAACAGTCTGATCAGTTCAAGAATGAGTTAATGTGTTAAATAGTGGGATTTAAGCTTGTAAGCGAGAAAAAGTTTAGGCAGTTTGCTCTCCATTTTAAGCAAAAGGTAGATTTTCGCACATTTACATGTTTATGGAGTCATATGTTGTGATCTATATGTGCGTAGTTACTGTGTGCAAGGTGTGTTCCGAGTAGATTCGGTAAAAGAAGTAATAAGTGAAAACGTCGATTGTGATAATGAAGTTTTACTGTATAAACAGTGAAAGCGTAGCAGGCCAAAAACTATATTCCTTTTCACGATTTTGTGAAGGCCGTCAGCGAAATAAAGTTTCGTAAATGATTGAAATTGTGGAAAGTCTGTTGGAAGATATTAATCACTCTTAGTCTCAGACACTGGCTGAATACAGACGGTGTATTAGCGAGCCGTCTGTTACGTTGCCTCGAGGCAAACACACGTTTTGTAACTGTAATACTTCTCTTATTGAGTTAAACTTTTAACACAAGGTTATCTCTTAGAGTGAAGGTTATGACAGCATTTAAAATTTTTGAATTCGCTCAATAATTATGTGAAATATTGAATATTAATTTTTTATTGCTCCTGGAAGCCGTTGGATAGACATCCTGCAACTGGAAGCTGGTTCGTGGATAGCAGTTTAGTAACAGAGTCGTGTAACTTCCGTGATTACCATTGTCGGCCGTTATTCTTCACTTAAATTGCCTAATGTGAAATGAGGTTCTTATTCTAACATCCAAACTTCTAATCGTCATAGACTAAGATCGATACCAATGACAGTGTGTGGGTGTTATGTTGACGAGTTGCGCAATGGATTGATCTGACAAGTACCCTTTGGCTCGTGCAAGAAGCAATTTCCACCCCACACTACTACAGAAGTCAGACAGACGCTCCTAACGTACCAAAAAGAAATGCCTGAAAAACTTTCAGCAATAAATATCTTCTGGAGTCGTCCGCTGTAAGGAAAAGACACAAAAATATTCTATTTTCTTACGTAACTAGCGGGATACTTGCGTACTGGAGTATTGCTACTTAGTGTAAGAAAAACATTAAACGAATGGAAAACATTATTTATTGCAAAATTTAAGAAAAATCAAATGAAACTTTTATTTACAAACTGATACACAAATTTCCAGGTTCTTTTCGGAATAGGAGGTTACCTCTTGTGGATAGGAATCCTGTTAATGACATTTATACCGGGTGTTACAAAAAGGTACGGCCAAACTTTCAGGAAACATTCCTCACACACAAAGAAAGAAAATATGTTATGTGGATATGTGTCCGGAAACGCTTACTTTCCATGTTAGAGCTCATTTTATTACTTCTCTTCAAATCACATTAATCATGGGATGGAAACACACAGCAACAGAACGTACCAGCGTGACTTCAAGCACTTTGTTACAGAAAATGTTCAAAATGTACCCGGTAGCGAGGATACATGCATCCACCCTCAGTCGCATGGAATCCCTGATGCGCTGATGCAGCCCTGGAGAATGGCGTATTGTATTACAGCCGTCCACAATACGAGCACGAAGAGTCTCTACATTTGGCACCGGGGTTGCGTAGACAAGAGCTTTCAAATGCCCCCATAAATGAAAGTCGAGAGGGTTGAGGTCAGGAGAGCGTGGAGGCCATGGAATTGGTCCGCCTCTACTAATCCATCGGTCACCGAATCTGTTTTTGAGAAGCGTACGAACACTTCGACTGAAATGTGCAGGAGCTCCATCGTGCATGAACCACATGTTGTGTCGTACTGGTAAAGGCACATGTTCTAGCAGCACAGGTAGAGTATCCCGTATGAAATCATGATAACGTGCTCCATTGAGCGTAGGTGGAAGAACATGGGGCCCAATCAAGACATCACCAACAATGCCTGCCCAAACGTTCACAGAAAATCTGTGTCGATGACGTGATAGCACAATTGCGTGCGGATTCTCGTCAGCCCACACATGTTGATTGTGAAACTTTACAATTTGATCACGTTGGAATGAAGCCTCATCCATAAAGAGCACATTTGCACTGAAATGAGGATTGACACATTGTTGGATGAACCATTCGCAGAAGTGTACCCGTGGAGGCTAATCGGCTGCTGATAGTGCCTGCACGCGCTGTACATGATACGGAAACAACTGGTTCCCCCGTAGCACTCTCCATACAGTGACGTGGTCAACGTTACCTTGTACAGCAGCAATTTCTCTGACGCTGACATTAGGGTTATCGTCAACTGCACGAAGAATTGCCTCGTCCATTGCAGGTGTCCTCGTCGTTCCAGGTCTTCCCCAGTCGCGAGTCATAGGCTGGATTGTTCCGTGCTCCCTAAGACGCCGATCAATTGCTTCGAACGCCTTCCTGTCGGGACACCTTCGTTCTGGAAATCTGTCTCGATACAAACGTACCGCGCCACGGCTATTGCCCCATGCTAATCCATACATCAAACGGGCATCTGCCAACTCCGCATTTGTAAACATTGCACTGACTGCAAAACCATGTTCGTGATGAACACTAACCTGTTGATGCTGCGTACTGATGTGCTTGATGCTAGTACTGTAGAGCAGTGAGTCGCATGTCAACACAAGCACCGAAGTCAACATTACCTTCCTTCAATTGGGCCAACTGGCGGTGAATCGACGAAGTACAGTACATACTGACGAAACTAAAATGAGCTCTAACACGGAAATTAAGCGTTTCCGGACACATGTCCGCATAACATCTTTTCTTTATTCGTGTGTGAGGAATGTTTCCTGAAAGTTTGGCCGTACCTTTTTGTGACACCCAGTGTACAAAGTTTGGGGAAGCTCTTTTATCCATTTTCTTTAAGAATCTTATTTACTCGGCAGAATGGCTGAGAGCCGTGCCTACTCAACTTGAATAATTATCCGACTGAATTTTTCTAAGTACGGTCGAGGTTCTCGCATGAGAAATGTAATGGAGTGACGTGAATGAAGTATGTTATTTCTAATGGAGAAAAGATGGGGCTCGTCTACGCTGTAGCGCACAATACCGTGAGCTGCGACGACTGCTGCCTGCGTCGTTGCCGCTGAAAAATAATAAAACTATATCTTTCTATCTGGATTGACCTTTGCCAATCGAACTCTCACTAAGCCTTGATCAAGCCAAGGACTCCTATCTGCCCCTAGTGTAACTATTGGTGTGGTACACCGGTCACATAACCAGTCCACCTCAATGCCACTCAATGTTCGCACTCAGGCGCTAACTAATACTCTGTCTGTGTTCACACCACACATTAAGTGTTGCTGCCAACACAGTGAACAAACGCTTAATCGCAAGCGACTCAATATAGAGTATCACTCCAATTCGCTAGCGACAGAGGTGATCTCTCAGTGCAGTAGTGAGTAGAGACTTTGTTCCTCGCTCTCTGCATACACGCACGAGCGCACTCGCTCCCGCTACAAGAGCGTCACCGGAACGACATCCCTCCATGCAAAAAGCGAAAGGGTATATCATCCTCTGTCCTTCCCTCACTCCTCTAGCTCATCGCGTCAGAAATAGTCCACCAATCAGCGTTGCTCTTACAAACAGGAGAATGGCTGAGCCAAACAATCTGGGAATATGTAGCATCTGCGTTAGGCATTTACTGTCCACTAGTGAGAACTCTGAAACTGCGCACTAGGTCCGTCAAAAAATGCGTATGCTGGGGCTCTCCCAAATAATACAGCGGGTTTTGCTTTTAAGGTGAACACGCAGGCCATTATCCCTTTTCTCTGGCGAAAACTTTTTTGGTCTGTGGGTGATTGGCTGGTTGTGTGCTAACCCACCCTCCTACGGACTTCCCAGCGGGCTCGTTGCCTCCACCAAACAAAAACTCCTGTGGCCATCGTGTCTTGAATGTTTGTGTACGCCAGCCTCGACTTTTTAATCTCGGAGTGCACTTGCGATTTATGTATTAGATTTGCATATCGATTAATAGGAAATACGTAAAATTGACTCTACCCCATCGAGTTTGGGCTCGAATGAAACGTATTGATACGCAGAATACAATGGTGAGGTGGGAATATGTAAGAAATGGTCAGGAGACCACGCCACCTTACACCAAACGTTGTTTGTCGATAGAGTATCAACCAAAAACTCCGGTTTATTTCGTACTAGGTGCTCTCGTTCAGCAGAACGGGCGTAAACGTTAATTAAAAGCAATCCCAGAACTACAGAGCACAGGAGAAGCATAACTGTGGGTGAATAATATGTATAGTTTCTGTCAGGAAGTTGGTACAGCGTTAGGTCGTCGTACCAAGGGTGCTTGGTTCTACCCCAATGATGACCATTTTTGCTGTATTATGCGTGAGAGAGTTACACGGGACTGTTAATACTTCCGCAAGTGTGATGTAATTGTTACTGTATTCTACATTCCACTGATTATGTTTATCCTGTGAAACTAAAAATGCACCAGCTGTTTCATCACAGGTGCTGTCTTGTGTTGCACACGTCAGACAAAACAGCACACCTATCTAGACAAATGTATTCTATATGTTTGCTACTTTTAACTTGTTGTTGTTGTGGTCTTCAGTCCTGAGACTGGTTTGATGCAGCTCTCCATGGTACTCTATCCTGTGCAAGCTTCTTCATCTCCCAGTACTTACTGCAACCTACATCCTTCTGAATCTGCTTAGTGTATTCGTCTCTTGGTCTCCCTCTACGATTTTTACCCTCCACGCTGCCCTCCAATGCTAAATTTGTGATTCGCTGATGCCTTTTAACTAACGAAGTGAAAGCAGACTGCCAAAAGAACAGTGCTACAAACACCGTAGCGTCCTTTTACATGCCAAGAAAATGTCCTCCCATATAAGAGTTTCATGCGTAAAGAGTTAAAACAAATTTTCATCAGTGCCGTACGAACGCGAGACTCTCGGTACGACGACCGCACGCTCTACCAGCTCACCCACGCGAAATCTACGAAACAGTGTCTCAGAAATACGGTTTTTCTGTGCTCCGTAGTTCTGGTGTTACTTTTAATTACCGTTTACACATGTTGTACTGGACGACAGCACATAGTACGAACCAAGTCGGTGTTTCGGTTAATACTGTATACACATACAACGTTTGGTACCGGTCTGAGTGTCTTACACCTGCAGGTTTGGGTGTAAGATCGAGCACTGTGTGTTTGTCTTGGCGACGCCTCCGCGGTGCAGAGCAGCGGGTGTACAGACAGGTGGTGTTGCAGGTGGCTGCTGGTGGTGATGGCGGCACTGTGGCCGCTCCCCTTGGCGGGCGCGTCTCCGGGCCACACGCACACGCAGCACCTGCACCCTCCCGTGGAGATCGCACCGCTGCCGGCGGCGCCGCGCGTCCTCATGCCGGCCATCCCCGCCGCCGAGGTGGCCGGACACGTGGCCAGGGCCGGCGCCGCGCTCGCAGACCGCTTCGACCGGCTCGAGCCCGCCATACACTCCAGGGGTGAGTCCGCCTGCGGCTGCCGCTACACCCAAGCTCCATCGACAAATTATAGGGCGGCTCTTCACAAATATTACACGATGTCTAGTAGTAATGGACATTAAACTGCCTCTCGAAATTGCCCTGATTAAACATGCCCTCTCTACAAACGGCTACAACCCAGAGGAAGCAAGACTGTTACGTGATCTGACTACTCTCAGTAACGATTCGTCACAGCCACGCATACATAGCTCAACGGTAATTCTCTTGACATCTGAAATGATCTACTACTGATTATTGTGACCTAAAATGTGTCGCTGTCGTGGAACATAATGGGGACACATAATGGGGACTCAAATATATACCAAAAGTCAGGCGTTTACAAAATAATATGTAATGACTGTGAGAAACAGTATATCGGCCAAACTGGCCGTAACTTTCTAACACGTTTCAAGGAACATTCTACTGATACTGCACGTACCAAATCAATATTTGGCCAACATCTTGATGGATACAAACATTCTGAGGGTTGCATTTCTAACAATTTGAAAATATTACATACTGTGCCAAAAGGACTACTGCTAAATACTTTAGAAGAAATTTAAATCTTTTCACTTCACAAAAGTAATCCATTCTCTGTTTTTAAAGAACAACTTCAATTCAAAGACAAACATTTCCGATGATCTACTTTAAAATGTTCACTCTTCTGTCCTTTGTTTTTTAAAATTTTTTAAAATTATAACGACTTTTAGACTGCATAATTGCTATTTCACACCCTTTTATTTTTGACACTATGGCTCATAGTATTATAATTTTAAATTCCTTCCATTTTTATTATTTTATTTGTTTATAAGACTGGCATACAACTTAAGGAATAGCAAAGCTTTTTAAAAATTGTCACATGTATTTTACATACGAACTTCATAGACCATATTTCATTGATATGGACAACTACTTCGTATTGTATTTGTGCAGCATTTAGTATACATGTCAGCTAAAGATTATTGCAGCCTACTCATTGAAAATCGTTTCATGACATTTGCTGCTCAATAATACATCGTCTCACGTGACAGTCTTCACCATTCCACTTTCGCAACAACTTCATTAGAAAGAAGCCTGCTGCCACATCTTTGCACTGGCGTTTGTCCTCACAATGGCAACCACTAGTTTGCCTACCGAATTTACAACAACTTCAGTGGAAAGAAGACTGCTGCCTCATCTTTGGAACGGCGTCCAACTTCACCATGGCAATCAGTGGTTCCAAATGGATCACTAACAGGCCTTGAGAGGGCAACCCATGTACTGCCAAACCGAAGTTCATTTATCTTACATATTTAAATACACTCCTGGAAATGGAAAAAAGAACACATTGACACCGGTGTGTCAGACCCACCATACTTGCTCCGGACACTGCGAGAGGGCTGTACAAGCAATGATCACACGCACGGCACAGCGGACACACCAGGAACCGCGGTGTTGGCCGTCGAATGGCGCTAGCTGCGCAGCATTTGTGCACCGCCGCCGTCAGTGTCAGCCAGTTTGCCGTGGCATACGGAGCTCCATCGCAGTCTTTAACACTGGTAGCATGCCGCGACAGCGTGGACGTGAACCGTATGTGCAGTTGACGGACTTTGAGCGAGGGCGTGTAGTGGGCATGCGGGAGGCCGGGTAGACGTACCGCCGAATTTCTCAACACGTGGGGCGTGAGGTCTCCACAGTACATCGATGTTGTCGCCAGTGGTCGGCGGAAGGTGCACGTGCCCGTCGACCTGGGACCGGACCGCAGCGACGCACGGATGCACGCCAAGACCGTAGGATCCTACGCAGTGCCGTAGGGGACCGCACCGCCACTTCCCAGCAAATTAGGGACACTGTTGCTCCTGGGGTATCGGCGAGGACCATTCGCAACCGTCTCCATGAAGCTGGGCTACGGTCCCGCACACCGTTAGGCCGTCTTCCGCTCACGCCCCAACATCGTGCAGCCCGCCTCCAGTGGTGTCGCGACAGGCGTGAATGGAGGGACGAATGGAGACGTGTCGTCTTCAGCGATGAGAGTCGCTTCTGCCTTGGTGCCAATGATGGTCGTATGCGTGTTTGGCGCCGTGCAGGTGAGCGCCACAATCAGGACTGCATACGACCGAGGCACACAGGGCCAACACCCGGCATCATGGTGTGGGGAGCGATCTCCTACACTGGCCGTACACCACTGGTGATCGTTGAGGGGACACTGAATAGTGCACGGTACATCCAAACCGTCATAGAACCCATCGTTCTACCATTCCTAGACCGGCAAGGGAACTTGCTGTTCCAACAGGACAATGCACGTCCGCGTGTATCCCGTGCCACCCAACGTGCTCTAGAAGGTGTAAGTCAACTACCCTGGCCAGCAAGATCTCCGGATCTGTCCCCCATTGAGCATGTTTGGGACTGGATGAAGCGTCGTCTCACGCGGTCTGCACGTCCAGCACGAACGCTGGTCCAACTGAGGCGCCAGGTGGAAATGGCATGGCAAGCCGTTCCACAGGACTACATCCAGCATCTCTACGATCGTCTCCATGGGAGAATAGCAGCCTGCATTGCTGCGAAAGGTGGATATACACTGTACTAGTGCCGACATTGTGGATGCTCTGTTGCCTGTGTCTATGCGCCTGTGGTTCTGTCAGTGTGATCATGTGATGTATCTGACCCCAGGAATGTGTCAATAAAGTTTCCCCTTCCTGGGACAATGAATTCACGGTGTTCTTATTTCAATTTCCAGGGGTGTATTTTTAACGCTTCTTAATTGACAATAGTTGTTTGATAAGCTAAGCTTAGTGTGTATTTATTTTTAATTCTTGACAATGATCTTTTAACTAAGAAATTTTACATTGTTATTCGACTTATAACTCATTGGTTAGTAATAACATCACGCCGTCAAAAGTGGACGAATTCTCCTGTAACTCTTGCGTCTTTACTAGAAAGTTCCAATCATCCAGGCCATTACATCTTTTTGTCTCCTTTTACATACTGAATTATCTGTACAATTCCCTCGTTCACTCATTCTATCTTGCTATCTGCTGATTGTAAAGTAGGACTGTACAGCTGATAATCTTCCGCTTGGAAATCCCCTCCTGCAGATCCAGATGGGAGACCAATCAGCGATCTTTTGCCAAAAAAGAGATCAACCTCACAGTTCTTGAGCTACAGGCCACATTTCCTGAGACACGCTTCACATACTCTGCCTGACAGAAAAAAGTGAAGCACCCAGAAGAGGCGGAAGAAATGAAATGAAACTTCACAGGTAGAGAGGGTATCTGATGTTCTTTCAGTGATTAAAAAATCGAGTGAAATTTACAAAGAACTAGTCAGTATGCGCCCGCTTATTAGTATGGCGTTGTACACACTCTAGCTTAGATGCGTGCACTGTTTCGATTGTGAAGGGCGCCATAAAGCTATTGTATCCTCTCTTGAGGCTAGCTGGCCCACAACTGTTGTAACTGGCCCTTGATATCCAGGATAATGGCAATGGGAAGGGCTGACGTCGGAACTGGTCCCACACTCGATCAATTGGGGACAGATCTAGAGATATTGCTGGCCACAGGAGTACCTCAACATCACGCGCTGTTCAAACAGACACATGCCATGGGTGGGACTGCATTCTTCTGTTGAAAAATGGCACCATGATACTGTAACACATGAGGACGCAGGAAGTACGTGAAGACGTAGCGTTGTGCCCTCAGCACTACCAGCCGTGTGATCTGAAGTCTTACCCGATGGCTCCCCACGCCATGACACCAGAAGTTACACTGCTGTGATTTTCCAAACATTGAAAAAAATTGGGCCGCTCCCCGAATCGCCACCATATGCCACAATGATTGTCATCCAGAGTAGAGCAGAACTTCGATTCATTGCTCAACACAGTGCGACGCCATTCATCAACAGCCCACGCTTCCCTGTCACGGCAGCACTCCATATGCAGTCGTTTGTTTGTATTTCATGTTAACAACAGCCTATGGATGGGACGGTAATTCCCTCTACCGGTTGTTACTATCGCAGGATGATACCGAAAACTGCAGCGAGTCCATTACTTGCTCTTGGGTGACAGATGCAGATGTGAAGGGGTTACGATGAAATTGGTGCACAACACGATGACCCTCTCTTGTGGTGGTCAGACGTGGTCGACTGGAACCCTGACAACGAGTACACCTGTCACCACGTCCCGAGCTGTCCAACATTGGGCCACTGTCACATCTGAATGCCCCACAAATACAGATATTGCACGTTCGACCAGCCGGCTGAAACGAGAACACAATGGATCGCCTCTGAAACTTTGTCTGGTGCTGTCAACACTATCTCACAGGAGTAGATGGCATCTCCGTGTCCTTCGCAGTGATCAGTCAATATCTGACGCTGTTCATGTCCCTTGTATACCTACCAGGCCTTGTAACAACGCGAACAACATTAATGCACTCATGTGACCGTTACATCTGTCACAGAGAATTGCAGCTCTAATCATTTATGTATCTGGTGATGATGTGTACGAGTCCAAAGTTATATTGACAAACAAACATGTCTTCTGGATCCTTCACGTTTCTTATCAAACAGTGTATATATAATACAGTGGTTTCCATTGGCTTCTGCAAACTCATGCCGTAGATCATTGCTTTTTCTTCGTCCTTTATGGGTAGTTTCCCCGCCAAAGAGCAAGTAAATTCCCTGACAAGGCGTTGGTGACTGAGGATGGCCCCTTGTACTGGCAGTAATGGTTTTTATTCAAAATCTAAGCAGTGGTTGGTACTCAACCAAGGATCCACGACTTTGTTTCATTGTCAACGACCCTACCCCTACACCATGGTTACCAAATATATCACAATACACCCCAATACTTGTAGTTCCTTTCTGCCTGCTTCTGAGACATTACACTGGTCCAAAAGTTGCCTTCAGGTAGACAAAAAATGCTTTTATATTGTTCTGTACCAGAACGTATATTTTTGAAACGTATCATGTCAGAATAAATTTAATGCTTATCAGTATACAGGATGTCTCTCCTAAGAGTAGTCGGGCTGATTTTTCTCTGGTGTTTCGGCAGATATCTGCAATTTAGTTTTTACAATGTGTAGCTGGAGCCGGCCCAAAAAAATACTGCTCGTGACGCGTTTCATGCGACCGCTAGTGTCAGTGGAAAACGTCAATTTGTTTCCAATTACAAACAACATGATTTTTAAACCGCAATTTTATGCCCCCATTCGATAGAGCGATCCTAAATTAGTCTAATGCGATATCTGGTTTGTCGATACCTAGCTATTAACAGGGACAGTACAGCACGAAGAATAAAGAGCAATCCAGCAGCGATTCTGGACCGCTGCATGCTTGGCGGTAGCAGTCAGCGCTATCCAGCGCGGTGTCTCGCTGCTGGAGCACTGGACACTCTCTGTGTTTTAGTGTCCCTATTAATACATATCTACAAAACATAAATCAAAGTAGACTAACCTGGGATCGCTCTATCTTAGGGGCACGTAAAATTCCGCTTTAAAAATCATTTTGTTTGTAATTGGAAACAAACTGACGCTTTCCGTTGACACTAGCGGTCGTATAAAACATGTCACTAGCAGTATTGGTTTGGGCCGGCTCCAGCTACACGTTGCAAAAACAAAATTGCAAATATCTGCCGAGACACCAGAAAAAGTGCGCCTGACGATTTTTAGGAGAGGCCAACCGAAAACTGAATGTTGGGAACATTTCAGTTGTTCTAGTTTTATGAAACAGGTTGGATGATGATTGAAATGATGATGATGGTGATGATGGATGAGAGTAAATTAAATCGTTGTGGCAAGCAGCAGACTAGTTTTGAAGTCCCCGTTACGACGTGCGCTGTATTTGCAGGTGTGAGGCAGCTGCCAGGAAGCGCGGCCTGGTTCATGGGCGCCTCGCACGCCAGCAAGAGCTGGGCGCGGAACCTCACCAAGGTGGCGCTGGTTGCCGAGGAGGCCACCAGATACGTTGCGCATGCGTAAGTACCGCAGCCTTCGTTTGTCTCTCTGTGACTGACTCCGCCTGCACCTCGCAGTTTACGTGTCATTATTGCTGATGTGATCTTTCCGGTACCATATTTGTATTACAGTATTTTTTAGGACCTATAATTAAAAAACGTCTTTCCATTAACAAAGAAGCGAAAGCAAAAGTCGTTCACCCACTGGATGATGTGGAAATGTAAGGATGTAGAACAATACAAGAGCTTATTTCCAAACTGTCTTCAATTAAAAATCTTGAATTCGTCTATTTTTTTACATTATGCATTCCACATTGTGTTCAATATGGTGTTACTCGCCGAATTGTCCCATTTCGCGTGTTATATCTTTTAATTTTTAATCCAACTCGAGCAACCGCTACTTTTACTTTCAATGTGTCTTAAACCCACTTGAGCAATCTATGGGCGCACGTAAATAACAGTCGCCCTCGATCACCTACTAAAAAAACTGCTTAAGGAATTTGATATTGTAACTACAGTATCGCAGTACGTACACTGATAAGTCAAACATTATGACCACTGCCCACCGCGACATCTTTCAACAGTATAACTGTCCACATCTCGGAACCAGAACCGTGCTACACTGGTTTGAGGAGCATTACACTGAACTCACGTTGGTGTCTCGGCGACCAAATTCGACTGATATAAATCCTAAGGCGCTCATCTGGGACGCTATCGGGCGCTGCCATCGCCTACACAAATCAGCGTGTCCTACGAGTTGACGTCTAATGCCACACATCCCCACAAACTTACCAATAAACTGTCGGATCCCTGATACACAGAGTCAGAGATGTATTTCGTTCCAAGACGGACAAACTAGCTATTAAGCAGGTGGCTCATCAATGTACTTCCTCTCGTCAAATTTGATTCAAATAATCCATTTAGAGACCACATTCATAATTCCAATATTAGAAGAATAAATGACCTTCATTACTCTTAATTCAAAACGACTTTAGCTCAGAAAGCAGCGAATAACGCTGATGGTGATATTATCAATCACTTACGCAATGATATTAAATGCTCACTGACAGGAAAGTTAAATTTGAAAGTAAGCCCTAGCAGTTCCCTCTGTAGGACTCGTGTTATTCCGTAGACGAATTTTCATTTAGAACTTTTACCTTTTTAGTGCACTAAATATTGTTTTCTGTTACGTGAGTTCATCTCTAAATGGTCAGCATGCAGCCACATTTAAATACCAACTAAGTTAACATTCGATAAACTAACTAGTTCCATGTCATTTTTATATAACGTGCAGCGTGACTAATGCAACATGTAACTGCATACTAGCAAGTGTCCTGACTCAGCATTGCTGCCCCACCGTCTCTCGTTAGTGTGTACTGTAAACAGGTGGCGTTGTACTGTTAGTGCACTGACTTATTTTCTTTATTTACGTACGAGGGGGAATCATAACGTTTTGATTATCACTTCGAAAAAAACTGCTTTACTGAACTTGGCGGTTCTCTAAATGTTCACATTGCAATGCAACACATTTTTGACAACGATGGATGGCTCGGCCGGTTATTATGGTTGTACGAGGTTGTACTGAAAAGTAATGTCTCCGAATTGTTTGCATGAAAACTCTTAATGCTTTTTAAATAAAATAAACGTTTTTAACACTTTACATCTTTATTCTTCATGTCACCATAGAGAGCTCCGAATTGTAGAGTGTAACATGGCGGTGTGGAATGTAACTATGAGTGCTGTAATCGAGTTTCGAATTTGAAAAGTTCGTCCACACGTGGAGCACGCTGTCCTTCAGCATGACAATGCCACACCACACGCGAGCGCTGCACAGCTGCAACAATCCGAAGGCTCGGGTTCACTGTCACCGATCATCCTCCATACAGTCACGACCTGGCACCATCCGATTTTCGTTTGTTTGCAAAACTTAAAGAGCATCTTCGAGGACTTCACTTTGCTAGTGATGAAGTGGTGCAAGCAGAAGTGAGAGTATGGCTCCATCAACAATGTCAAACATTCTACAGTGATTTATCAACAAACTGGTCTCTCGTTGGGAGAATTGTGTTCGTCACAAGGCCAATTTTGAGAAATAAATTCGTAGACATGAAGAATAAAGATGCAGAATGTTGATAACGTTTGTTTAATTTAAGAAGTTGACGTCCTGGCACTCGCCCCAGTTGTACAGCCGACTTTGCTAGCGAAGCTACACTGACAAATACTCTCTCATTTGCCGAGACCATAGTTAGCATAGCCTTCAGCTACATTTGCTACGACCTAGCAAGGCGCCGTATTCAATTGATATTTATTATGTGAAGCATGTATCATCAAGGGAGATGTTCTACAATTGTGGATTAAAGTTAAGTATTATATCAACTACTTACTTTATTTGCTACTATTAATTCCTTTAACTGTTCCAGACCTCACGCCAGTCATCGTGTAATTAAACGCGTGCATTTCGGCCTCCTCTAGAAAAACAGTGTTGGCTTTTCTGCCAACACTACATATACACCGTTCGTGGACGAACCGGAGAACTTATTTTATTGCCGTCACGCCTATATATTGCGCATAAAATATTGATTTCCTTTAAAGCGTTCCCGCATAATACAGAGGAGTCCAAAAAAATGTATCCACTGTTTAAAAGTCCATAACTTGCAAACTAATTGACGGAGTTGTCTCATTTTTGGTGAAAGTGTACCTTAAAGTTCAACTTAAAGATATCACTGTAGGTGTTCGAAATGGTCACCATTAACATCCGCACACAAACGATGCCGCCGAAATGCAGCACGAACTACTGACTGCAAGGTGTTCAGTTGGATATTTGCACTTGAATGTACGATGGATTCTCGAAGTTTATCCAATGTGCGTGGCTTTTGTCGATAAACGACGTCCTTTAGTGTTACCCACAGGTAAAAGTCCAGAGAAGTTAGGTCTGGGGAACGTGGTGGATACTCCACAGCACCTCTACGGCCTATCCTCTTCCTGGTTGATTGTCGTCGAGATATGCCCTGATACGATTTTGGTAGTGGGCTGGGGAACCATCTCGTTGAAAGTAAACTCTTCCGTCTCCATATAAGTCTCGGATGGCATGTAAAATGGATGTTTGAAGCTTCTGAATTTACACCTCACCGGTAACTGTGCCGTCAAAGAAGAATGGCCCAATCAAGCCCCAGTAGGACAACCCACACCACACATTTACTCCTGGCAAATGCACGGCTTTGTCTACATGGACGTTCGGACTTTCGTCGGCCCTGTAGAAGCAATTGTGGCGATTTACTGTACCACTGAGTTTGAACTGTGCCTCATCAGACCACACAATCATCTCCGCAAATTCTTCATCGTTGTGCACCATGTTAGTAAACCACTCGCAGTACTCCATTCTACGATCTGGGTCGTCCTCGTTCATTGCGTGTAGCAATCGTGGGGCGTAGCACTTCCACTTTGCTGTCTTCAAAATTCGCCAAACACTTGAGCGACTCACTCCAGTTTCACGGGCACACTATCCCACAGACTTCTGTGGTGAGCGAGTGAATTGTTGTAACACACGACGGGAGTTACTGTTACCGGTCGTCCAGATCATTGTTTGTGTACATCTTTAACACAGCCTTCGGCTTCAAATTTGTCTCGAATGCGACGAATCGTTAAACGTGTCGGTGGCTCTGTTTGATATTCATTTCGCCATTGCCGTTGAACCTCATTAATGTTTTCGTACTCAAAATACCACTTCAAAACTGACTTCCTATCATCGAATGTAAGCCTTGCGCCAACCATGTTTACTCGAGTAACTAGGTGCGCCTAACAACGAAACACTACCTGGCGACTGTCATCTGACAAAACAAAACAACGCAATACAACGCTTGTGTGGCGATTGCCGGAACTACAAACTATTACACTGGCAAAGATGAGACAACTCCGTCAATTAGTTTGCCAGTTATGGACTTTTAAACAGTGGATAATTTTTTTTGGACCCCTCTGTATATGGCTGAGAAACGTGTAATACCTCTATCATTTTTGTTACTGCCAGTGCTCTTTTGTTTTATCTGTCACTGTAGTTTCCACGATTATGGAACCTTACGACAGCATGAGATAAACTGCAATAAAACTCTTTTTCGTTAAACAACACAAACAACGTCCGCCATCTTGCCACATCTGTTGCCAATCAAAATTTTTCTCCATCACTTCAACCATGATCTATGGTTGGCAAACCCTTCAGACAAAGCGTCAAATATTTGACAAGATTAGTGAAGTTTGACAAATGGTTTGATATTTTACAGAAGCCAGAAGACAGACTGAAGACAAGCCCTACATCTGAACTCTGCGAACGACAGAAAACTGCATGGTACAAGGCAGTCCGATTGTACTCCTTATTGCTAAGGCTTCTTCACGTTTCACTCGCGTGTGGAACGGGTATTGCCGTTGTGGGCGATATTAATCTAATCCATTCTTCACGGTCTCCACAAGAGTGGGGAGATTTACTTCGGGGGTTGTAGTATATTGTTAGATTCCTCACATAATGCAGGCTTTTAAAACTTTGTAAGAAGACTATCGTGCGATCGTCAGCGATCATGGGCATGCCATTTTAGGTTTTCAGCGTCATCCTGACACTCTCCCGTGGTTCAAACAAACCTGTAACATATTGAGTTGCCCTTCTTTCCATAGATTAAATAAGGCTTGATAGTCCTATATGGCATGAGCCCGACATATTTAACCAATTTTCTAATAATGGGCTGTAACGCGTCCTCTTATATTATTATGTTTTGCTATTGTTGTTGTTTGAAAAATCTTTATTCAGTCGGACGTCGAAATTTTGAAATAAAAGTTATTGTGGATGTTGTGTCATAAATATTTCGCGTGAAGCGCTGTTGCGACACAGGCAAAGATCAAGTGTGGAAACTAACCCACTGAATATTACAAATAATATTATTAAAGAATACAGCCGACTGCCTACATCAAATAAGAGGACACGTACATTCGCGAATGAGTGCTCAATAATAATAATAATAATAACAATAATAATAATAATAATAATAAACGTTAATACTGTGTAGGAAATATAGATGCGCTTGTACATACTCAAATGTATGTGAACATAACGAACGGGATAGAGGCACGTACATTTTGAGTGTAATGATCCCCGTGGCCTGGATAAAAAGAACTACAGTTAAATGCATTTATTCATCTTAAAACGTACATGCGTGGACTTCGAAATTAAATGAAAAGAAAGACTGCAGGTTCTGAATGTCGCGGCAAATATATTGAAATTGACGGTAGCGGCCACGAAAGGAAAAAGATGAACACATTCACGTACCTCTACTGTTGAGCAGCGTCGCCGTGAGGATCGTCGCCTCCATCTAAATCCTCTACATAAAATTAAAATAATAGTAATAATTTTCCAGAATTTCAGAAGCTGGGACTCATGGTATCACAAAAGACGAAATCGCTCTGCTTCAAAATCACTTCATTATTTAACCTAATGTTATCAGTAAGAAATGGCACAACACTTCTTAACACTAGGACAGGATAACAGCGAAAGATAACTTATTCTAACACTAATAAACGAAGAGCGTAAAGCTTCTTTTGTTCAGCAAATGCTTTACGCATTAATCTCTGGTAGTTGAACTAGTATCTATATATTCATAAAAAAAATTTATATAATTCCTTTACATTGCCCCCTTGGGCGAATCGTCCGAAGAAATGTCGAATTCCGGGCAATGAGCCCAACCGCTTTACACACTGGTAGTTCTTGACTCCTCTACACACGTACTTAAATGGCTTTGTTCACTTCTTTAATGGAGTTCTCTTCATCACTTAGTTTATATAGTTCTGCTGTTGGCACTGGTACTTAGCAAGGAAAACAAAACGTACACACTAGGGCACACAAAATACTGACATACTAGGTACAAAAATTACAACATCGTCCTTTACATTAAATACATGGATGTTACGTTACATCACCTTTTACATCGAATACATGGATATTACATTACATCGTCTTTTAGATACAAATACATGGATATTACATTACATCGTCTTTCACATCAAATACATGGACATTACATACATCGTCTTTTTGATCAAATACCTGGAAATTACATTACATCGTCTTCTAGATCAAATTTATAGTTCAGTTCTTTACGACGATTCACAGTGTCATTGTTCCTACGTACAAAAAACATCTTCAATCGCACGTTGACAATAACATTACATTTCACAAAGTTTTACAAGGACGTCATATATTTTAGTGTATCGATCCAGGCTGTATGGCTGCAGGGTATCTGGAGTAGTAAGAGGGGGAAATTCTTCCTTATAGTTGCTTATGCTCTCCACTTCCTCTTTTATACCAGGATCTATTTGATAATGCCCTTTCTGGGTTTCATAGTTGTCTCATCATGGGCAAGATCAACATGTAACAAATGAGATTCACAGAGATTAGTACTTATTCTAGCTTAACACTAACATGAGTACTGTTCAATGAACATGGGTGTCGTTTATTATATTTTGTTTTGTAACGTGGGACTTAAAGCATGAGCTGTAGTGGTAAGACTTTATTTAGAAGGTCAGAAAATCGAGTGTCTACGCCTCTTTGCACGATGGTGAGCGTCCATTTGAACGTAGATTTTTGCTTCCTATTCAAATTGCCCTCCAGCTTCACGCTGTCAGTCAATAATGTGTCAGTTATAAGCAACCGCACGCACAACAATGAGTCTGGCGGCAGGCTACGCGCCGATTGGAGTCTGGTAGACCTGCAAACAGCGCCGGATAGCGATGTCGCACGCGACGAACAATACATTTCCGTGAAGCGTTTTGTACAGCGTTCGTAGAGTTTACGAAACTACCGCGCTTTATCATTTAGCTTGCCAACGGCACACTGCCCTATACTTTGCACAAACACTCGTGCCGTAACAGGCTTTCTCGATTTACCAAATCTTCTTTATTTCGAAGGAGAAGGCTTGTGGTATAATAGTATTCGCACTGGTTCCTATGCGTGTATCTCAGATGTCACTGACACTGAATAACTCACTGTCGTTGGGTAACTATACACCGTCCCGTTGATTTTCTTTCTGTTCCCCCCTCCCCCCCCCCCCCCCCCCAAAAAAAAAAGAAAAAGATTATAGCTCATTCCTCAAAATATTTCGTTATAGAAGTTCGTATGTGAATGTGTTCACAGGACATCGTGCCTCTAGTACTACAGTTCGCAATCGCGATACTATCTGACATCTCACAGGGCATAAGAGAGGCAAGAAGTGCTTTTAGAAATTGTCTCCAAATGAGGCAAAATCTGTTCATTTACTACCTGCGAGTTACTGTGGGGGGGAGAATTTCATCTTTACGTCACCCAAGATTGTAACAACGCATGGTACACATCAAAAACAAGTAGAAAGAAATTAAAAAAAACATACATAAATAAATCACTATACTAAGGTTCATACATAAATATAAAAATTAAAATGTTAGGCAGTACGAACAACAGATTGATAATGAAGCTTGGCCGTAATACGCTATACTGATTTCAGAGGCTATGTCTGTGTTTGTTCATGTTTACTTGTGTGCATCATTGCATCACCGGCACGTGTACATTATATATCGAACGTGACCTAAGTCCTTTCTTTCTCTAATTCTTCACAAAACGTTTCCAACTCGGATTGGACAAAATATTGCAAACATAAGAGAAAATCAGTGCATACATTGCTCTAAAATCAGCATAGATTCTTGGTACTCTCATGCCAAAGATAAGACCAATTATTAAAACTTTCTGGTGTTGCTGAGCGACAAGTAGTGTACTTCTAAGTGATCTTGGTAATATTCTGTAACGTAGATCGTAAGTCGTAGTGACATAAGAGTAATATAGTTGCTTCTCTTCGCCGGTTGAAGTCTCGTAGCATCTCAATGAACGCCGCCTGTAAAGAATTAAGGTTTTTTCGGCATTTTCCAATTTCTCTGCCCGTCAGTTTCCTTTAACTTACCTCGTACATATTTCTTTTACTTTATTCTAGAAGACACGTTATTAAGTATGCCTCATATCATGTTTACAAATCGTACCTCAGCAGTGTACTTGCACTCAAACGTGTGTATAAAGTTGAAAAATTATTTTTATTTCAGTAAGATCACTAGTTTTTTTAAAATTATTCCTAAACTCTATCTTTGGATGCACTTTACTTAGATCAGGTTGTCGTGCGTATGGTGTATGACACGCTAAACTTTCATTAGCAGCCAGAAATCATATTACCATCGGCACATAAAAAAATTAATATCGTTTTGCTCGATATATTCATAAGTAAAGCCTAGTGGTGTAGACACGTAAAAAAAATATATACATTCTCTCTGCAACATGGCATGTACTTGCGTGGCCGTATACTTATGTACCTTTGGGAGTCCAATATTTTCTGTAACTTACCCTCTACCTTATGATCATGAAACAGAAGCAGCAAAAAAAAAAAGCTTACATCTACTTCGTTCCGAGGTCTGTGATAATTGTTCGCTCCAGAAGCCCTTGTACATAAACTTAAAACTAAAATACCACTGTGATCAGAAACTATTCAGTCAACCTTCCAAGTACATCCTATGTTAACATTGATAGTTATCAATTGACGTGTATGTCCTAGTCTACCGTATCTTTCTTCGTCGTCGGCGTTGTCGTTGTTACCGTGAGGCACCGTTATACCAAGTGGAAAGGCGCGTCGATCTTAGAGCATGAGATATGGTAACACTAAGTCATTGACAACACACAACGGTCACGGTAGCACCCGATTCCAGAATAGCTGCAGTAGTTAGGATCTACGAACTACACCTTCTTGACCAGGTCCCCAAAACATAACTCGTGACGAGATCCCTTCGAAGCAAATTGTCATAAAGATCATCTATAAAGGCTTCGTACAACGGTAAGAAATGTTGCAGTTTATGGAATAATAACAGATACGACCAAACTGTCTTGTTTCTTCTGTTTTATTTAACGCAACTTTGTTCACAGTTTCATTTCGCATTGGAGTATATGCGAAACCCTTTGATGAACAGTTTTGGTTGCTCGACACCAACAGTCAATGATAATAATACAGCATTTTGTAATTGACACTTCTAGTTTAGCCACCGCCTCCACGAATGTTTGTTAGGCGTAAGACAATTACACACTTTTCTCTCCGATCCGCAATTATTGAGAGTTCGCGTAAAAGTTATCGCGTCCCTCGTGGGATGCGTATAGATTTATCCCGGAATTGACCGCCCTGTAGATGTACTCAATTTAATGACCACACTTCACTATCTGCGATTTCGTGTAACTAAATGTCCTTTTGTTACTCCGATTGTATACCATAGTTATTTAAAACTCGCCCCTATATTTTTTCACAATGCACAATTAGCACTTCTTTAGTTGTTTTTTCTAAGAGTAAACGAAAAAAATGACGCCGTGTCATCGGCTTCGTCGATATAAAACAAAAGACCTCAATGCGCCCAATTTTACCTCTTCTTATAGGATCGGCTACCTTACTCATTAATTTACTACATATTATTTCCAATAACACTAAACAGGTATCGCCTTTATATTTTAATTGTATTCAAAAGCATGTTATTATTATTATGACCGAACAAATCGCTCGGCGTGCGTTTTTAACGATAGCTTTACACTCGCCCAGCCTTTATTCATGCAATATTATATAGAAATATACAGACAGGACCGAAAGATCGATCTCTCTACCGTTACCAATAGAGGCAAATACGCTATTCAAGTTCCGTTACATCTATCTTGACTCGTATTGTTACACTAGCTTGCTTGTGTATTGAGTCCACAATCACTGACAAATGTAAACAGAAGTAGTGAAATGCTCTGATTCACCTAACTGCATAGGAAGATATACCTACTTTAACCTAATCATATTTCTTCTTTTTACCATAGTTTACTTATTTCACTCGTGTGCATAGATAGATATAAAGTGTGATACTTAAACATGGTGGAATTTCCTCAAGTCTGTGTGCACAGAGTTCTTTGATTTTACCATTGTGAGGATACGCAAGTAAATAACATCCGTCATGCGGAATATGTACAATAATATACGGAACCACAAATCTGGTAACACCATGTAGCTGTTTGTCAAAATGTTTCTTGTGGCGTTGAGCTTGTTCTGTAATAGAGATCAATACCTGTCTTACCTTTTCATTTAAATCTCCAGGTTGTCTTGGAACAGATGGGATGGGGTTAACCCATACATACTTTTCTTTCATATTGTATATTAATTCCGACCGTGTAACTGTTGTTTCGTAAATCGGAAGATTATTTACTACCTGTTCAAAAACCTTTACGTATTCAATCCATTTAGACTGTTTGTTAGCTACATACGTCCTCATAAACCTGTTCAATTCACGAAAAACTCTTTCTATGAGGTTGGATTGCGGGCTATATTTGGATATCAAAATTTGTTTCACCTGCTGCTCTTTTAGAAATTGTTTCCAAGCATGGCATGTAAAATTGGTTGCATTATCCGATAAGATCGCCTGCGGTTTCCCAACAGACGGAAAGTAGTCATTTAGCATACGCCTAATAATAGGCTTAGCTGCGGTTGTTTTTGTGGCATACAGTTTCACATAATTCGAAAATACATCATATACACCAATTGTATATTTCACCCCTCCTCTTGCAGAGGGTAAAGGACCCATAGCATCTATGCATACCAGCTCTAGAGCGTTTTTTGGTAAAATAGGATGTAACTCTGTCTCGCAGTTCAGATCGACAGGCTTAGCTTTTTGACAAACAATACAAGTTTTCAAAATTTGTTGTGTGCGTCGAAGCATATTGGGAAAATAGCAGTACACATTCAACTTTTTACAGCACTTGCGGGCACCGTAGTGTCCCCAAGTGAAATGAGTATGCCAAATTAAACTTTTCTTACACGCTTCGGGTACACAAACACACCACACATCGCTGCTTAGGTTTCTCCTATAGAAGAACACATCTTTATACAACTTGTAATGCTGTCGTACAGGTGCAGGTGGGTTATTGTTTAATTGAAATCTGACTTACTTCCACCGCTCATCTTCTTCCTGCAATTTCGCCATGTTGTTACACATGTCCAACAAAATATTTTCTAATTTTAGTCTCTTTTATGAGCATACCCTCAAATTCTGTGTTTTGTTCTATCAACTCTTCAAACTGGGTAATCCTTGGGGTAACCGTGACAGTGCATCGGCGATTACGTTGTCTTTGCCCTTCACATGCGTTTAAGCTCACGCAGGCTGGCGTGAGGTCTGGAACAGGAAAAGGTAATTCATATAGCCAATAACGTACGTTTCTGCTGGAATACTTAACTTTAATCCACAATTGGTGAACATCGGTCTGGCGGTACATGCATCACAAGATTAATAGCAAATGATAATGGCGCCTTGCTAGGTCGTAGCAAATGACGTAGCTGAAGGCTATGCTAACTACCGTCTCGGCAAATGAGAGCGTAATTTGTCAGTGAACCATCGCTAGCAAAGTCGGCTGTACAACTGGGGCGAGTGCTAGGAAGTCTCTCTAGACCTGCCGTGTGGCGGCGCTCGGTCTGCAATCACCGATAGTGGCGACACGCGGGTCCGACGTATACTACCGGACCGCGGCCGATTTAAAGGCTACCACCTAGCAAGTGTGGTGTCTGGTGGTGACACCACAATTTCAAAATCGTAAGAGTGCAAAAACAAAGTCCACCGCACATGGCGATTATGTAGTAACTTACATGTGAGTAAAAAGCTTAAGCCTAGTGGTCACTGTAGACTCTTATATGTTTGCCAAATAGATAATAATTAAATTTCTTGAATGCCCACACAATAGAAAGGGCTTCTAACTCTGTGGTGAAATATCTGCGTTCGCATTCTGATAGTGTGCGGCTAGCAAAACCGATAACTTCAACATTGTCTGTGCCCCCACGTTCGTCCAGCTGAAACAGACAGGCTCCTAATCCCGAAAATGAATCATCTGCCGCTATACAAAAATCTTTGCTCATGTCAGGATGTTCTAAAATATGGGAGTTTACCAAAGCATGTTGTATAGTATCAAAATCAGCTTGGCACTGTTGCCTCCAGTTCCACTGTTTGTCCTTCTTTAATAGGTGTAATTATGCAGGGCTATTGAGCAATTGGTTCGGAACGAACCGGCGGAAAAATGAACACAAGCCTACGAATGCCTTTAGCTATCGCTTTGTGCAAGGAACTGGAAAATTTTTTATCGCTAATAGTTTCTCAGGGTCAGGCTTTATTCCAGCGGGCGAAATTATGTGACCGAGAAATTTGATGTCTTTTCTTACAAATTTAGATTTCTTAACGTTATCTGTAACACCAGCTGCTGAAAACCTCTGTAACATCCTGTCTAAAAGATCTACATTTTCATCGCAAGTAGGTGTTGCTATTAAGATGTCTTCTATATATACTGTGAGTTTGTCTAAGAGGTCAGGCCCTAACACGGTGTCGAGTACAGTAATGAAAACACCAGCACTCACGTTTAACCCGAAGGGCAAAACGCAATACTGGTAGGACCTGCCTGCAAATATGAATGCTGTGTATTTGTTACTTTCAAGTGATAGAGGAATTTGCCAGTACGAACTATGGAGGTCGACACTAGTTGATAATTGTACTCCGTGGAACCGCTGCAATTGTTCTTCTAGGTTTTCAGGTCGGGTGGTCGCTGGATCAATAATCTTATTGATTTCCCTGGCATCGAGAACAAGTCTCACCGATTTATCCGCTTTCTTTACTGCAAGCAATGGACTGCAATACGGCGATACGGAGGTCTCTATAATATTCCATGCAAGCATCCTCCTCATCTCCTGGGCCACTGCCTCTCTTTGTGACCACGATATGGAATAAGTGTTTTTGCAGAACGTGTCGTGGGGCCGGACATTCATGCTATATTGATACGTTCTAATAACTCCAGGTTTCCTGTCGAACACGCGTACATAACGTAACAATACACTTCTGAGGTCGTCCTTTTGTTGCTGAGAGATTCCTGTGCATTCTGATATTTTATCCTCAAATTCGTGCTGCTCTACTTGCTGACACCACATTCCGTTCGAGTCATAGCTTCGAAAGGTGTTGACTTTTAAAATTTGGATGTGTATAGCTTGACAAGGTTTGGCGTAGCTAATTTTGACTTCTGTCAAATCTACAGTACAGTTCTTCTCATTTATAAACAGATAATACTTCCCAGTTTTTAGGTTAATTTTTGCGCATTTTTCCCTTAAGAAATCCATGCCAAAAATACACCGTTCCGTCAGTCGTTCCACTACTAGAAAAATTGCCTGAAAAACAATATCTTCCATTTGTATTTCGACCATGGTTTGTACCTTAATTAATTTAGATTTTCCACCTATGGCTCCTAATACCCTGCAGTTCTGCAATGGATAGGTCGGTAAAGCTTTGTGGCTGTCAATCTCTTTAAACAATGCCTTCGACATAACACTAATTTTTGCGCCACTATCCACAAGGATATGAGTGGGTATTTTTCCTACTATAGCCTGTATGCTAGCTTGCACTAGACCACTGCACTATACAAATGTGGTTCTCCCTCATTGGTTAACAAATCACGCATGTCCGTTTCATCTTGATATCTTAGCAAGTTATTGTCATGGTAGCATGGATAGCCCCCACGATTATTCATGGCCAACATTGGGGAGCATAATGAAGCCACGTTTAGTTTAACGCCCCTTATTACTGTTTGTAGGTGTTTCGTTCGTCACTTCTATAATATTCACCCCCGACGTGTTGTTACTCCATTGCACATTGCGATCATGATTTTGTTCGGAGATTACAGGCGTAGTGTTATTTTGAGCTTGGGACTGATAGTGTTGATTGCTAATCGGGTAATGCCACTGCACATTTCGTGGGTTAGTCGTGTTGTTGCTAAATTGAGGCTGAAAATTACTGTGAGCGTTACCCCACTGATTTCCGTTGTTGTTCCTATTCCAGTTTCGCTTCCGGTTACCGGAATAGCCAAAATAGTTTCTGTCCCCATTTTTTTCATTTTCTTTTAAATCCTGGATTAAAATTTTGATTTTCAAATTGTCAATATCCCGAGGCCGGCCGGAGTGGCCGTGCGGTTCTAGGCGCTACAGTCTAGAACCGGGCGACCGCTACGGTCGCAGATTCGAATCCTGCCTCGGGCATGGATGTGTGTGATGTCCTTAGGTTAGTCAGGTTTAATTATATCTCAGTTCTAGGAGACTTATGACCTCAGAAGTTAAATCGCGTAGTGCTCAGAGCCATCTGAGCCATTTGAACCAATATCCCGATTCATACAGTTTAGATCTTCACGCACCACTTCTATTACTTGATCCCCTACCCCTATTTTTAGTTGTGTCAGTTGTGTCGTCAGGTTATTGTGCATTTCAGTAAGGGTTTTTACATCACTGTCTAGCTTGTTCATTTGGTCTGTTACATTCCGTATCTGTGTGTAGCGAGCACGGGACCCCGAGCTAATGTGGCCTTCCTTCCTTTCCGGGCTGCATACCTTCCCTTTCCGTATCCTTCCCCATCCCCCATCTTCGCCCCCCCCCCCCCCTCACCTCTGGCTCTTTCCTTCCCTTTCTCCCCCTCTGGGAGTATGGTTTGTGCCTACGTCCGGAGACGGACGCTTGTAAATGTACCGCACTCTTCGCCTTCCTTGCTTGTATGTCTTCATCTTTCTTCGTCCTTCCCTTTTTCATTACCTCTTCTCTTTACCTCTTCTCTTTACCTCTTCTCTTTACCTCTTCTCTTTACCTCTTCTCTTTACCTCTTTACCTCTTCTCTTTACCCTTTTCTCCGCTGCGGCGTTTGAGACCTCTCTTCTTTCCTTTCCCTGTCTCTTTCTTCCTCCCTGTGCGTGTCTGAAGGCCGACCCACGCACTTCCATGCGTAGCCGGTGACGGGGTAACGCGTAATTCCCCGCCCCGGGTAGACAGGTAGGACACGTACGTACCCCCTGGTAACGGCCAGGCCCAGGGAGGGGTGATTACCCGAGCTGATACCTTCCGAAAGTGCCGATTGGTCCCTCCGTCCGTTTGTCGGGAGGTGTGACCTGAGATGTGAACAATCACCTAAGGCGGGTGTGCCCTCGGTGAGGGCCCCCACAAGGGAGGAGCGCGCCATCGGAGACGCCGGTAATCATGGGGGATTCTTCCGCAGTGGTTTCCTCACCTTGCTAATCGGGTAATGCCACTGCACATTTCGTGGGTTAGTCGTGTTGTTGCTAAATTGAGGCTGAAAATTACTGTGAGCGTTACCCCACTGATTGGTCCCTCCGTCCGTTTGTCGGGAGGTGTGACCTGAGGTGTGAACAATCACCTAAGGCGGGTGTGCCCTCGGTGAGGGCCCCCACAAGGGAGGAGCGCGCCATCAGAGACGCCGGTAATCATGGGGGATTCTTCCGCAATGGTTTCCTCACCTTCCACTATGTCTGCTCACAAACGTAAGTTCACTGAGTCTCAGCCACAGACGGTTCTTCCATCGTTGCCACAGTTCCTTGTTGTTTCTCGGTCTGACGAAGGTCACGACTTTTCCACGGTCAACCCTTTCATTATTCAGAAAGGTGTCGACGCAATTGCGGGTCCTGTAAAGTCTTGTTCCAGATTACGGAATGGCACCCTGTTGTTGGAAACACACAGTGCCCTCCAGGCTCAAAAATTGCTGCGTACTTCTCTGCTCCACACCTTCCCTGTCCGGGTGGAACCGCACCGTACCTTAAATTCCTCGCGTGGAGTCGTTTATACACGCTCCCTCGATGGATTGTCTGACGAAGAAATTCAGCACTACCTGTCTGACCAGGGCGTCACAGCTGTTCATCGGGTTATGAAAAGGGTTGACTCGAACATCATTCCAACCCGCACTGTCTTCTTGACATTTGACAAAGTTCAACTCCCATCAAAAATCAAAGCAGGCTATGAGATAATTTCCGTTCGCCCTTATGTCCCAAACCCTACGCGTTGCTATCGATGTCAGCGGTTCAATCACACCAGCCAGTCCTGTTCCAATCCGGCCAAATGTGTTACGTGTGGCAAGGATGCCCATGAGGGTGCTTGTCCACCTCCATCTCCTCGCTGCATCAACTGTATGGGTGACCACGCTGCTTCCTCTCGAGATTGCCCGTTTTTAAGGACAAAAAACTCATCCAGGAAATAAGAGTGAAGGAAAAGGTGTCGACCTTTGCTGCTCGAAAGTTACTTGCCAGTCGACAGCCCACTGTGCCTCAGAATGGAAAATACAGCACTGTCCTTGCTTCTCCTCGGCCAACAAAGGAGGCGGCCACGCAGACTTGCGACCTCACCTTTAGTACCACGGTCGTCAGATCGGCCAGCGCAAAGATCGCCCGTTCAACCTCACCACTTTCGCCTGCCCACTCTATGGCTCACCCTTCGTCGGGTTCTGCTAAATCTCGAGCCCAAAAGTCAGACGCCAAGTCTTCGAAAAAAGAGCATTCTCGTGAAGAGTTTTTACGTACCGCAACTTCACAACCATCGGTTCCTCCTTCATCTAAACATCATACTTCCAAGAAGGCTACGAAGAAACACAGTTCCTCTCCTTCTCCGCCAAGGCGTGTCCCATCTACAGCACCACCTGGCGGAAATCGCCCTCGGCCGTCTTCTGTGTCGCCGAGGCGCACTGCTGGTGGCCGGTCAACTGGCCGATCGTTGGTGGCTGGAGCTGCTCCTGACCAACCTATGGATCAGGATCTTCTGCCTTCGACTGAATGCCATTCCATGCTGTCGGTCGCAAGCTCTGAGCAGTCGTTGAGTTGACAGCACCTTTGGTCACGTTCCTCCATTTTCTGTTCACCCTATGTCCATTATCCACTGGAATATCCGCGGCATTCGAGCCAATCGGGATGAATTGTCGATCCTCTTACGATCCTACTCGCCGGTCATCTTCTGTCTTCAGGAAACAAAGCTGCGTCCCCATGACCGCTTTGTTCTCCCTCATTTTCAGTCCGTCCGATATGACCTCCCCTCTGTTGAAGGCACTCCAGCCCATGGAGGACCCATGATTCTGCTCCACGATACTCTCCATTATCACCAAATCCCCTTAAACAGTTCCTTCCAAGCTGTCGCCGTCCGTCTTTCCCTTTCTGGATACACGTTCTCTCTTTGTACGGGATACATTCCATCGTCCACACCAATGGCACGAGCTGATCTCCTTCATCTTCTTGGTCAGCTTCCACCCCCCTATTTGCTGGTTGGGGACTTCAATGCCCACCACCCGCTTTGGGGATCTCCACATCCTTGTCCACGTGACTCACTATTGCTAGACGTCTTCCACCAAGCGGATCTAGTCTGCCTCAACACTGGGGTCCCCACATTTTTGTCTGCCTCCATGACAAATTTATCTCATTTGGACCTTGCGGTCGGTACTGTTACGCTAGCTCGGCGCTTCGAATGGTTCGCCCTTGATGATACACACTCGAGTGACCACTTTCCATGTGTTCTTAGACTGCAGCCTCAACTGCCATATATGCGCTCGCGACGCTGGAAGTTTGCCCAAGCCGATTGGACACTTTTTTCGTCTCTAGCGACATTCGATGACCGTCGCTTTCCCAGCGTCGACGATGAGGTCACACATATTACCGACGTTCTCCTCACAGCTGCGGAACGTTCAATACCACGCACCTCCGAATTGCCCCGGCGCCCCCCAGTTCCTTGGTGGAACGAGGCATGCCGTGACGCAATACGTGAGCGGCGACGTGCTCTTCGCATTTTCCGTCACCATCCAACTTTGGCAAACTGTATCCGATATAAGCAGCTCCGTGCGCGATGCCGTCGCGTCATCCGCGATAGCAAGAAGGCAAGCTGGAAATTCTTTATTAGCTCATTTAACACCTTCACTCCCTCCTCGGAAGTTTGGAGTCGGCTTCGACGGTTCTCAGGCGCGCCTAGTTTCTCCCCGGTCTCTGGGCTCACTGTCGCGCATGATACCTTAGTGGACCCCGTCGCAATTTCTAACTCATTGGGTCAGCACTTTGCTGAGATTTCGAGCTCTTCAAATTACCCGCCAGCGTTTCTCCCGAAGAAACGTGCAGCGGAAGTGCGACATCTTGCTTTCTCCTCTCAAAATCACGAAAGCTACAATACTGTTTTCTCCATGCGGGAACTCCAACATGCCCTCTCTTCTTCTCGTTCCTCCGCCCCAGGACCGGATGGTATCCATGTCCAAATGTTGCTGCATTTATCAACCCATAGCCTGCGTTACCTCCTTCGCCTTTACAATCGAATTTGGACCGACAGTACCTTTCCCAGGCGATGGCGGGAAGCTATTGTCGTTCCCGTTCCGAAACCTGGAAAGGACAAACATCTCCCCTCTAGCTATCGCCCCATTTCTCTCACGAGTAGTGTCTGTAAGGTTTTGGAGCGTATGGTGAATTACCGTTTAGCTTGGTGGCTGGAATCCCGCAGTCTTTTAACACCAGCCCAATGCGGATTCCGAAAGCATCGTTCTGCCGTTGACCATCTTGTTGCTCTCTCCACTTATATCATGAACAATTTTCTCCGGAAACGCCAAACGGTAGCAATATTTTTGATCTGGAGAGAGCATACGATACCTGTTGGAGGACAGGCATCCTCCGCACACTGTTCTCTTGGGGCTTTCGAGGCCGGCTGCCCCTTTTTCTTCGCGAATTTATGGCAGAGCGCACATTTAGGGTGCGGGTGAACACTACTCTCTCCCGTACTTTCTCCCAAGAAAACGGGGTACCCCAGGGCTCCGTGCTGAGTGTTGTACTGTTTGCCATCGCCATTAATCCAATTATGGATTGTCTCCTTCCTGATGTCTTGGGCTCCCTCTTTGTGGACGATTTTGCGATCTACTACAGCTCTCAACGGATCAGCCTGCTTGAAAGACGTCTTCAAGGATGTCTCGATCGCCTCCACTCGTGGAGCATCGAAACCGGCTTCCGTTTCTCACCCAGTAAGACCGTTTGTGTTAATTTTTGGCGACGTAAGGAGTTTCTTCCGCCCTCCTTACATCTAGGTCCTGTCAACCTTCCGTTTTCCGACGTCGCTAAATTCTTGGGTCTTATGTTTGACAGAAAACTGTGCTGGTCCTCCCACATTTCCTATCTTTCGGCTCGCTGTCTGCGTTCCCTTAACACCCTCCGTGTCCTGAATGGTACCTCCTGGGGAGCGGACCGAGTGGTCCTTCTCCGCCTCTATCGCGCCTTAGTGCGCTCGAAATTGGATTATGGAAGCATAGTCTACTCCTCTGCTCGGCCGTCTATTCATCGGCGTCTCGACTCTATCCACCACCGTGGTTACGTTTAGTGTCTGGAGCTTTTTACACCAGCCCTGTGGAAAGCCTTTATGCTGAGACTGCTGAACCTCCGCTGTCCAATCGGCGGGCAGTTCTTCTGAGTCGTTATGCTAGCCATCTGTCTTCCATGCCTGCTAATCCAGCCCATGACCTTTTTTTCGACACCTCCTTTGATGTCGGGTATGCAGGCCGCTACTCCTCCCTACTACCCCCGGGAGTCCGCTTCCGTCAACTGCTCCATTCTCTCTCCTTCCGCTTTCCTAAAACCTTCTTGACAACTTGGGGTACAGCACCGCCTTGGCTCCGTCCCCGGATCGACTTGCTCAGAGACCTATGTCAATTTCCCAAGGATGGTACCCCTACACTTGTTTACCGTCGGGCATTTGCTGCTCTATGTGCACAAATGACGGAAGCCACATTTATTTACACCGACGGCTCGAAAACATCGTTAGGTGTAGGGAGTGCCTATATTGTTGGTGACACCCCAAATCACTTTCGGCTTCCCGACCAGTGTTCGGTTTATATAGCGGAGCTTTACGCTGTTCTCCAGGCTGTCCACTACATCCGCCGCCATCAGCGGATACAGTACGTAATCTGCTCAGATTCTCTCAGCTCTCTCCTAAGTCTCCAAGCTCTTTACCCTGTGCACCCTCTGGTCCACCGGATTCAGGACTGTCTGCGCTTGCTCCACCTGGGGGGCGTCTCAGTGGCGTTCCTCTGGCTCCCGGGACACGCTGGTATCTGTGGGAATGAGGCGGCCGATATAGCGGCCAAGGCTGCAGTCTCTCTTCCTCGGCCAGCTATTCAGTCTCTTCCGTTTACCGATCTACGGAGCGGTTTATGTCGCCAAGTTGCTCATTTATGGCATGCGCATTGGTCAACACTTCCCCATAATAAATTGCGGGAAGTGAAAGCCCTTCCTTGCGCTTGGACCTCTTCCTCCCGAACGCGTCGTCGGGAGGAGGTAATTTTAGCTAGACTCCGGATAGGGCACTGTCTTTTTAGCCATCGACATCTTTTAAGCGGTGATCCTCCCCCACTCTGTCCCCACTGCTCTCAGCTGTGGACGGTCAGACACCTTTTAATTGAATGCCCCTATTTTAGTCCGTTACGCTCCCGTCTACAGCTATCGCCTGATCCATCGTTGATTTTAGCAGATGACACGCGCTCAGCTGACCGCGTTCTACAGTTTATTAGTGACAGTGAAATGACGTCAGTCATTTGATTTTTTTTTTTTTGGGGACAACCAACCCCTTTCTATAGTGGATTTTTAAGCATTCCTTCTGCCTTTAGTTTCTCAAATTTTATGACTTTGTTCCCCTTGCTGCTGATTTTAAATTTCGTTTTTTTCCTGTTTCCTACGTCACGGGCTGGGCGCTAATGACCATAGAAGTTTTGCGCCCTAAAACCACAAACAAAAAAAAAAAAAAACAAAAAAAAATTCCGTATCTGTGCTGTGACATTTTCTATCTGCGTTGTGATATTTTCGGCCTGTGTATTCATTTGGGCTGTTACATTCCCTATCTGTGCTGTGACATTTTCTATCTGCGTTGTGACATTTTTGGCCTGTGCATTCATTTGGGCTGTTACATTCTCTATCCGTGCTGTGACATTTTATATCTGTGTATTCATTTGGACTGTTACATTCCCTATCTGTGTTGTTATTATTCTAAACATCTGCATAATGCCTGTCTCTGTTGGACCTGGTACATGTGCGGAATCCAGAATAGTTTCTAGAGTTGATATATTTTCGTCTGTCGCTTGCGTCTGAGTTCCACTAGTCGCTGCGTCTGCGGTATCTGTATCTGCAATGTTTTCTATCTCTGTGTCAGGTATAGGTTGACCAACTGATTCCTCATCTGACGAATTATCCATCGTTTTGGTTTGTGATCTTAATTTCACCATAGCTGTATGTAATCGTAAACCAACGTGCAGCCGAACTTCACTAGTATTGCGACTCGTACGACACGTAAACAAATCACAGATGACGTCGCGATCTTTCGCGTAATTCAATGTAGTAAAATATGTGTCTGGTAAAACAGTAGACTGATAATTGACTTTTACGCGCGCAATCAGTGAAAATGATCCGCCATCTTGTGACGCATTCACGTATATTTTACTAACAGCAATCTACAAATTATCTATAAAAATTGAAATTTTGAAAAAAATGCGTGCTACGCTGTGGGTGTAGGAAAAATGCTGTTCAGTCCCACATTTACGGTCAGCTAAAAGCGTAGTAGTGCTGTTGCTCTTACCTTAAGTATTTCCTTTTGCCGGTCGTTTCCTTAGTGGTCGCTTAAAAATTTGATGTTCCAGAAGTTCCGCCTTTTTTTCAAAATTTTTATTTTATGGATATATGTGAATTTTATGGGCTGATTTCGTTAGTAAATTTGGTGATCTTATACGCAGCTAGCGTAACATGTAACAGAAACAATTGGTTATAGTCGCAATAATGCATGGGAAAAATTACTTAAATATTTCCACTTAAAATATGTACTAATTTTTTCTGAAAATTAACAAGCGTCATGGCGCTCGGTCGCCATTTGTAACGCGTCCTCTTATATTATTATGTTTTGCTATTGTTGTTGTTTGAAAAATCTTTATTCAGTCGGACGTCGAAATTTTGAAATAAAAGTTATTGTGGATGTCGTGTCATAAATATTTCGCGTGAAGCGCTGTTGCGACACAGGCAAAGATCAAGTGTGGAAACTAACCCACTGACTATTACAAATAATATTATTAAAGAATACAGCCGACTGCCTACATCAAATAAGAGGACATGTACATTCGCGAATGAGTGCTCAATAATAATAATAATAACAATAATAATAATAATAATAAACGTTAATACTGTGTAGGAAATATAGATACGCTTGTACATACTCAAATGTATGTGAACATAACGAACGGGATAGAGGCACGTACATTTTGAGTGTAATGATCCCCGTGGCCTGGATAAGAAGAACTACAGTTAAATGCATTTATTCATCTTAAAACGTACATGCGTGGACTTCGAAATTAAATGAAAAGAAAGACTGCAGGTTCTGAATGTCGCGGCAAGTATATTGAAATTGACGGTAGCGGCCACGAAAGGAAAAAGATGAACACATTCACGTACCTCTACTGTTGAGCAGCGTCGCCGTGAGGATCGTCGCCTCCATCTAAATCCTCTACATAAAATTAAAATAATAGTAATAATTTTCCAGAATTTCAGAAGCTGGGACTCATGGTATCACAAAAGACGAAATCGCTCTGCTTCAAAATCACTTTCATTATTTAACCTAATGTTATCAGTAAGAAATGGCATAACACTTCTTAACACTAGGACAGGATAACAGCGAAAGGTAACTTATTCTAACACTAATAAACGAAGAGCGTAAAGCTTCTTTTGTTCAGCAAATGCTTTACGCATTAATCTCTGGTAGTTGAACTAGTGTCTATACATTCATAAAAAAAAAATATATAATTCCTTTACAGGGCGTACCAACGATTTCTAAATTATCATATTTGTAGACTGATTTTCCCAGTGTCCTACCAGTAAACCGATGTCTGCCACATGCTTTACCTACAACTGAGATCGTTCCATTTCATATTCCTACAAATTGTTAAACCCATATATTTGTCATAAATTAATAGTCTACGATGAGTCGCACAAACGCCGGCCGGTGTGGCCGAGCGGCTCTCGGCGCTTCAGTCTAGAAGCGCGCGACCGCTACGTTCTCAGGTTCGAATCCTGCCTCGGGCGTGGATGTGTGTGATGTCTTTAGGTTGGTTAGGTATAAGTAGTTCTAAGTTCTAGGGGATTGATGACCTCAGATGCTAAGTCCCATTGTGCTCAGAGCCATTTTTTTGACTCGCACAAGTGTTTTGTAAGCAACTACTTTTGTAGACCTACTTCATTTTCTCAGTATCCTACCAATGAACAAAAGTCTGCTACTTACCCTACTACCTACGGCTAAACCTCTCTCATCATTCCGTTTTATACCTGAACACATTATTATACTCAGTTTTGAGTTTAATGATTTCAGCTGTAACTCACTGATATTGCGATCATACGACACTACATTTCAGCGTTTAGTGAAGCACGCAGTTTTACATTTCTGGTAGTTTAAGGAAGGTAATAGTCTTTTTACCACTTTGAAATCTTACCAGGCTCAAATGGTTCAAATAGCTCTGAGCACTATAGGACTTGACATCTGAGGTCATCAGTCCCCTAAAACTTAGAACTACTTAAACCTAACTAACCTAAGGACACCACACACATCTGTGCCCGAGGCAGGATTCGAACCTGCGACCGTAGCGGTCGTGCGATTCCAGACTGAAGCGATTAGAACCGCTAGGCCACCACGGCCGGCCCTTACCAGGATCTGACTGAGAATTTGTCAGCTTTTTTTACAAATTACAAATAACTGCATCATCTGTGAAAAGTCTGAGGTTACCATTAATATTGCGCGCAAGATAACATTAATAGCAAGGGACCCTACATACTTCCCTGGGGTACACCCAAAGTTACTCCTGCATCCAAGATAATGAACTGCGTCCTTCTTGCCATGAAATCCTCAGTTCAATCAAAAATTTCGCTTGATACCCCCTCAGAGTCCTATTTTCGATAATAAATGTAGGTGTGGTACTGAGTGTAATGCTAATGCTGCATCTCGCTGGCTGCCGTGAGCCATGGCTTTCAGGATGTCACGTGAGAAAAGTGCATGTTGCGTTGAACATTATCGATATGTTCGAGATATGTCATTTCATTTGAGCTTGTATGTTCTAAGATTACGTAAAAATTGGATGTCAGTGATATTCTACAGTAGTTTTAAGAACTTTTTGTAGGTGGGTGTGACCTGTGTTTTCTTCCAACTACTGGGCACATTCAAATTCTGTATCATCCAGGAATGTTTGAACATTTGACTTTACTGCCAGTGACAGTCTTTACACATGACCAGAATTTCTACATGTTTTGTTTGAGGCGTCATGCATTGCCCTTTGACAGTCAAACGCATTTCATTTACCAACACCCTGTCTATATCCCTAAGCTTTGTTTTCAAACTATTGTGCAGTAGTCACTGATACTTTAGAAGTTTCTTTACAGATTCTGTATACCGTGTACGGTCTCTCCCACCATCAATTGTTCTACTAGTACCTGTGTATCCAGTGATAGTCAACCATTCTTGTAAATTCCACAGCCACAGTCTCTCCACATGCTCTTGACTAGAGTTAAATTTTCTGACTTTCTCACTGAGAAATAACACTACTGCCTCTTTATCTAGCTTGCTTAATTTGTAAATCTTTGTAATTCTTCTAATCGCCCTTTGTATGTTGGCAATCACTGTTGTAAAAACCGTTTTATGGCCACTGATGTGGGCATCCTCAAACAGTGCAAGTTTCCTTGTTGCTTTGGATATAGAGTTAATATACATTTCCATCACGATGGCGTTTACGGACTGTCCTTTCTAGGTCGTTTTCAGAGAAGACATCTAGCCCTGTTTCACAGGATGTTATCTTACATCCAACACTTACAAAACTGTAACTGTCCAATCAACTGTTAAATGGTTAAGGTCTCTTCCAACGAAGATAGTATGAATGAGGAACATAGTTAACTAGCGAGATGAGGCTTTCTCTTAAATTTTCTACTACATATGTGGATGATCTGTTGGTCGACGTTGATGCAAAGTTTGTCTGCTCATAATACTGAGTCTTGCTCAAAACAAACTCGCAAGCTATGTCAATTTCTGTCTCGGTTGATTTGCGAACGCCTTCAACGCCACTCAGAATCTGAGGCCCACGATCAGTTCCAGGAACAATACTACGGGTTGTAATCATTGTTGAAATTATGTGGGAGAGGTTGGTCTTCTCATTCTCTCTTATATGGCCCAAGTGTGACCTCAGAGTATAGATGACAGGAAACGTCCGTTCTAATTGTGCACCACAGTCTGCAGTTTGTTGCGCCACGCTTCCTCTGTACCATTATTCGCCAGATGTTCGAAATTCCGGCGATTGACGTACGCCTATCCTCTCCCTGACATGGGAGACGATAGGTCTCCCAAGAGGGGAAGTGTGCCTCAGTGTTCAGTCTCAGTGGGGAGCAGTACCTCCAACTTGTTGATTAGGGGATGGGTGTAATACCGGGAGTTATCCTGATCCCTGCTTGTCCTGTACAGGTGCCCTAGAACCTTCAAATCACAAGCCACTCACAGTCGAAGTGGATGAGTGGTGATAGGTCCCGTACTTCATATAGAGGAGATGGATAGTCTAATAGCCTATACGCCCCTCGGTAGTTCGTCTAACATACCCATTCTCAGCAGCTTTCAGTCAGAATGATTTCCACCTGCTTACGAATGGCAACTTTTTCATTCTGTACACACAAGAACAGCATTCGCAGTGTAGTTGCATTTAGTCTGGATAACTGGATCTGTTATGCTGCAAGTATTACAATGTCCCTTTCAGAATTGAAGCAACTAACTCCAAGAAAATGATTGTTGTTATGGCAAAATAAAAATCGGAGATACAGTTTATTGTTCCCAGAAGCCATTTGGAACTTTTGTAACCTGAGTTTTCTTCTGGTTTATGATTACAACTCAAAAATAGAGGAAATTTACAAAATATTCTAATGTTGGAAGGGAAAACTAAATGTAATATGATATAGCAGCTATAATAGGCGCAGAACACACTATTATGTAATAGCATTCGACTTTCTAAGGACTATGTTTACTCTGATCATAACTGTCAAAATCTTTCTTGGAACATACTGGTCAATGAGCGGGAAAGAATGTGGAGATGTGGCACTTTTTATGTAAACAGTTACACTACGATGTATATTTATGCTGATATTTGTAGTGTGTGTAACTGTAACTCGCAGGTGGCGATCAAATATAGATTACGCAGCTGATGCTGTAGAAAGAAACACGTTTCTCCCTGCGCTCAAAGCCCAAAAATGCACAATACACTTTGTGAAGATCTCTTCCAAGGCAAATATATTTTACGTCTATTCGACTGATTTATTTAATTGACAAATCATTGCGGTATACTGCCCTCAAGAATTTATTTTCCGTGTCAAAGACTGCCTTGTGGCCTAAGCATTAGTAACACTTATATTTTCGATGGTTTTATTTTTTCCATTCATTCACTAACACTGATAGTTTTGTGTCAAGAAAGCATTTACGGCTGTCGAAACAACTAAATTTACATTTTAAGAGGGAGAAGGACCCGCTGCTAGTTATTTATAGAAAGTTAGTAACCAATTACGACTAGTGCTTACCCACTTCACTGTTATTTAAGGGATTAGCTATAAGTCAGACTATTGGAGATTAGAGTCAATCTTCCAATTAATCGTACTTGAAATCCCTAAGTTTCCCGTCACAGAAGCACCACCATGCACAGGGTTATTGTCATGAAGAAATATTTATATTTTTTCTTTTGCAATCCATTTCCGTTCTTATCGCATTTTGTCATTTTGTGGTCCGGAATACTTAACGCAGTATTCGTTGTTATTGTGTTACCGTTTCAAGATAATCAACAAGAAAAATCCCTTTTGTGTCCCAAGAGAACTAACTATAACGTTTTCGGCTGATGAAATCGCCTTCGCCTTATTTCGGTAATGGCTACCACTTTCTGCTCAATGGTTTGATTGCCGGTCCGTTTCAATTCGCTACAAAAATCAGTTTAAAAGGCAGAAAAAAAGATTTGGAACTGGTAAGTATAAATGATAGCTAACCTGTTTCGTAATAGTGGTAACAAAACAATCACAAATCAGAAGTCATTTCGTTCGTCATTAACAGAACTGAAATGTTCTATTAGCGCTGCGTGTATCTTCTTCCGTAATTGCTGAGCGAAATGTCGCAGAAAAGATAAGGGTTTTAAGCAAGCTTTCTAATTGATCTTTGAAAAAAATACGAATCATACAACACTTGGATTTAAACTGGTTACCTCTGTCGTAGAATGAACATTAATCACTGTGATTGATGATCAGGACAATGTGAAATTTATGATACATCTTTCAACGATGATACAGGAAACTAATTAACATCTCATACTTATGCATCACCCTGAAAAGAGCACAAAAATAAAAAGATGAGAAGAGCTATAATGTGATAACGCCACTTCAAGCTGCGTTCATGTGAAAATCTTAAATCAGAGAAGTGTCTCTCCGAAGTATTTCTGCATCATTTTCTGAGCTCAGCCCGAAACACATCTGCCTTGGACAATCCTCGTAGGACACACGTGGGCTGTGGCTGTTCGACAGCTGGTCAAGCACCCTCTCTCTAAATTGGCAGTGATCTGTTGATCCAAGAATCTCAGAAGGATGTCAAGTGTTTCTTTGCGGTCATAGTTTCGCAAAATTTGTAAATATCTATTTATTTTTCTGTTTCCCATTTACGACAGCAGCGTCATTGTCATCTTTTTTCCCGGCATGCGCAGTACTGAAGAAACGAGCGTCATAGAAATAGTTTCAAAGCAAAGCATAATTGCTGAACAGATAGCTCTGTCAACATGTATGTCTATGAAAAAGACAATAACGACAACTATTCCACCTACAGGTACTTACTCCGCAAACCATTGTGAAGTGCATGGCAGAGGGTTCTTAGCATGGTTCCACGTGGTAGTAGGATTTCTTCTCGTTCCAGTCATGTATGGAGCGTGAGACGAATGACTGGTTAAATACCTCTTTGTATGTCGTAATTAGTCTAATTTTGCCTTCGCAGTCCTTACGGGAGTGATATGTACAAGGTCGAAGAATACCTCTAGATACTTCACTTAATATTGGTTCCTGCAATTTTATAAGCATGCTTTCGCTGTATAATAGGCGTCAGTCTTCTAGAGTCTGCCAATTCAGGTTTGTTCAACATTTCCGTGACTCTCCCCATAGTTTAAAGAGACCTGCGACCATTCGTGCTACCCTTCTTTGTATATATCCAATTCCCTTGTTAGTACTGTTTGTTATGTGTGCCACAATATCCTATGACCGATCTCACAAGCGATGTGTAAACAGCCCTCTTTGAAGCCTGACTGCATTTTCCCAATACCATACCAATTAACAGAAGTCTGCCCCCGGCCTTACCCATGAATGAGCCCACGTGAACCTTCCATTTCACATCCTTACAGAGTGTTACACCCATATATGTTAGCATGAGTTAGCTGATTGTAGTTGTTCATCATTGCTGTTTAGCCATAGGATACCATATTTTTTAATTTTTTTCTTAAACAGCGATTCTTTGCTCTACCTTGAAATCTTATTGAGATCTCTTTGAATAACTCTAAAGCTTTTTTTCAGAGACTACTTCTTTATAGATAGCTGCAGCATCTGCGAAAAGACTGATGTTGCTATTAATATTATTTTCCAGGTCATTCATACACAGCGTAAACAACAAGGGTCCCAACACAGTTCCCAGGGGCATGCCTGATGTTACTTTTACTTCATTCGATGAGACATAATTCAAGATAATATGTACCGTTGTGACCAAGAACATCTCATCCCAGTACAAATTTTAACACCGCATATAGCCTAATCGTATTTTTGCTAACATACGTTGGTCTGGTACCGAATCAAAAGCTTTTCGGAAGTCAATAAACACGACATCCACGTGATTCCCTTGATAAGTGGCCTTCAGTATCTCATGTGAGAAAACCGCTGTTCAAATAAGTGTAGTAGAAATGAGGGATGAAAGCAGCAACAGTCAAATCAAAAATACTTTCCAACGTTACTTCACAAAGGAGCCTCATCGCACTGGTGGCATTTTGCAGAACATGAAAATGTGAGACGTGAGCGTCAAGACTATATGAAACACTCAGATGTTACGCCAACATAAAAAAAGAACAAAATCGTGTGTATAAGATCCTTGTTTGTGGCCTTCAAACGAAACTTTAATGTCATGAGCGACCCATAGCTACTCATCATCTCACAAAGAAAGACGATGGTTAAGTGCACGGCCGACTAGAAACACGTCGGCCGTGTTTGAATGAGTACGTTAGAGGAGGGAACGGTAAAGTCAGCCTCGTCAACGACGAAGGCGTCAAGGACGGAGCAAACGATGACAAGCAAATGATGTAGTGTTAACGACGTATAGTTTTTCGTTTGATATATGTATGACCATGTGCAGACTTCGTCACCCACGTCAGTTACAACCCCCTTCAAAATGATTCATATTCCTTTTTTTAAATTGTCATAGAATGGTTCTTGAACGAAACTGTAAAACATCAGTTGAGTCGTATGCAAAGAATTACATCACTTGGGCCAATTGGTTTTTGTAAACCTTCCGATTTAAATTTCGTTTGTTTCTCCTCAGAAATTATATTGACACACGTTATCTTGATCTAATCGATATCAGAATCACACATTAAATAAACTTTTGAGATTCAAAGTTTCGGTGAACACCGTAAGAATCACTAATCTTGTCAAATATATTATTAATCCGTTCACATAATTCTTCATAAATAAATCTTCAAGACACGTGTTTCAACTTTAGTAGCATACACTATTTTATTAGCTTCCTACACATACAGATGTGAACTTGAGCGTTGAGAGTTAGTGACTGACTTTTCAATAAGATTAAGCTCTATATGACGTCATTGTTGTACAAAAAGAGTATAAAAATTTATTTTTAATTTTTAGAAGCACGACGCAACAACTCGGTTCCAGGATCTTCTGTTGCTCCTTGGCTGTCGACCCGCGACGTATAGCGGCCAGCAATTTCCTCTCTGGTCGCGGCAACGAAGATGCTGTCCCCGTTCGTTGCGCCGCCCTCTCCGTACATGAAACACATAAAAAAATACAAAACTTTTAAATAATTCACATCTATTACAAATAATAAGAAAACACATAAACAAAACTAAATTAAACTTATAGTCACCTGCAAACTGGGCTGACTTTGGTGGATGGGTGACGCTTAATTTCGTCCCACTACAATGATCGTGGTCTATATGACGGAACCACTGCAACCTCAACCAATTTGGATTCGTTCTCGTGACAGTCTGCTTATTTCTCGTATTAATCACGGGCTTAAATACCAAAGTATTGATTTAAATCGATAACGGCACTATAAAGCCCTCGAATTGAAAATAATTTGCGCACAGTATTTTTTACGCAGTTTGATGAAATGTTTAAATAATTCTCTTAAAAACTTAGTAATAACACTATCTGACGGCTGTGTTTAAAATTTCTCCTTTTGTGGGGGCTATAAAAAATAATTAACAGGGAAGACTTCCCTGTGACATTAATTAAGCAGGAACATTACATCAGAAAATATTAATTTCTTTCAATAAAATTTCAGTTCTCGGCTATGTTTGATAAATGATATTCGTTTAGCAACATTTTCCAATGTAATCAAATACACACTATAAAAATAAATTTTTCAGCAGCTTTTCTGTTTTATTTTACATACGTCACGCGAAAAGCCTGTTAGAAAATATGCATATCTCGTATTTTTATTGACATCAATGTGACTTGCCACATAAACTGTTACAGTTAAAATACACATCCGTCGTTTCTACTGTTCTGTTCCCCTCCCACATCTTTCACGTACAGTAGGCGAGCTCAAATTACCATAAAGGAAACATCGATTGTTGGAGAAGAACTTGAATATTTCGTTTCGTTTGGCCTTAGGTGAATGTGCATTTCAATTACGTTACTGTCTACATTCTCATTAGATACAAGTCTACATGTCGCCAATATCTTCTCAAATCGAAAATCCATTTGGAAAATCTCGCCGCTAATACTGTAGACAACCTTCTGTGATTTCAACAAAAGTGAGAGAGCTCACGTGCAGGTAACGTGATGTTGACTTGGTTGACTTATATCTTCTACCTGCATGTAAAACGTCTAAAAAGTATTTTCTTTCTTTCTTTTCAATCGCATGTTTATTGCATTTGCCACATTGCGAATTCATCTATAACGGAAACAGTACCAGAGAAAAAATAATGGTAATTATTGTAAAAAACTTCATCTTAAGTGAGGCAAAGTCAGGATTAAGCTAAATGTTTTGCAGTGAGATACCTGTAAACCCTGACCAATTCTTTATCAATTACAAAGTACTTGGTTCTAAAAATGTTGCCTAATTCCATTCTTTAGCAATGATAACACTTCTGTAGTTGGGTGCCAGTTTAGCTTCTTATTACTCATACAGGGTATTCTTTTGCATCGCGAGATTCGCAGAATCCAGTTTCAGACCTTTATACTACAGAAAAATCTTGAAACGGCCTTTAGGAATTGAAGCAGCATAATTGGACAATTTGTGTACAGGTATCGAAACCAGAGTGGCATTCATTGCATCTACATAAATAAGACTGTGTGCTATACTAAAACCTGAGTCATAATTTCTACCTCTGGAAGGCATCTAACCAGTTCTGAATTCCAAGTTCTAGTGAGCAGTTAAGGCTCATTTCAATGTACACTCTTCTGCATAGTGGGAGTCTTCATCTTGGGACTGGATCAGACATGACAGAAAGGCCTAATTCTCTTCTCCTCACAATCAACTGTCTCTTCCCAACAACTTTACCCGAACTATTTGACATCTGAAGAATGATTTCAGCCCTGTACTGTGCCATATGACAAAATCCACTACTTTTTTTTCAGAACGTACAATAATTGTTTCATAATGTCATTAATATTGCTGTGTGTGGCATTGAATTTAAAAAGGTAGATAAAAATACCTGTTATCCTATACATTTTATACATTGTAGGATTACTTAGATAAAACAGAGTAGGGGTTTGATAAAAAACATTGCACAAATAAATAATAATAATAATGATTATAAAACATCCAGCATACCACATAACACCTTCACTTTATGCTTTTTCCTTTCTAGAAATACTTACCCTCAAGCTATGTGTAGCACAATACTAACATTTCTTCCTCTCTCTGAGCTCAACATCTCACTCATTAGGGAGGGATGCTGTCTCAGTTTTGCAGGATAGCAAATGGGAAGTTGTGGTACAGAAGATGACCCAGAGATCACCAGTGTGTGTGTGTGGGGGGGGGGGGGGGGGGGGTGCAAGATGTTGAGCTCAGAGAGAGGAAGAGATGTTAGTATCGCGCACGCCTAGTGAGTGAAGTCCTATGAAACAATGTGTGTATAGTGTGTGCAGTGACTCATAGTGAGATATGAGTGTACAGTGAGACATTACATTATTTAATGAGTTATTTATAAAAAAAGTATTGTATACCAGGAGTAAATTATGTCTTACTAGAAGTCTGTAAATATATGTGTGTACAAATTAGCTTATTTTAAATTGATCTAAGCTTGTAAATACTTTGACATGTAAAAAGAGATCTACAGATGAATAAAGCTGCTACTGCTACCATACAGATTAAATAACACTGGTGATAGGCTACAACCCTGTCTCGTGCCCTTCCCAACCACTGCTTCCCTGTTATGTCCCTGGACTCTCAAAACTACCGTCTTATATCTGTACAAATTGTAAATAGCCTTTCGCTCCTTGTATTTGATCCCTGCCACCTTCAGAATTTGAAAGAGAGTATTCCAGTCAATATGGTCAAAAGCTTTCTCTACGTCTGCAAATGCTAGGAATGTAGGTTTGCCTTTCCTTAATCTACCTTCTAAGATAAGTCGCTTGTTCCAGCATTTCTACAGAATTCAAACTGATCTTCCCCAAGCTCAGCTTCTACCAGTTTTTCCATTTGTCTGTAAAGTATGCAATATTTTGCAGCCGTGATTTATTAAACTGATATTTTGGTAATTTTCACACCTGTCAACAACTGCTTTCTTTGGGACAGGAATTATTACATTCTTCTTAAAGTCTGAGGGTAATTTGCTTGTCTCATACATCTTGCTCATCAGATGGTAGAGTTTTGTCATGGCTGGCTCTCCCAAGGCTATCAGTGGTTCTAATGGAATGTTTTCTACTCCCAGGACCTTGTTTTGACTTAAGTTTTCCACTGTTCTCTCAAATTCTTCATGCAGTATCATTTCTCCCATTTCATCTTCGACTGTGTCCTCTTCTATTTGCATAATATTGCCCTCAAGTACATCACCTTTGTATAGAACCTCTATGTACTCCTTCTACCTTTCTGCTTTCCCTTCTTTGTTTAGAACTGGTTTTCCATTTGAGCTCTTTATATTCGTACAGGTGGTTCTCTTGTCTCCAAAGGTCTCTTTAATTTGCCTGTAGGCAGTATCTATCTTACCCCTAGTGATATATGCCTCTACATTCTTATTTTGTCCTCTAGTCATCCCTGCTTAGCCATTTTGCACTTCCTGTCGAACTCATTTTTGAATTGCTTGTAAAATATTTTCTCCTTTTGTCAATTAAATTCAGTATCTCTTCTGTTACCTAAGGATTTCTAGTAGCCCTCATCTTTTTACCTACTTCATCCTCTGCTGCCTTCACTATTTCATCTCTCAAAGCTACTCATTCTTCTTCTACTGTATTTCTTTCCCCCGTTCTTGTCAATTGTTCCCTAGTGATCCCCCTGAAACTCTCTACAACCTCTGGTTCTGTCACTTTATCCAGGTCCCATCTCCTTAAATTCAAACCTTTTTTGCAGTTTCTTCGGTTTTAATCTACAGTTCATAACCAATAGATTGTGGTCAGAGTCCACATCTGCCCCTGGAAATATCTTACAATTTGAAATCTGATTCCTAAATCTCTGTCTTACCATTATATAATCTATCTGAAATCTTACAGTGTCTCCAGGCCTCCTGCACATACACAACCTTCTTTTACAATTCTTAAACCAAGTGGTGGCTATGATTAAGTTACACTCTGTGCAACATTCTACCAAGCGGCTTCTTCTTTCATTCCTTACCCCCATTCCATATTCTTCTACTACTTTTCCTTCTCTTCCTTTTCCTACTATCAAATTCCAGTCCCCCATACTATTAAATTTTCATCCCCCTTCACTATCTGAATAATTTCTTTTATCACATCATACATTTCTTCAATCTCCTCATCATCTTCGGAGGTAGTTGGCATATAAACTTGTACTACTGTGGTAAGCGTGGGCTTCGTGTCTGTCTTGTGTACAATAATGCATTCACTATGCTGTTCGTAGTAGCTTACCCACACTCCTATTTATTTATGTATTATCAAACCTACTCCTGCTTTACCCCTATTTGATTTTGTATGTATAGCCCTGTATTCACCTGAGCAGAAGTCTTGTTCCTCTTGCCACTGAACTTCAGTAATTCCCACTATCTAACTTTAACCTATCAGTTTCCCTTTTTAAATTTTATGGATACATAAAATGTAAAATGGAAGGAACAAATTTTATGGTGTACTTTGTATATTTTAGTGATAATGTATTTTGCAAGTACCCTGCATGTTTAAGACAGAAAGTTGGAATCTGATAGATACTATGGGAAAAAATGAAAACTAAATAATACATATTCCTGGTAAAGACTATTTCTGCAGACATTAACAGTGCTAAAAATAATTTTCAAAATATTGTCTTTTTTCTATTATATTATTCAAGACATCATCAGTTGGCAGCTAATTAATTTTCATTAAGCGTGGAAATCATTTGTCATTCCTTCCTGTAAGAAGCCTGATTTTTCATGGTAGTCAGTGTGCATAGGCAATAAATTTATATTGTAGCTCAAATTGCTCATTGTGTTTACCTAATCTTCTGTGTGGTTCAGGTTCCGCTTAAATGGCAACCAAATAACCTACGGTTTGCCTCTCATGGACATACGCAGCACATCACTTGGGGAGAGATGTCCTCTTGAAGTTGATTTTCCTTGTCAACCTCGTAAATACCGTGCATTTTCTGGATACTGCAACAACGTTCAAAATCCACACTGGGGCAATGCCAATACTCGATATCTACGTTTTCTACCTGCTGAATATGCAGATGGAGTATCACTTCCTAGAGGGGGTGCAGCAGGTAAATATCTCATTCCAAAATTTAATATCAACATGAGTAGAGGAAAAGAGACCAAATTACTTTGTTTTTGTGAATTTGATGAACTAAATTGTCACTACCAAAGTTTCTGAATTTTGAAAGTGAGAACATATTTGTATCATACATAATGTTTTTGTTTCTTTCAGAGCTTGAATTAACAGTCTGATACTTTTCTTTTACTTCACCTCCATTTTTTCTTCCTGTGCAATTATTCATCCTCCAACTTATCTTCCACTCTCTCCACTGCTTTTCTGGCACTCTTATCCTTCCCCTGTCTGTGCTTTATCTGCAATACATGCTTGTCACTTTTTCCTAACTTGATGCTCTTCCTAACAGCTTCAGTGATACTTTTTTCTCCATGTTAAATGTGCATCCTTTCTAATATTCTTTTTCTTGTTCTGTCAATGTGTTATCTGAAATTATTACCTGCCATCACTTTTTTATATTTTCTTTTCTTTTTTGTGTCTTCCATGATATATTTGTCACATACAATGGCGTTTCTTTGTGTTCACTGTGCTGGCCACCTTGTCTCATAATTTTATAGCAAGCAATTTTATTTCATAATTTTGTAACCAGCAATTCTATCATAATTTTACAGGTTTGTCTACCATAGTCACACCTTACTTTATATTCATCTAACCCCTTCTGATTTTATTTTAAGTTTACATTAATTATTTTTCATACTATTATATATGTTTTACTGTTTCCTTTACTTTTATTTACGTTATTAGCCACTCCAATGCCTCATTACTACACATGCTTAACTACCTGATTACCAATACCACTCTTCAAAGTGCATTGGAATTGGGAACTGAAATTCTTCATTTTATATCTATTTCTAATAGTGTATCACACTATGTAAGGATCCCAGCTGCATTAAGATTACATTGTTTGTGAGGACAGATAAGGCTCACACATTTAAAATATATAAATGAATAAATGTCAATCAGAGTGAAGGAAAACAACCAAAGCTGAATGTTAGATTATGAATTGATAACTGGCATTGTATGGCTAACAATATGAACAATTGCAAAAATGTTGATGAATAATGATTTCAAGCACAGCTTGATCCAGTAACTAGTGATGATGATGAAGTCCCATACTCCTTGACAGAGTGTAGGGGAAAGATGTGGGAGACCTGCACCGCCATACTAGGCAAGATCCTAGTGGAGGTGGTTTGCCATTGCCTTCCTCTGATCGTAATGGGGATGAATTATGATGATGAAGACGACACAACAACATCCAGTTAATCTCGAGGCAGGTGAAAATCCCTGACCCTGCCGGGAATCGAATCCTGTACTCGGGAAGCGAAAACGCTACCGCGAGACTGTGAGCTGCGGACATTAACTAGTACAACAGTACAAATTCAAATGGCAATTGGTTAGTCAAGTTCAGTCTTACATTAATCCTCAAGCAGACACACTGGGATATAGAGTTTTTTACTAGTGGCAACACTGCTTTTTCTCACAGTTTACTGTTGGTTCGACTGTTGTAGTTAGTTTCACTTTGTCACTTTCTGTGTGCCTGTGGTTCCGAGAATCTGTTGGCAGAATGCTACCGATGTGCAAAGTACTCCATCTGCTTAGTCCTGTAAGAAAATACATATTTGGTATATACATGTAGATGTGCATGGATATTTATACCAGATCAGTAGCTTTGAAAAAATTACTTAGTTTATCACTTATTCAGGGAATTGTCACCAGAAGAAAGAGCCAAAATTATGCAGTAGTTGTCGGACATGTCAGATGGGTAAATCATGAACTGTGCAGTAGTGGCAGTGGGGAATCGGACAAGAAGGTGGAAATAATTCAAGAAAGTGAACATGGCAGTTATTCTGAACAAGACATACTGACTGTGACTGAAGGTGACAATAGTGATTCGAATGAGAATGGAAATTTGGAGTTGTTATTGGCAAAGATAACGATACAAAGTGAAAAAAATTGAATACTTCAACCAGAGTAAAGTTAGAAATAAGAATAAAGTGAAAGTGTTTCCTGGTCCTAGAAGCAGTGCAGATGATCTGAGTACCGAGATTTCTGCTTCTCATAAAACAATGGACAACTGTATGATAGATAATATAGTCACTCATACAAATCTACAAATACAGAAGAAAAGTGAATCATCACAGTACTCTCTTTATAGAGAAGCAAAGGAGACATCATGATTGGTTGGTTGATTTGGGGGAGGGGACCAAACAGCATGGTCTTTGGTTCCATCACATTAGGGAAGGATGGGAAAGGAAGTTGGCTGTGTCCTTTCAAGGGAACCATCCCAACATTTGCCTGAAACAATTTAGGGAAATCAGCATGGCCGGACGCGGGTTTGAACTGTCGCCCTTCTGAATGCGAATCCAGTGTGCTAACCACTGCACCATCTAGCTGACATCACGATCTGAAATACTTGCTTTACTGGGATGTCTACATCTTATTGGAATAAAGAAAGGACATTGCAATAATGCACTGAAGCTATGGAACTCAGACGGAAAAGGAATGCAAATCCTAAGATCACGTACAAGTCAGAAGAGATTTTTGTTTTTACATCGATGTATGCAATTTGATGACAAGAACATGTGTGCTGAAAGAAGAAAAACAGACAAACTATCTGCCATTCATCCTTTCTTGCAACTGTTTGTTCTCAATTGTAGAAATTCATGCAATCTCAGCCAATATGGATGAGAAATTGGAGGCTTTTCACAGGTGCTGCAGTTTCATACAGTATATTTGCAACAAGTCAACAAAATATGGGATTGAGAATCAATATCATTGCTCTGTTTGACAAAAAACATTTTTTTACAAGTAGTCTGGAATTATACTGTGGGAAACAAGAGGACGGCCCATATTAGACCTTAAACAAGCCACGTGTCGTAGTGAAGTGCCTGATTGCTGACATCGAAGGAAGCAATAGTAATGTCACATTACATAACTGGTACACCAGTTACTCTTTGGCGACATCTCTCCTAGAGAAGCAGCTTACTGGTATAGGCACACAGAAGAACGACAAAAGAGAAATACATGCTGAATTTCAGGCAGGCAAAAATTGAAAATATGGGTCTTCAATTTTTGGATTGCAAAAAGATATCACTCTCATATCACATGTACCAAAGAAAAACAAATCAGTGATATTCCTTTCAATGATGAATGAACTGTGAAAACTTGATGATAAAACAAACAAGCTTGAAATAATAAAGGACTATAATGTGACAAAAGAGGGGTTTATACCATGGATCAATTATATAATGTGTACAGTGTCTTTCGCATAACAAGGTGATGGCCGATGTGTCTTTTACTCTCCCATGAATGTGGCAGGAATCAGTGCACAGATTTTGTATTCCTGAAATAAAAGAAAATCACATCATATAAGAAATTTTTTTTTGAAGAATTTATCAATAATGTGTCTGCCTATTAACTTTTGACTTTCTTGATTAAACATTGAGAACCTTTGGAACAGAAAGGCATATGTCCATCTGCTTCCCAAGAATTAGCAAACAAGAAACATGAAAGTTGTGTAATTTGAGGCTGAGCAAATGATGTATCAACAACCATTATATGTGATATACACAAAAAGTTTGTTTGTAAGAAACATTTGACAGTTGCTTTACACTTGCAATAACTGTAATGACTTAAAGTCTTTTTTTCCATCTGTGGCTTATCTTCATGAGGCTTAAATTGTAGGGGACATCTAAAAAGCTGTAAAATAAAGTAAGTAAACCACAAGTGAATTACTTTGTATTAACTTTTCATGAAATAATTAAATTTTACCCTAAAAAGTTCAAATAGTCAGTCAGTTCACAAAAAAATATAGAATTAAAATGCTCATTAACTGTATTCCCAAAATAAACATGATTTTATCAAAGTTTGAGACTGCGTTTTGTAAATTATGTACAAGGCTATAAAATAACCCACACGCCTGCTCAACTAATGGAAATATGGTGCACCTGCTCAAGGGCTAAGGCCTGACACCTGTAATATAGACATATCCTACTGTGCATAACAGTAATTTACTATGAATTGTTTGGAAAGTTGCATATTTTGCTTCATGAGTGACAGTTTCTTTACAAAATAATTTATTTCTCATGTAGCAGCTCAGATATCTCTCTGTCTCTCTCTCTCTCTCTCTCTCTCTCTCTCTCTCTCTCTCTCTCTCTCTCTCACTCACTCACTCACTCACTCACTCACACACACACACACACACACACACACACACACACACACACAAAATCGACGGTGAGTTGCAGATCTTTTCAGCTGACGCCACATTAGGTGACCACATGTCGATGATGATGAAATGCTGATGAGGACAGCGCTACATCCGGTCCCAGAGTGAAGAAAATATCTGACCCACCTGGGAATCAAACCTGGACCCTCTGCGTGGCAGCCAAATGCACTGACCCTTCAGCTAAGGGGCAGACAGAAATTCAAAGATTTGGAGTTATGAAGAAAGACCTAAGAGAATTGTATCGTCTGTTGATAATGCCCTACTTTATTTTCTCCTATTCCCTCTGATTTTCATTTTGATTTATATTAATTATTTCTCATCACCAAATCCCTCTGATTTTCATTTTGATTTACAGTAATTATTTCTCTTCACCTAATTCCTCTGATTTTCACTTTGATTTACATTAATTATTTCTCATATTATTAATATCTTTGTGCATGAAAACTCTTGAATACTATACACATTTAAGAATATGACTACCAGCACTACTTTGAAAGGCATGTTGGAATTCGAAACCAAAGTTCTTCATTTTACTATTATTCCTGGTGTGTTCATGGTGACTTCTCCTTTCTATCTTTGCTTATGTCTCTTCATCTTTTTTTGCTCCTCCTCCTCTTTATTGTTTATTTGACTTCAACTCACAATAAAAAAATCATGTTTTATCAAACATAATGACATGCCATTGCCAGCTATATGATACTTACTTCGATCCTTGTGCATTGTGTGGAAATGTTGTGTCTACACCTTCATAACACATAATTTAATTCTGGATTTTATCTTTAGAGTATACATTTCTGTTTTCCATTTTGCAGATTCCAGTTCACTGCCGAGCCCACGTGAAGTGTCTTTAGCTGTTCACAAAGATGCTGATCTGCCACATCCTCATTTAATGACTCTGTCAGCTGTATGGGGAGAATTCATAGCTCACGATATGTCACATACCCCACAGATGACAGGTAGGGATCCTTATCTCATTGACTTTGTGGGGTATTATTACAGTATTTTTGCCTGTTATGTTCATTTATTCTGAAACAGAATACTTAATACTTATATAGATGTTTAGTTTTTCATAACTGGTTAATTCAGCAGAACATCTGCAGTTTGAAATAAGACCTTGCTAACAGATATGTATGTTGTTTCAGAAGATACTCTGCTTCTGTCTCCCCATGAAACAGCAACAATTTATGTAGCTGTAGCTGCAGCTTGTGCCTGCAGCCCCCCCTCTCTCCTCCCCTAGCATTAAGTACGTGGGTGGTTAGATTTTGGTACTCCTGTTAAAACAAACATTGAGAAACAAAAACCTGTAGCTGATGATGTATGGCACACAACAGAGGCTTAACTAGCTTTCGAGCTACCACTCTCTTGTAGTGTAGCTCCACATGTTCACACAATGAATGATTTCATCCATGTCTGATATTTCCTATGTCAGGAAGATTACATTGTTTGTGAGTGCAAATAAAGCTCATACACTGAGAACAAGGGCATTTATAAATGTCAGTCAGGACGAAAGAAACCAAATAGCAGAATATGAAATTATGATGTGATAGCTGCCATTTGAAGGTTAACAGTATAAGCATTTGCAAAAAATGTTGACAGATAGTGATTTCAAGCATTACATGAAACAACAAGTACAAACTAAAATGTCATTTTGTTAGTCCCCGTCCACTTTTATGATCAGCCATAACATCAACAACATAGAATTATACTATGGCACATAACAGTAACTTAGTATGAATTGTTCGAAAGAGGCATATTGTCCCAGTGATTCACCCAGTCTTCTCATAACAGATGCACCAAGGACCAGTAGATGTACCTCCTTTCATTAAGTTCTCAATGATGTCACCCACATGACACAACATGACTGAGGGAATCAGAATAATGCACAGATGCAGGAAAACAGATACACATCAAATGCCATATCAGGCACAAAGAGTCAAACTCAAACTGTTAACATGAGTATGACTCCATCCATACCCCACAGAATGGCTGGAATCCAGGCAGTGATCACACTTATGACACTGTTTACAGTCCCTCAGAAAACATCTAGAAGAATAATTGAAATATTTTGTATTTGTATCTTTAATGCAGTGGGAAATTCAGAGGTACGCCATCAGTCTCTTATTTTGATGGTATAACTTCATAGAATTTAAGAAATGGATAAGGTAGTGTAGGAATCAGTTTATTTTGCATTGCATTAGTTTGCAGCCAATAAATTCCTTTCTGCTCCAGATTAAACTTAAGGGCTTCTGCTATATTTGTGTAATGATGTACAGTGTGTAACAGAAATGTATGGCTCAAATTGCAGGACACATTCCTCACATATAGATGAAGAAATGATGTTATGTGAACAGGGGTCTGAAAATACTTTATTCCCCTGTTTCAACTCATTAATCATGGGTCACACACATGAACAGAACGCACCGGCATACCGCATACAACTCTTTCTCACAGGAGATGTTCAATATGCTCTCTGTGTGCATTGCTGACGTATCCCTGGAGTATAGCATGTGGTTTCACAGCTTTCCACAATACTGACGTATCCCTGTAGTATAGCATGTGATGTCGCAGCTTTCCACAATACGGCCACAGAGACTCTGAACATCTTTTTCTGGGGTTCCATGCACAAGGACTTTCAAATGCCCCTGCAAACAAAAGCCCATTGGGTTTAGGTCCAGAGAGCGTAGGGGCCAGGCAATTGGTCTATCTCTACCTATCCATCAGTCACCAAATCTGTTATTTAGAAGCCGATGGACAACCATTGTGTCTGAAGTACATGTTTTGTTGCACAGCTAAAGGCACATCTAACAGATCAAGTACCGGTATAAAATTCACTAGGAAATTATGGTAACTTTGTCTGTTGAGCCTGTTGTAAAAAAAGTCACCAAAATGCCGGAAAACACTTTGGCAGAATATTTTTGTTGACATCTGCCCATGCAGAAATTTACAATCTTGATCTTGTGGAAATGACACCTATCTGTGAATAGCACCCTTGCACTAAAATTAGGGTTGGCCCTTTGTTGAATAAATCATTCGCAGAAGAGTACACATGCAGAAAAATCAGCTGCTGATAGTACCTGTAAGCACTGTAAATGGTATGTATACAGCTGGTCCTCATCTAACGCTCGCCAGACAGTCATGTGGTGAACATTCAGTGTTGCAGCTACATGTCTTGTACTTCGTCATCAACTGTATGAAGAATTGCTGCCTCCCATTGCGGTGTCTTCGTCCTTCTAGGCCTTCCCAGTTGCAAGTATCAGGCTTAAATGCCCCATGTTCCCTAAGTCGATGATTAATTGTTTTAGATGTTTTCCTGTTGTGGCACCTTTGTCCTGGAAATCTCTCTTGGTATGAACATTGAGCGCGAGTATCATCACTGTCAGCTAATCCATACATCAAATAGGCATCTGCCATCTCTGTGTTTGTGTACACTGCCACTGCATGAGCCAAATCTATGATTATGTAGTAATCCATGTTCTTGCAACCATCGTATTGATCACTAAAACAGTTGATGTTACCAGCAAATAAGCAATGACATACGTCGCATGGCAACAGCAACATATAAAACAAAACACTGGTGGTGCACAACATAACGAGACGTCATCAAGAGTGCATATGCTCCATGATTTTAATGTTCCTGTTCTTGTGTTTTCCCACTGTTAATGAATTGGAGAAAATGAGTTGTAACATGGAGACAAAAAGCGTTTCCAGACCCATGTTCATACAACATAAGTTCTTGGTCTACCTGTGAGGAATGTGTCCTGCAATTTGTGTTGCACATTTCTGTTACTCCGTGTATAGCAGAAAAAAAAGTGTCAAAATTTTAAAAATTGATATTAAGTCCATAGTATGTTATCAATTTCTAGAAAATGTTATCTTGTGCCTTCTGCCTTGTGTAGAATATGAGAGATGTAATTATTAACAATAATCTGTGCATGACACATTTCAGGCCTTTTCAGTTAAATATTTTGGATTGTTTACTGATGTGTGGACATTTTCTTTATAATAATATTTTATCTTTACTGAAGGAAGTGTACATATAATATGTAAGGCTGCTCCCGTGTGGTTCTGTAGTTCTATTTTTACATGGCTCAGACGACTAATACGTACTGATGTGTACATCTGTAAATGTACATATAATATGTAAGGCTGCTCTTGCATTGTACTGTAGTTCTCTTTTTACATGGTTCAGAGGGCTAATAGTTGCCCTTCTGTAAATTAATGTTTTATATCCTGTTAAATACAACATTACTAACTTTGTTTCCAAGGAGAAGAAACTCAATAAGTTGAGCCACAACCCAAGTTTTTATATCCCAAGTCATAGGCTAGCAAGAACTGCAATTCAAACAAAGTGAATGCCTTTAATATCTGTTATGAATTATGATTTTTTGTTTGCTCATGTCATTTACAAATTTGATAGCATAATTTTAACACTACCTGTCAGAGAGCCCATTTTAAAATATACTTCAGCATGCCCAATACTGACCTTCGTTTTCAAAATTATAGCTGTACTCAATGACTTATCTGTACTGTTCAGTCAAAAATGTTCACTTCATTTTTAAAGGTTACCAAGGTGAACGTCTGAAATGCTGTGGTGTGAGTATCAGTGACTTTCATCCAGAATGTTTTCCCATTCGCCTTCCTGACAATGACCCAGTATATAGTAAGACAGGTGAAAAATGTCAAGAGTACTCTCGTTCAGGAACTGCACCACGAATTGGCTGCACACTGGGTGAGTAACAGATTCTCAAGCCTGAAACAGAAATTTCTTCACAAAGCAAACTGAACAAATTTATACAAATTTTAACTGCATGCCATATAAAATCATTATGATTTAACATAAAGAAAAGCAAAGCAGTTACTAGGAATGAACTGAGAGATAAATAGAAGCTCATTAGAAAATTAATATAAATTTGTTGTGGCTATAGTCTACAGTCTTGTTGGCTTGTAATGATTTTAGTCTTCTAAACAGGAAAACATTTGGTCCATCTCTACTAACAGTGGTGTCATCATGATGTTAAACCCCAATCTCCCTTCTCCTCCTCCCAACATTTGGTCCAATTACAAAATTTATGCTGTTTTAATTCAAAATGTGTTAAGTGATACACCTGGCACAATTGTATCTGCTCAACAGCTCAGCTGAAGTGAGGGGTTGTGTCCTGTGAAGTACAAGGGTTGCCCAGAAAGTAATGCACTGCGTTTTTTCTTCAACAATTCTTTATTGAACATAGTGAGAATTACACACACAAAAGAATGGTGTTTTATCTACAAACCCCATTTTTCCAAGTAATCTCCATCCCATTCTATGGCCTTTCTCCAGTGTGAAACAAGGGCTTGTATGCCCTGTCGGTACCAATCCTTGTCCTGGTGGCAGAGCGAGTGCTTCACTGTGTGAGTCACCTCCTCATTGTCCTCAAAATGTCTTCCATGTGTGGCATTATTTTTAATGGCCCAAACAAGTGGAAGTCTGAGGGGACTAGATCAGGGCTGTAGGCTGGCTGGGGTAACACTGTCCAACCCTGCTTTGTGATGTGTTCATCAGTCCTCAGACTTGTGTGGGGCTGAGCACTATCATGTTGCAGCAAAACATCCCCTGGGTTGCCAGAAGCGTGTCTTGAGTTTTGTTAATATGTTGACATATGCTTCTGGAAGCCTCTTGGCATCACATCAGTGAGAATCACACCTTCACATTCCCAGAAAATGGTGATTATGACTTTACTGGCGGAAGCAGCTGCTTTGAATTTTTTCTTCTGTGGGGAGTGGGAATGGCACCATTCCATCAACTGTTGTTTTGTTTCGGGATTGAAATGGTGAACCCAGGTTTCATAACCCATCACAATCTGGGACAAGAAGGCCTCCTGCTCAGCTTCAAAACTTTGCAACAAATGAAGACAAATGTTTTTTCTGTGCGATTTGTGATCTAACATTAGACACCATGGGACCCATCTTGCATACGGTTTTGAATATTCTGGAGTGGGGATAATTGCATCCACACTTCCTTTGCTGATTGACAGATGCAGCACTAACTGCCGAGTTGTAACACATCTGTCCTTGTAAATGACATCATCTCAGTGCAACATGTAAGATGTGACAGCTGTGGATGGTCTCTCAACCGCTGCAAATCGTGGAGCTCTGTTGAACTGCCTTTTGATGACCTCACCCTCCTTGCCCAGCGACTAACTGTACTTCTGTCAACAGCATATATTCCATAGACTTTTCACAAGCATTTGTAAATATTCCCCACAGTTTCTTCCTCTGCAGTGAGAAATTCAATGACAACACGTTGCTTGTAATGTACATCACCTACAGACACCATTTTGAAACTATCCTGCAGCTATGCTATCTGCCTGAAGTGACAGGCACTTGGCACGCTTACTCAGGAGACTTCATATCATACATATATACCCTTTTGCATTCATAGCATTGCTTTTGGCTGAGAAAAATATTCGGTGCTTTACTTTCTGGGCAACCCTCGTATGTAAGAGAAAAATGGTGGGGAGAGGAGGGAAGGTTCATTGATGCATGGGAAGGAGAGGCAGCAAGGGTTAAGATAGTGATTTGGCTACAGTGAGATCATCCTGGCTGAGGCAGGGTAGTTGCATGTGGCATGTGATGAAGCAAAGAAGCCGATTTGAAGATGGAGATAGAAAAAAAGGAATAAAGAGACTGTGGAGAGGAGAGAGTGAATGTAGGATGAGGGATGGGAGAGGAGGGAGGGCAATGCTACAGGGGTGAGTGTGGCGATTTTGAGGGATCGAGCACAGATCAAGATCAAGAGCACTGTGAAGTGAAAGTACATGTTGTAATTCAGATAAGTCTGGTTAGGGTGGGAGGAGGGTGGGTGGAGGATCCGCATGAGTGGTGAAGCAGTCTTTTATATCAAGGATGTTGTGTCAACAGTATGTTCTGCCATTGGACAATCAGCTATGTTCTTGGGCACAGTTTGGTGTTCGTCATTTATTTGCCTGGACAGTTAGTTGGTGGCCATATGCATATAAATTACAGAAGAAAAATTATAGCTAACCTAGTGTATGATGTGAGTGTTTTTGCAGGTGACCCTGTCTCAGATCACGTAGGATATGCCTATGATAGTATAGGAATGGAATGTGCTGAATGCATGCCTAGCAGATGCCTTGCACCTGGATCTTCCACAGAAATGATTCATGTGCTAAGGTGTTGGGAGTAGGTACCGTATTTACTTGAATCTAAGCCGCACTTTTTTTCTGGTTTTTGTAATCCAAAAAACCGCCTGCAGCTTAGAATCGAGTGCAAATTAAGCGGAAGTTCTGAAAAATGTTGGTAGGTGCCGCCACAACTAACTTCTGCCGTCGAATATATGTAGCGCCACACAGGCATGATTTGCAGGCACAAAGATAAATACTGGCGCCAAAACCTCTGAGTCAGTAAATAAATTTAAAAAAAGGTGGAAGACGAGCTTTTTTCTCCACCCCGAGTTTCGACCACTGCATTTTCATACATTATCCAATGAAGTAAATACAAATTCTGTATTGTTCATCTTCGAATGTAGCAGCATTTCAATGTACTAAGAAAATCCGACTGGCAACACTGTTTGGGATGTTTGTCAATATGGCCAACTCTACATTCCATAGACTTACTAAATAAACTACATTCTTAATTTTTTCCTATCTGTGAGAAGACATGGTTGCTAACAGGAACTTTTATGAATTGTGAATCATATGCAGTATTCTCTTCACCATATGAGTAATACGAATATAAACATTTTGCCATGTATTATTTCATGTTTGCTGCTATCTCATTTAAATCCTGTCTGCCTAATAAACTATGAATCTAGTGTGAGACATCAGCAAACGCGGAAGAATATACATATCATGTCATGTTTATATTCGTGTTATTCTTATGCCTAATAGTGATACAGTCAGAAATGAAGCACGGCAATTGACTAGATTTTTAAATCTAAGATGACTCTAATTTCTGTGCAGAATGTAATGTACAAAAGAGGCGTCTGCAAAGATTTTCAAACGGTGAAAAATTTTAGCTAAACTCTCGTTCAGAACATCTTCTATCATACGTAGTCTATTATTTGGTTCTTGTTGATCATTATCAAAGAAAGCAGCAGCGTAAGTAACAACAAATAGCAGTCTCTTGCCATTGTTTCGCTAATGAGACAATTCCTCTCTTTTTTTCTTATCATAAGCGGCGGTAGCGCGCACAAAAGCAAGCCATGCCGCGAGCAGCGACAGGTCGTAAACACACATTATCAGAATGCGACAAACAATGCATGACACAGTACAATAACGCATTTTCAGCTTAGAGTGATGTAAACACCTATAACAAAGAGAACAGCACTTACCAGATCAAAGAAAAATAAGCAATCAATTCTCTCCCATGAATTTCGAGTCTCAAATTTCAGGTGCGGCTTAGATTCGGGAAATTTTTTTTTCCTTGATTTCAAGTCTCATTTTTCAGGTGCGGCTTAGATTTGAGTAAATACGGTATAGCCTAAGGCTGAACCAGGTTATTCTGTGGAGTGGGTGAGCAGTGAAATACCAGATTAGGTGAGGTGGGAGGACTGTGGATAGGATATTCCTCACATCTAGGGCCCAGTGATAGGTTGGCAAAGCTCTGGCAAAGGGTTTGATTAAGTTACTCAAGTTTGATATGATATTTCATAATGAGGATGGGTGTTTCTTAGTGGCTGATATGTGCCAGTGATTGGAGGATTTCGGGACTGTGTGGTTATGGCAGAGGAGATTTGTCTGCTAGTTTTCAGCAGCAGCAGAAATCTTACAGCTGTATCACAGCAGCAGAAATCTTGCAGCTGTGTCAGTCCAATCTACATAGTTAAATAATTCATGCTGATTGGCTTGAGACATCTGCAGCATCAGCACTACTGCTAAAAATGAATTTCCATGCTGTATACCCTTTCACTAGTAAGCTGCACCATTATTTTGGCTTTTCTGGTGACATGCTGTGGTACTGTGGCATGGGGTTCTCAGTGGGTACCAGGATTGCAGAGTGTACCTCCTAAGAAATAAATTAAAAAATAATTATGTAACTTATTTGTTGGGTATGGGAATTAAAACTTTGTGAGTACTACTCATATATAGGTGTAAAGGGAGATGAAACATTTTTTGGGACATAAAAACATAGGAAAATAATTTATGTAATGTATGGTTCCTTCTAGAGCCTTTGCCAAATTTTATTCATTTCTAAAAATTTCAGTATAGATCTACAGAGTTATTTTCAACCTTACCCCATGTCTAGGATTAAAAATCATAAGAACTGTCATCAGTCGGCCTACAGAACCTGAACATTGTGATTTTGACTTCAATATTGTCTGGTTTTGCTTATTTTTGTATATCATCCAATTCCCACTCTTACTATATTTCCCTGCATTAACCACCCCTCTCCCTCCCCCAATCCCCCTCAACTCTAAAGCCCACCACCACCACCCCAATATTTGTTTTTCCCACAATGGTAATAAATTAGCACTTCCATAGTCATGCTTTATTCAGTGGCTAGATTTTTTATCTTTATAAGTGTAGCTCTGTATTTTTATTGTTTATTTTAAAGTCCATTTTTTCTAACTATACTACAGTCAGCGAAATGCTGAAATGTTGCAAGCATTTGCTGCATGTAATAGGAATATAAATTAACTTCAAAGAATTTCTATTTTTTGACTACAAGTTGTACAACTTTGCTTCCACCGTTTGCAGATAGGTGGTAAAAACGGTAAGTAGCGGTCGAAAGAAACAGATCACAGACATCAGGCAGTTAGCGTGGACATCAGTCAACATAACCCCATTCAAACATTAGTCGATTTGTGTCTGCATCACAAGGTTGTTGTTGATTGCAAATGTCAGTTTATGAGCCTAATTCTCGTCATTTGTGGGAGGTGTTACTGTTTTGTTTCAATATGGAGAAAGCAGTGGCTGAGTCTCATCGAATGCTCTCAAGTACATATGGTAAGGATGCTATTAGTGAAAGAACGTGTCATGAGTGGTTTCAATGCTTCAAGAACAGAGATTTTTACTTCATAGGCTGGCATAGTGGTGGAACAGAGAATGTTCCCGAAGATGCAGAATTGGAGGAATTGCTGAGTGAAGACTCACATCAAACTCAAGAAGAATTGGCACAATTAATGGAAGTGACACGGCAAGCCATTTCAAAATGTCTCAAGGCTATAGGGATGCATGATTCAGAAAGAAGGAACTTGGGTCCCATGTGAGCTGAAACCAATAGACTTGAATAGTGTTTGTGTGTTTGCAACAGTTGCTTCAGAGGCAAAAACGGAAAGGATTTCTGCATTGCATTGTGACTGGGGACGAAAAATGGGTTCATTATGATAACCCTAAACGTAAAAAATCATGGGGATATCGCGGCCATGCTTCCATGTTTACAGCCAAAACGAATATTCACGGCTCCAAGATCATGCTCTGCATTTGGTGCAACCAGCTTGGCGTCATGTACTATGAGGTGTTAAAACCAAATGAAACAATCACAGGTGCTCATTATCGAATGCAATTAATGTGTTTGAGCAGAGCATTAAAAGACAAACAGCCGCCATACAGCAACAGGCAGGATAAAGTGATTTTGCAGCATGACAATGCTCGACCGCACATTCCAAAAGAGGTCAAAACGTACTTGAAAACGTTAAAATGGAAGTCCTACCCCACCCGCTGTATTCTCCAGACATTGCTCCCTCTGACTATCACCTGTTTAGATCAGTGGCGCATGGCCTGGCTGACCAATACTTCCAATCTCGTGAAGAAGTCACAAATTGGATCGATTTGTGGATTGCTTCAAAAGATGAACAATTTTTTTGATGCAGGATTCGTACACTGCCTGAAAGATGGGTGAAAGTAGTGGCCAGCGATGGAAAATACTTTGAATGATACATGTGTAACCAACTTGTTTCATTAAGGCCTCAGATGTTTGGAGAAAAATGGCAGAAACAAAGTTGTACACCCTGTAGTAAAAATTGTAACATTTCAGACCTTGTACAGTAATTGTTATGGCTCTAAGTAGTTATAGATAACTAGTAGTAACATCATAAGTCACTGGTTTTCAAGAAACTGCACTTTTTATACAATTTGGGTATTGTGAAAAATTGTTCCCTCTCTTTCATTGGTAGCAGAATTTTTGAAATGAAATATCAATGTCAAATTTATCTCATATCAGTTGCTGAATTGTCATAACATACCCAGGAATCATCCACTTTTATTATTACTGTATAAGATTAATAATTTATACCTGAAAAGACAAATAAAATGTTTAAAAACTCAATTAGGACCACGAGAACAGGTGAATCAAGTAACTGCTTTTATTGATGGCTCCATGATATATGGTAGCTCAAGAGAGGAAGCAAATCAGCTGAGAACATTTAGCAGAGGCCAAATGAAGACACAGATCAGCAGAGGTGGGAGGGCACTTATGCCATCTGATGAAAGCAATCTGGACTGTCGTAATGAGGGTCTGTACAAGTAAGTTATGACACTAAAATTTCTATTATTATTTGTTCTAAAAACAGTTGAGCATATAACTAATGTAGCTAGTGTGTACATATTTGTTACTTAAATGTTTCATAGTTCCAATAGACATTCATTTCAGAAAATACTGTGTGAACGCTATGATAATAATCATAGCCATTTAAATAAGAAAACAATAAATATTATTCTTTTGGTAACAGTATTATTAAGGATGAAACCCACTAAGATTCCATGGATGGATAATAAATACGCATGCCCAGTGGTGTCATTAGGGCAGGCGATTAGGGGTTTAAACCCTCCCCCCCCCCCCCCAAAGTTTTCACAGTTCTTGCAGATTTTTCACAGTTCTTGCAGATGAAACAACTGATGTTGATGGAATAGAGAAACTTTTTCTTTCAGCTCTTTATATTTCCCTATATCTCAGTATCTGTGAAGATTTCCTGCAATTTGTTCCAGTGTTTGATGTGAATGGAAAAGGATTAGTTAGATCTATAATTGAAAACATGTTAAAATTTGTTGTTGACGTGTCATTTTTACGATTACAGAGCTATGATGATGCTGCATCCATGTTGGGAAATGCCTTTGGGGCTCATCCATTCATATAACACAACAGTCCTTCAGCTGTATATTCTCATTGCGCAGTTTGTAATTTCTATTTCATACTCACTGACACATCCAACGTTCCACTTATCAGAAAGTCACAAGGAACACTGGAAGTCATACGTAATTTCTTTGGCCTCCAAATTATAGAAAAATATTAAATGATGCCCTTGAGTCATTAACCAATGTTTGAGTCAGTAATTTGAAACATGCAACACTTACTAGATGAAGATTCAAGAATGTGACAACAACACATCTCACACTGCCATGATTCTGTTAGCAGCCATCACCATGGGAGATTTTGTCATCTGTTCGGCTATACTTTCTGAATTGTTTGTGTTTGGTGAGTCCATCTGCCTTTAGCTTCTGCACCAAGATATAGATTTTGCAGAATTAACCCACATTGCCAGGGATCTGAAAATGAAACTGCTGGCAGTCAGAGAAAAATGGAAAAATTGTTTACAAAACAACCGTATCCCCTTCAAAATATTCTCCATTATGGCTAATACATTTGTCCCACTGGTGTTTCCACTGTTTGAAACATTTTTGGTAGTTGTCTTTAGAAATAGCCGACAGCTCCTCCTCATTTTTTCTTGACTTCTTCAATGTTATCAAATCGGTGTCCGTTCATGCCGCTTTTCATTTGTGGAAATAAGAAAAAGTGGCATGGAACGCCGTGCCGTTAAAGGCGCCACAGTCTGGAACCGCAGGACCGCTACGGTCGCAGGTTCGAATCCTGCCTCGGGCATGGATGTTTGTGATGTCCTTAGGTTAGTTAGGTTTAACTAGTTCTAAGTTCTAGGGGACTAATGACCTCAGCAGTTGATTCCCATAGTGCTCAGAGCCATTTGAACCATTTGGCATGGAACCAGGTCAGGTAAGTAAGGTGCATGGGGCAGTGGAATCACTTTTTTTTGCCGGAAACTGTCTAACAAGAGAGGGCTGTGTGTACAGGTGCATTGTCCTGATGGAAGAACCAGTCTCCTGTCTATCTCAAATCAGGTCTTGTTTGATTTACACTGTTCTGCAATCTTCTTAAAACTTCCAAATAAAATATTTGATTGAATGTCTGACCTGGTCAAACAAACTCTGAATGAACTTACACCCTTGACATCAAATAAGCAAATCAGCATTGTTTTGATGTTTGATTTGACTTGACGGCACTTTTTTGGATGGTGTGACGACATCTTCCGTTGGCTTGACTGTTACTTTGTTTCTGGGTTGCAGCCATAATGCCATGACTAATCACAAGTAATGAACTCTGACAGAAAACCTGGATCAGTTTCAAGCTGTTGTTTCAAAGCAAGACATGTTTCAATTTGACATTCCTTTTGATTATAAGTCATAACAGAGGAACAAACTTGGTAGCAACCCTTTTCATTCCCAAATCTTCCATTAAAATTCACTAAACCAAGCTCCAAGATAACCCACTAATCTCTGACAGTTGATCAACTGTGTGTCAATGGTCTGTGAGCACAAACTCTCGAATCTTTTCAATATTTTGGCATTTGATGGATGTCCAGAACAAGGTCTGTCATCAGTCAAAATGTCGCCATTTTTAAATCAAGCAAATCATACACCTGAGTTTATCCCATAGCATCATCTTGGTAAGCTGCTTTCAACACTGAATCAGTATCAGCAACATTTTTACCGAGTAGAAAACAAAATTTCACAGCTGTATGTTGTTCACTTAAAATTGCCATCACAAAAAACAAACAAGAGCAAAACAGTGCTATCAAAAACAATCACTGCAGATGAATAGAACAAGCCAAGTCAACAACACAGGCGACACTGAATTGACGATGAGTTGCGCTATACACGCCTAGCAGCAGAAATGCATACTACACAAGCTCAGCCCAGAGCAATGTTATTCCATTATTTATTTATGTATTTATTTATTTTTTGGGTACCCCCTTGTAGTTCAAGCTGGCTTTGCTTAGAATCCAAGGAATTAGTTCTGGCCAGCGGAGCTGAAATCAATTAATCACACATTTCTAATGAGCAAGGACATCATGCAGGTGAATATACTGATAATGATGTTGAGAGTTACTACAAAGTGTCAGTGTTCATACCCATTCTGGATGCCTTCGTTACATCACTGCAGGATTGGTTCTTGACACTGCGTGAACTTTTTAATAGCTTTAATTGTCTTCTACCATGAAAAACTGAAGACATTGGTACCGGTATCATTGATGGAATTACAAAACCCCGTTCATTTTATGCTTCAGATCCATTAGTCACTGATTTAACAATGACAACAGCTAAGTTGAAACTCTTATCATCAATTTCTGAATCAACTGCAGTAGTTGCCTCAGAACACAATGGAAGCTTTGTCTCTCTGCGACCATAAGGTCCTTCTAATGTGTTACAGTTTTTACAGCTCTTGGCAATCTCACCAGTGACAGTAGCCATGAATGAGCACAGTTTCTCCACCCTTAAGAGAATGAAAACATACATAAGGAATACAACTAGCGAGGCACGTCTTAATGTGCATGCCAAGATGACAATTCATTGAGAAGAAAGGATTGATGTCGAAACTATGACAAGTGATATATGGCAAAACAAAGAGACTGCCTTCTTCCTCTTGTACTTTGAATTTCTAGTAAATGGTTTAATCATTTGTGTTATTTATGCATATTAAAGTATCAGACAAAAGCATATTTTTATGTACTTCAATGTAAATTAATGGGGGCCTAGCCTATAAAAATAGGCACTTAATAGAATTAGTGCAGAAAATTCTCTTAGCAACTGGATTATGTTTTATTAAAATTGTTAAAACTTGACAAGCTTATAAAATTAATTTCATAACATAATTCACGACTTCAATAAACTGTCTTTGTAATGTCATTAGTGTTCTGATAACACAACTGTAAACCAATGAAAAACTTAATTTTTATTATTTTGTGCATTAAATTACTATGGATCAATAAAATTAATTTTTAGCTACAGTAAAATGAAAGGCAGAGGCCTCCCCCTCCCCCCCCCCCCCCCTCAATCCTACTCTCCCATCCCACCCTGATGATTGTTAACAACAAGTACCGGTCACAATGAGACAAAAACAACTCAAGTCTTGTGTACAATTAAGCTTAAAGCCATTTTGTTTGCTTTCCAACACAGGTGTTTCAAAACTGGGGACAAACGTGCAAATGAACATATTGGCCTGGCAACCCTGCACACAATATGGTTACGTGAGCATAATCGCCTAGCAGCTGAACTAGCCCGGCTGAACCCGCACTGGGGTGATGAGACACTTTTTCAGGAGGCCAGGAGAATTGTTGGGGCAGAGATACAGCACATCTCATATACTGAGTTCCTGCCTATGGTCCTCGGACAGGTTAGAATGATTTTGTATTATCTTCATTGTAATAAAATATCATTGCTATATTTCAAATGACAAATGAAAATTGATATATTTCCAATCGTAGCTGTACATTGAAATTAGATGCTTAATCTAAATAGCACGAACCTGAGATTTTGCTGTCTTGCGTAACTAGCCAAGAAATAAACCAAAGTTAAAAGAGGCAGAGTATTGCTACAATTACTAAAATACTGATTGTAAATTCACATTTGTTTCCTGTGTCTCATTCCTGGAAGAGAGAATTGCAGATTTGGAAGCCAAATCTTAATTGGTTCACATTTATCAATTTATTCTCTGCAGTTTCGATATTCAATTTAATTTTCGTATCATTACTTCATAATATATTTATTACAGTAACAAAGAGTATTAAACCATCAAATATAAATGTATAAAAGTGGTATTGTTATCTGTTGTACATTATAGTATAATTTTTTTTGACTTATAGTAATATATTGTTGTAGGACATCATGGACAAATATGGGCTAAGAACTCAAGCTTCAGGACATTTCACAGGTTATGACATCAATTTGAATGCTGGCATTGCCAACAGTGTTGCCGCAGCTGCAATGTGGTTCATAGCTTCCCTGATGCCCAAGACTATGAAATTATTTGATGAGGTTAGACATGGTATCTATTGACACGTTCTTTTAGCTGTAAGACTATACACCAAAACTACATTACCAGTTGACAGCTGTGAATGTAGTATAAAGCACTTTGTTGAAAATGTACCTTCTATGAACAAGAATTGAGGAGGAAACGTCACTTAATTGAGTTTACCTTGTTCTTTATTACAGTCAGGAAGGAGAATTGGAGAGAAATCAATAGCATCTTCATTTTATGCACCATTTCAGTTATATGAAGTGGGAGCAGTGGATAAAATGTTGCAGAGTATGCTACATGGTGCTGCACAGAAAGAAGATGAATTTATTAATGAAGTGATGACTAATCATATGTTTCAAGATCCAAGCAAAGGTCCACTTTTTATTAATGATTACATATAAAATAGTGTCATTGCTTATTAGAGATATTTAATTTTTTCTGTGCTCTATATCCGATAGGTCCAGGCCTAGATCTGGCTGCACAAATAATACAACACGGGAGAGATCATGGATTACCTGATTACACGAAATGGCGAAAGTTCTGCAGTCTTCCTGATGTGAGGTCTTTTCGTGACTTAGCAGATGTAATGTCCCCTGCAGTTATTTCAGCTCTACAGAAGGTTTACAGGTTAATTTACACATCATTTAATTTACATGGGTCCCTTTGAGATTTTTGAAGTAATCTTGCATTTTCTGTGGCTGCATACTGATTTTCACAGACAGGAACATTTTGTGCATTCACAGGAATGTAACTGACATTGATCTATTTACGGGTGCCCTTGGTGAGACTCCCATAGAAGGAGCTGTTGTGGGACCAACATTTGGTTGTTTATTGGGACGTCAGTTTCACTATCTCAGGCGTGGTGATCGTTATTGGTATGAAAATGACTTGCCACCATCATCTTTCACAAAGGGTAACTACATACCTATGATGTATTACTGTTTTCCTGTTTTCATGTTGTGAAAGTAATTATGCTAAGACAGTAACTTCTTTGCTTTACTAGAACAACTGAATGAAATTAGAAAAGTGAGTCTTGCAAGAGTTATTTGTGACAACAGTGATGGCTTAAGAGAAATTCAACCAGAAGCTTTTCTAGACAAAGATCAATTCCTGTAAGTAGTAACAGTTACCTCATTCAATGATGATATAATAGTCACATATAAATATGTTATCTAAACCAGTAAAATTATCTTATAGGAATGCCATGTGTGGGTGCAAAAGTGATGTAATGAACCACATGGATCTACGTGCTTGGGGTACCACAAGTCCTCATTTTGTTGTCTCTGGAAGACTCTTAGCCGAGTCGGTTGCCAGGGCAAAGAGAGATGTTCAGAAGATCATGCAACAAGAGATTGATCTGTGGGAACAAAGTGAGTAAAATATTTTTTGTAACAAAGGCAGCTCTGACTCAACCAAGGAACAAATCAGTCCAGTGCTTAACATTCTAGTAAATTTTGAATTGATTTTTGAGCAAAGCTTCAGACATATGCGTCAGGCATTCTTAATCTATTTCAAGGGCGAGTAGCAGATCCACTGTCACCTGTTGGCACAGCCTATGGATTTAACCGGCCAAAGAGGCAAGCAGCAGAGATTGCAAATACATCGCTGCTGTTACAGTTTGCATCTACCAGATTTGTCAATAGTTTTCTTCAAGGGTAAGAAGTACATTACATATTTATGTATTACTAAAATAAATGGAAAACTAGAGGAACTACATCACTGCTGTTACAGTTTGCATGTAGCAAATTTGTCAATAGTTTTCTTCAATGGTAAGAAATACATTACTTATTTATGTATTACTAAAATAAATGGAAAACTAGAGGAAATGAATGGAGAACTCTGTAGTTACTTTGAATAATATCAATGATAGTGATGATTCAAGTCATTAAACAGAAGTCTCATATTCCTGTTTTTGCAGAAATATAGTTCCCCACATTCCTCTAAATACAATCAGTATTTAAAGGAGCTTCAGTGACACACTGTTCCATGTCAGCACAACAGCACAACACACATGTAGCAAAAGTGAATTCAGTCTTTTATCTCTGTATGAAGGGAACTGAATGTGATACCCTTCACATGGAAGTATTGTTTTTTCAGAAGAGTGCTAGAGAGATGCTAAGATGCAAATGTTGTGGCTGAACGACATCGATAATTTTTTGAGTGTCAAATTTTCAGTGTAACTAATGAGCACCATTCAGACAATGTTCACACAACATGCTGCTAATTGCCTACGTCACAGTCATCTGATATGACACAACACTGAAACATCAGGGGCATTATTCACTTCATTTTCTCATACTTGTATATACTCTGGTCCCCTGTAAGATGTTTGTGAGTGGCTTCTCCCATATTGGCTGCTGCCGTATTGGAGATGATATTAATATCAAATTTCTCATGGCACTTCAAGTTTTTCTGGCAGATCTATCGAATACATAATTCTCAAACATTACACCTGATAATATTGTGTAAGTTCGACAAAATTTGCTCAAATTAACACAACTGCTTGTGTCAACATTGTCGTAATCTTTATGTGAAGACCTTGTCCAGAAGTTGTCCACATGTGACAGAGTTGCATGTCAAGGGCTCTTTACTGGGAACTGAATTGTGGTCTTCTGCATTTGCGTAGGATCACTGGTGCTACTCCGAGGAATCACTGTGTTTGGTTGTTGTAACAAAATTGGTAGTTATTGGGAACATCTGTCATGCTGTGACTGTGCCACTGTCAGAAATTCTTGTTTTTCTTATTGCAACCTGATAGCAGCAAGCACAGTACTCCAGAGTGTAGTTAGCTGGAATCCCAAATTCCTATTGATAAGCTTATCTGGCATGCAAATGCAATACCAGAAGGACAGACTAGAAATCTTGAGTTTCTCATTGATTGTGTGATGTTCAGTTCTTCAAGAATTATCACTGAAGTATGGTAAGAGGGCTGTGGTAGTGACTGTTTGTTTCCTTATTTTGTTCACTGGACTAGACTCATTACGTCTGGAGTGCATGATGAATTTATTTAATTGAATATCAGTCTGTTCAAAAACCATCTTCATTGCTGAAGCTTGCCTGACAGGCTGTCAGCATAAGAAATGATGTGCTCTATATACCAGTGTGTGCAACACATTATCAATTTGTATCATCATGACAACTCATAGCCTTCAAATGTAGAATGATGTGAGTTGTCATATGCATGATGAAATTGCAATGAAATGAACACCCTTAGCTGCTTACAGGCATTGACATACGTCAACAGGGACAGATGAAAATGTGTGCTCCAACCGGGATGCATGATGCCCTCGAGTTCCATTGGCTTTCCTTCATATCAAAACACCAAGTAATGTGTCTCCTTTGTTCCATCTCCATCACAAATTGAACAATGGAAACACCAGGTTGGAATGTCAGTAGTGTAAGGAAAAGGACAGATTGCTAATTACCATAAAGATAACACATTAATTTGCAGATAGTCACAATTATAAGACCCTTACAGATTAGATTTTGGCAAAAAAGAAAGAGAAACACAAACTGCTCATTCACAAAAGCTAGCATACCTCACGCACACATGACTGCCAGCTCCAGCAGCTTGGACCAGAATGCCGTTGTCGTCTGAATTGCTGTAGTTGGTGATCATGTGTGTTAGGTGTGCTTAGCAGTCTATCCTTTGCTTACATAGTTGAAATTCCATCATCAGAAACTGAATATCTAGATGGAGTAAATTTAACTGCTAAAGGAGTGTGGGTAGTGTTTCTGCTCCATATTGCCACACTACATACTTGTCATTCATTCAGGCATCACCAACAGCAGGAAGATTTTAAAAGATAACTTACTCAGAATATTATTGGCCACTTTGGGAGACAGAATGACCACATAGCAATCTAGTCTACTTGCTCAAAGTACTGGCTGTTGAATAAAAAACACAGTGGAAGTAAGCACATGTTTGAAAAGTGCCATAATGTTCTTCTCAGAATTTGTTGCCTATGAGTGTCCTATGAAGTAACTTATTTAGAGAACAATGTTGAAACTAAATAAGTGATCTAATGGTAGTAGTTTGACCACCTTCTATTATATATTTAAATTAGAATTTAAGATTTTTGATGATAATTACTTCTGAATACAGCTATTTCTCATTTTGTGGTACTGCATAGGCCTTATCACCATTAAGTACGTAAGATGTCCCATACTCTGAGGAGCGTAGGGGACGATGCGGGAGACCCACACTGTTGTACTAGGCAAGGTCCTAGTGGAGGTGGTTTGCCATTGCCTTCCTCTGACCGTAATGTGGATGAATAATGATGATGAAGACGACACAACAACACACAGTCATCACGAGGCAGGAAAATACCCTGACCCCGCCAGGAATCGAACCCGGGACCCATGCACGGGGAAGCGAAAATGCTACCACAAGACCACTAGCTGTGGACTTATTATCATCAATAAAAATAAATTGTGGGCCTTAGCTTGTGCAAATAACTAATTTATACCTATTATAAAAGTGTATGTGCGCATGTATGTTTCACATCTCATCATAAACCACTGCAGCAGCTTCAACAAAACTTCATACATAAATCACCTGCTGTATCTAAAGAACCACTATGGTGGTAAGAATGATCTATATTTGAAAACAGTGTGGAGTGGAGATGACAAAGAAGCATAACTCATGATGCATAATGAGAGCACTCAGTGACATGCTACAAACTTTGTGTTATTTCAAATATTTACAAGACCTGCTTTCACTCACACACCCCACAAAATGGTGAAAGGAAAAAGCCTATAGCTTACTACGTTTTCACTGTTCATACAGTAAAACTGTCACATCAAGCATGACTTTTTAATTAATTACTTCTTTACTAATAACTCTGTCCAGAACATATTATGCAGATAGTATTCATATATATTACTGAATGTACCTTATTTTATTATACGAAACATTTTATTATACAAAACATAGTTCAGGAGATATGGCATCATAAACAATGAGCTGCAGGGTGAAATTCATTAGAGATATAGGTGAAATATGCTTATAAATATGTGTGAAATATGTTAAAATACATATGAGAGAAGGAAAGTTGCTACTCACCATATAGTGGAGATGCTGAGTCGTGATAGGCACAACAAAAAGATTCACACAATTAAAGCTTTCAGCCATTAAGGCCTTTGTCAGCAGTAGACACACATACACGCATGCGTGCGCGCGCACACACACACACACACACACACACACACACACACACACACACACACACACACACACGCAACCAGTGTGGTCTCAGTTCTCTGAGACTGCAGACGTGTGCAAGTTGCGTCTATATGTGTGTGTGTGTGTGTGTGTGTGTGTGTGTGTGTGTGTGTGTGTGTGTGTGTGTCTACTGCTGACAAAGGCCGTAATGGCTGAAAGCTTTAATTGTGCGAATCTTTTTGTTGTGCCTATCATGGCTCATCATCTCCGCTATATAGTGAGTAGCAACTTTCCTTCTCTGGTATTGTTACATTCCATCCTGGATTTTCCATTGTTTGAAATACATATGATGTGTTTGTATGTGGGCAAAGCTGTGGGTAAAAAAATACTTCAGAACCCCTGTATCGATTTCAACCAAACTTGGTACACACATTACTTATTACCTGGAAAGAAATACTGTGGGCATGAGATCCAGCAACCTCCTATTAGTGTGGTGGTGATAATGCGGAGAGGGAAAGGGGGGAGAAAGAGAGGGAAAGATGGAGATGGGCAAGGAAGAGATTGACACAGGTATGGGGGAGAAAGATATTGACACAGGTATGAGGGAGAAAGAGATTGATACAGGTATGGGGGAGAAAGAGATTAACAAAGGGAGGGGAGGGGCAAATGGACAGAGAAAGGGAGAAGAGGGGGGAAGAGGAGATGTGCAGAGAGGCGAAGGGGGATGAGGAGATTGGCAGAGAAAGGGATGACTAAAAGATGGACAGAGACAGGGGGGAGGAGTAGATGGACTGAGAGTGGGGGGGGGGGGGGGGGGAAGAGAAGATGGACAGAGAGACAGGAAGGAGGAAGTGGTAAGAGAAAGGGAAGAGGAGATGTATAGACCAAGAGGGGAAGAGGGGCTGGACAGAGAGAGGGGAGAGGAGGAGATGAACGGAGACTGGGTGGTGGAGAAGATGTACAGAGAGCAGACATTCCTGTAATGTAACTGATCCATTACACTTTCTGAACATGGCACATAACTGACCATGGCCTAAAAAACATAAACATGTGCAGTTTAAGCAAATGCGCCTGTGTCTAGTGAAGTCCTAGACTATTAAGGGTGGCCCTGCAACTCCCCATTTCACAGCACAGCTCAACAAATCTGCATGTGAGGTCATTGCAGAATCACCTGTGCCTGTGGTTTAAACTCTTCACCCACCTCCAAACCAAAGGATCGTAACCTGCTGTGGGTGTGATGGTGCGAACTGAGAGCCATAAATCCATCTCATGTGAACTCGGGCATCAGGCAACATTCATGGTGACATGATCAGCATTTTTCTGCCAACTATTTTCTTGACAGGCTGCATGTTCCTTAACAATCGAGCTCCAAATGTACATGATATCTGCCTTTTGAGTTTGTCCAGATCTTTCAGGAATCAGTACACTATTCTGAGTTTAAAATAATGAATTATTGTACATTCATTTCCACTGCAATTTTTGCATGCTAGATGCATGCTATGAGGGTCATTAAATAATAAAACAGAAAAACAGCTTTACCAGCAGGAAAAGAGTCTATTAAATCAATGCAGTTTTGTGTGTATTTATCTATGTAATCCTTTCCTACATCTATGCATTTTTCCCATATTCTTACAAGTCTCCTTAACCTCTAAATTAAAATACTCCTTAACTTTGGTATTGAAGCAAGTTATGTACATTTTTCTTTACCTCTTTGTTACTGTTGATGTCATGCGTAAAAGCTGCTTCCATTAAATCAAATGATTAAAAATCTAAAGGGGCAAGGACAGCACTGAAAGAAGGATGAGGTAGGAGCTCCCAGCCTACTTCACCAGTAGTTTCCAACATCAATTGTGTCATATGAGGTTGAGTGTTCTCTTCAAGGAGAAGCATGCCTTTCCTCTCCATCTTTGACATTTTGTCTTCAGAGCAGTCTTGATGATTATAAAAAATTTTGGGAGAACTGCTGGATGTCTTGTAACTTGCTGGTATTTCATTGCAGAATCTTCTGGCTGTCTTCAGGTAAATATTGATGAGCAATGCACTAAGATCCCCTATTTAAGATCCCACCAGTACATGTGTAGTATTCCTAGTTGGCATTGCACATGAATTGCTTGAAGACATGCATTTCCACTGTAAGCCTGTGTGCTGCTCTGCATGCGCACCATAGTAAAAGCTTGCCTCTTCAATACCAACACAAGTTTTCTTCACACGATAAGATTGTAGTAGGATGACACAAACACCATCAGGTGTGGCCAGTACTTGGGTGGATGACCGTCCAGGTAAGCCATGCGCTGTTAATATTTTCCCCTTTACATTTACAGCAGAGGGAACAGGAGGGGTGGTGGCGTGAAGTCGTTGATAATCAGTCTTTGCACCAAATGTCCCGGATTCAATTCCAAATCTCTACATGGCGTATCATGAAGTGAAGGCATGCGACACTGTCAATGATGATCCATCTATCAGATTGGGACATTAAACTTGGGAGCCACCTTCAGGCTCTTTCATCATCTTAAACACAAATATGACACTACACACACACTCATCAGAGTCACTACACTTAACAGATACTCTTTCATATACAGCTTTCATACTTCATTAGGGAAAGGTGCCTACGGGTGAAAATGATAGGTAAAACCTATCCTGCCTTTCAGGGTCTTTCAGCCATTCGTACCATATGACTTTACTACTAAAATGATTTTGAGCTTAGTGCAACTGTAGTGTTTGTGTTCTTTGTGATGAATGATAAACTCTCTGGGAATTCATGTTTCACAAACCCTATGGTAGTTCAGTTTGTTTTTAATGATAAAATGAGTTGTACCGACACTAACTTATCATTTATAGCAGTATGTTGAACTGTAAGTCATTGGTCTTCTTCAGTAAGCGAATGAATACGAGCTAGCAATGCCAGGGTTGGTATCAGTACTGGAGTAGTATTTGTCAGTTATGCTTTTGCCACCATTTCTAAACTTTTTCACCTGCACATAAAAACTCACATGTGTCATGCAACTGCTCTCATATTGTTTGTTCATCTGAGAGAATGTTTTTGATAGTTCTACACTTTCCTAAAGTAAAAACTGGATCACAGAAAGCTGTTCTTCAAAAGTATTCTCTTTGAGTGAGCATGAGCATGCCATCCTAAGACATTAGAATTTATGTTTAAATAAATGTTAATTGATCAAACTACAGCATTCTTCACTGGGTTGCCAACTAACATTTACAAAAGTTTGAATTCTCTGTATCATGTACTGCCTTCACTATGTATGTTAGTCCATTTAATTAATGAATGAACATCATATTTTTCATCCTGTTCTCTCAGTAATCACTGTAAAACATTAAAATACAAATTAATTGCACTCCATCTAAATAGAATTCTTAATTTCCTACAAGTAATTTTGCCCAAGTGTTTGACACTAATCTCACTAAACCCAACATTTTTGTTTATGTCCTTTTTTCTTGTTTTCCAGTCAGTCCATTCTTTCTTCAATTTGATGTCCATGGCATTGAGGGAAATTTGGATTCTGTTTATCTGTTTGGTATTATCCTCCAAACAACAGTTATATTTTATTTCATATGAGCTGATTTCCAGATTAATTTTTATCCCATTATGTATCATGTAGGAAAAAGGAATGAAATGTCAGTCCCATAGGCTTTTTTCCAGACAATAAGTCATAAGTTGTCTGATGACGCTCCAAGTATTCCAGATTGATGCTTTACAGGTCACCCCTTGGGGTTAAGCCTCATCATAACTATCACCGATCCGCCTATAAACTCCTGACACTGTGGATTTGATACTAATATTATTCATTCTCTGTTTCTTTTATATGTCCCCATTTCACACCCCTAGGGGTGCTAGAGGTTTCGTACTCCAGGTGTGTCGAGTCTGGTTGAAATTGCTTCTGATGCTCCAGAGATATGTTCAAATAACACATTTTCCACCTTGCTCCTAGGGTTGCCCTACTGCCACAGTATTTTTCCTAGATTTATAACCACAGGTGTTTGATTGAAATTGCTTCATGTATTCCAGATCTATGCTTACATATCACCCTTTTCTCTCCCTACCCCCACCCTCATCCCTAGATGTCGTAGGGGTGTCCTAGCTTGTATGTACCACATTAGTTTGAAATTGTTCAAAGCACTTCTGAGCTATGCTGGAAAACACACACACATCTCTTTATAATGTTTTAATTTTTCAACACTTATGTATTGTACTGTAAGACACAAACAACAGCACGGCCACAATGGACCAAAGGTTATTCTTCTTCCACATACTTGCGAACAACAGTTGAGAAGATAGACACAAACATAGAAACAATCTAAGTACTGATATAAGCAGCTGCTTGCAATATGTGTGAACACAATATGAGAGTGAGTGCGTGCCCTGCACTGCACTTATAAAGAGGACGGCTCTGGTAGACAGCACGCCAGATGCTCTGCCATGTGGACAAGTCATGTGGCCCACCACAGGTGGCCTCTTGTTGCCAGCCAATGCAGGTGCCATTGGCGGAATATTTGAAGTGGCCTAGTGCCATGATATATATCCAAGTATTATGTACTGGATTACAGCAACTTACACCGAAGTCCCAACCCAGTTACATATTCCATAAGCACAATTTCTGTCACCAACTTTTTTCCCACTCATTCTCTTCCTCCACTCTCAGTTATATCTCTCTCCTTCTTCCCCCCCCCCCCCCCAAAGACTGTTGAGTACTTATCAGGATAAACAAATATTTCTTTGTGAGCCAGGGAAAGAACACCTACTAATCGGCTGCTGAAACAGAAACAGTTCAAGTGGACCTAACAGGCATGTAAATGAAAAATAAAATGTTAACTCTCTAGATTTTGGAAACTTCTTAGCAGATTCTTCATTGATAAAATAAGACGGATGGTAAATGGGGAAAAGTAAAGAAATGTTATACAAGATACACAGACAAATAAAGAGCATACAAAATCCTAAACAGAGAGAGAGACAGAAGGTGCAAGAGAGAAAACAGAAGTGTCACTAGACTGAGATTAAATAATGAGATGCAGGCAACTGATAAGTGAAAGAAAGAAGGAATAATCAGAAAGAAATTACAGGAAGCAAGTGGAAGGAACCAGTTTGAGAGGTTCACACGGCAAGCTACATAGTAGAGCTGCTAAAAAGGTAGCTCATACAGCATATCTTATTTTATACCTATTTCTTAACTGGAGAGTAAGTTGTTTCTACACTCATCAAAACAAGTTTTGCATCACCTCGGTTCTGAGAATTCCAGAACCTGTACAGAAAATTGGAATAGAGATCAACAAAAATATCATTTCTGCCCTTCTTATTGCCCATGAAAACCACACATTGCATGTTGTACCACCATACAGAGACATTCAGAGGTGGTGGTCAAGGTTGCTGTACACACCAGTACCTCTAATACCCAGTAGCATGTCCTCTTGCATTGATGCATGCCTGTATTCGTTGTGGCATAGTATCCACAAATTCATCAACGCACTGTTGGTCCAGATTTTCTCCCTCCTCAATGGCAACTTGGTGTAGATCCCTCAGAGTGGTTGGTGGGTCACGTCATTCATAAACAGCCCTTATCAATCTATCCCAGGCATGTTTGATAGGGTTCATGTCTGTAGAACATGCTGGCCAGTCTAGTGGAGCGATGTTGTTATCCCGATGGAAGTCATCCACATGTGCATGATTGGGCCGCGAACTGTCGTAAATGAAGACGAATGCCTTGCCAATATGATTGCACTATCGGTTGGAGGATGGCATTCACGTATCGTACAGCCGTTACAGTGCCTTCCATGACCTCCAGCAGCATACGTCGACTCCACATAATGCCACACCAAAACAGCAGGGAACCTCCACCTTGCTGCACTCGCTGGACAGTGTGTCTAAGGCGTTCAGCCTGACTGGGCTGCCGAAAAACACGTCTCCAACGATTGTCTAGTTGAAGGCATATGTGACACTCATCGATGAAGAGAATGTGATGTCAATCCCGAGCATTCCATTTTGGATGTTGTTGGGCCCATCTCTACCGCGCTGCACAGTGCCATGGTAGCAAAGATGGACCTAGCCATGGACGTTGGGAGTGAAGTTGCACGTCATGCAGCCTATTGCGCACAGTTTGAGTCGTAACACAACGTCCTGTGGCTGCATGAAAAGCATTATTCAACATGGTGGTGTTGTTGTCAGGGTTCCTTCGAGCCATAATCCATATGTAGCGGCCATCCACTGGAGTAGTAGCCTTTGGGTGGCCTGAGTGAGGCATGTCATCGACAGTTCCTGTCCTCTGTATCTCCTCCATGCCTGAACATCACTTTGGTTCACTCTGAGACGTTTGGATACTTCCCTTGTTGAGAACCATTCCTGGCACAAAGTAACAATGCAAACATGATCAAACCGTGGTATTGACCATATAGGCATGGTTGAACTATAGACAACATGAGCCATGTACCTCCTTCCTGGTGGAATGACTGGAACTGGTCGGCTGTCAGACCACCTCCATCTAATAGGCACTGTTCATGCATTGTTGTTTACACCTTTGGGGGGTTCAGTGACATCTCTGAACAGTCAAAGGAACTGTGTCTGTGATACAGTGTCCACAGTCAACATCTATCTTCAGGAGTTCTGCAAACCAGAGTGATTCAAAACTTTTTTTGATGTGTGTATTTCAACAAATGTTCCTCCATTATTTTCATATTGTGAATAATTATGAGCCTTTGATTAATTTGAAATACAAATACTAAATGCCTTACATTAGCTTTGTGAGTATTTAGAAACAATCACTTTAAAAGTTAGATCCAAACTACACCTCTGCTTCCTTTCTTAAATTTAATGAAATGCATTTCTGAAACTTGGCATTTTTGGGGTAAAATTAATAATTTGTGTGAATTACAGACAACTTCAAGATCAGGAGTCAGGGCGCAGCTTGGTAGCACCACATGACTTGCGAGAGTTGATGGCTGTACTGCCAAATGTTGACCTCTCTGAGACTCTGGAGATACCACGGGTATTCCGCTGTGATGAGCAGACTCTCCCATGTGATCACACAAGCCGATATCGCAGTACTACTGGCTGGTGCAACAATCTCCGACGTCCAGAACTTGGAAAATCCTTAAGGGCATTTGCTCGCCTACTACCTCCTGCTTATCATGACGGTATTTAAAGCAGATATCTATTAATTTTTTGAAATGGGGGCAACATTTTAAGTAGTGCAGATGGAAATGTATAACCAATGTAAACAGGAAATATTCTTCTGACTTGGGAGAAATCATTTACGGGATGCAACAAGGCTCAATCTTAGGTTCACTATTGTTTCACATATATGTAAATGACCTTCCATCTAATATACAACAAGCAGAATTAGTTCTTTTTGCAGATGACACTAGTATATGTACATAAATCGGTGTTCTTAAAAGTATTACTGAGTGATTTTCTAAGAATGATCTCGTTCTCCATATCAAGAAGGCCCAATATATTAAGTTCTGCGTATCTAGAGGTACTAACCAATGATAAAGTGTAACACATGGTGAAGAAATGATAACTTGGATCTGCGATTATGTTTTTCACAGAAAACTTGGAATGCTATATCTACGTGCAGCAATTGCTCCTGGATATTTGATGATGAATAAACTCCAAAATGCATCACTTGAACAATACAATAATTGCTTGCCTGATGTTTGACTTTCACCATTGAGATTCACTCATCCTGAATACAGAACTACTAACTGTTTCAAGACTGACGACGGATAACAAGAGATAAATGAAATATTTTTTTGTGCGTGATATAATTACAAATTAGCAGTTTTTGGATTTTTTCTATTACTTATACAGTGAAACCTTGCTTCTTGCCAAATTTCATGATTCTAGGTCAATGGGAAGTACCCTGCAGTTTTTGATGGGTGAATTTGCGAGTATCAAAGTATGTGACATAAATGACCTTACCTTTTGATTACATTGACTTACCACCAAGGGAGTACAGACCTTAGTAAGTGACATAAATTTCAACTTGATACATCTTTCTGTTTCTCAGAAAAAGGGATCGTAATGGATGGACGGACTGACAGTGAGTCTAGTAACAAATTACAGAAAATTTTTTTCATGTGATATAATTTCAAATTTACAGTGCTAAGAGTTTTTCCTTTGACTGCACTGCAAAACTTTGCTTCTTGCAAAATTTCATGATTTTGGGTGAACAGGTAGGTTTTGATGAGTGAGTTTTCAAATATCAAAATATGTGACATAAATGGCCCTATCTTTTGAGTGAATTGATGTAGAAATTTCAAATGTTTATACAGCTAAGGGACCATATACCTTAATATGGACATAAATTTAAACATGATACTTACACCTGTCCCTGAGAAAAAGGGTAACATTTATATGGTAGTAAATCACCAGTACAGTGTAGGGGAGTCTTTCTGACAGTTATGTCTCTCTTTTATGTATACCTTAAACTGTCCTGCATTCTTGAAGGTTTTCCTCCAGAGTGGGTTCTTTATACATTAACAAATGAATTAATAAATATTAAAGCAACTCATTGTCACATTCAGCAGATTAAGACCATTATTTAATAAGATAGCAAATTTCACAGTTGAGTTGCAACATAACTTTTTTAATGAATCTCTAAATATGATTTACTTTTGTATATCTTTCAAAATGGGTTACACTGTTCTGAAAGAAAAACAAAGTAAGGTTATTGTTTTGGCTTCAGGTGTCGGAAGTCCTCGAGCTATGTCAGTTACTGGAAAACCATTGCCTAGCCCACGACTTATCTCAGTGAACGTTCATCCTGACACTAGTCAACCACATGTTAAATACTCTCTGATGTTCATGCAGTTTGGTCAGCTGTTGGATCATGATCTTACTCACACACCTGTCAACAAAGGTGAGTGCCTGTAGTACAATAGTTTCTACACCAAGTTATGGATATTTTATTCTTCTGTAAATTTTTTTCTTTTATTTTTATCTCCCTGTTTTTCCCATATTATGTTATTAGTTTATGTTCTAGTTCTTATCATATCATCATCACCCGTTTTAAAAAGATATATTGCATCAAATGAAACATTCAAACAAGAAAACTAATAAATTATGAGACAGGACTGTTGGTGAGTTCTTACCTTTAGGAGATGAGGTATATAGTACTTTCAGTACACATGTAAAAGTACATGTCACTACTGAAAATATTTGTTATTTCCTCAGGGAAGAGAGAGGGACAGGGTATGGAAGGTCAGAAATGAAGGGCAGATCACTCACACCTCAGGACGAGAGTGACCCACCTGTAGTGAGAACAAGGGTAGCCAAAGGTGAAAGGGGAGGTATCAGAGCGAGTAGCTCAGAGATAGTACACTGGTGAGCACTGTGCACAGTCTTTCTAGGGATGCTGAGGACAGAGTAAGAAGTACAGATAAATTAGGAGGAAGAGAAATGAATAGGGTAATTAACAACTTGGAGGGACAAAAAAGACCAATGAGAAAAAGAGGAAGGAGGATAACAGAGATGAAAAGACAAAAACGGTAAAGAAATTAATTAAATGTGACATAAATGAAATGTATTAAAATATAATGACAAAATAATCGTAATGAAAAACAAGGAGGAAGGGTGTTAATCCTTTGCACTCTGTAATAAGGACATGCATCCTTATTTAAATTGTCACTTCCCTCCTCTCCCCTGGACAGCAAGCACATCACAGAGAATTGCGCGAGTCTCTTTGTGGAAACGTGAGGCCTCTGACCAACCATTAGGCTATAAATTAAAAAAAAGTACTCGTTCATTCAAATTTACTTACTTAAGCAGTACAATACAAAACTTTATTCTGTGATATATTTTGAAACACTTCAGGGTGGATTGTTTTGATCATCATTTCATTCTAATAATTTACAAATGAATATAAGGGGAAAGGGAATATCCAAAACTGTGGCAATTATAGAGGGATAAAACTGATGTCCAACACAATGAAGACCCGGGAAAGGATAATTGAGAAGAGGGTGCATCTAGAAACTGAAGTATGTGAAAAACAGTTTGGATTTATTCCAGGAAGAGGAACAACTGATGCAATATTTGCACTAAGGCAACTGATAGAGGCATAGAGAAGTACAAACTGAACTGCATATGGCCTTTATCAATCTTGAGAAGGCATATGACAGAGTGCCAAGACAAGAGATATGGAGATGTCTGAGAAGTAAATGCCTGCCAGAAAAATATATCAGGGTGGTAGAAGACATATATGAAGGTGCAATGACACAAGTCAGGAGCAGTGTAGATGCCACAAAGGCATTTCCAGTGAGAGTAGGACTACATCAGGGATCTGCTCTCAGCCCATATCTCTTCAACCTTCTCATGGATGTACTAGTCAAAGATGTGAAAAAAGAGGCTCCTTGGAGCATGATGTTTGCCGATGATGTTGTAATCTGTGAACCTACCCAGGAGGCACTTCAAGACAAGCTTGAACAGTGGAGAAAAGCTCTAGAGGAAAGGGGAATGAGAATTAGCAGGGTGAAAACAGAGTACATGTGTACAAAGGATGCCAAAGATCTATATATTAATCTGCAAGGAGAACAACTGAAGCTGGTCAAGAAATTTAAATACCTAGGCTCTTACATAAAAAGTGGTGGAGGACTGGAGGCTGAAATACAGCACAGGATAAGTAGTGGATGGATGAACTGGAGGAAACTGAGCAGAGGACTGTGTGATAAGAAGGTAACCTGAAGAATGAAAGGAAAGCTTTACAAGTCTGTGGTGAGGCCTGCGATGCTGTGTAGTACAGAAACGTGGCCAGTTACAAAAGGCCAAGATAAAAAGATGGAAGTGCCAGAAATGAGAATGTTAAGATGGATAAGTGGGCTGACATGAAAGGATAGACTAAGGAATGAGTACATCAGGGGTACAGTGAAAGTGGGGCCCATAGGGAAGAAGATCCAAGAAAATAGGCTAAGATGGTATGGACATGTGCAGAGAAGAGGGGAGTACTATGTGGGGAGAAGAGTTGAAGACCTAGAAATTGAAGGATCAAAGAGAAGAGAAAGACTGAAACTGAGATGGAAAGACAAGGTAGCAGGGGACCTACGGGATAAAGGATGGCTCAGAAAAGAAGCACTGGATAGGCATTTATGGAAGAGAAGGATCCAGCAAAGCAATGCCAACCCCACATGACGTGGCTGAGATGATGATGATTTCCAAATAAATCACTATCATTATCAAAATCATTGTTGTCAAAATCATTCTCATTTTCATTTAGGCATCAGTCCTGTAAAAGCTTTAGAATCTGTACCTCAGAAAGGGCTCTGTGTGAAGAACTAGCCACTTCCCATCTATTACCTTGAATGGAATAATTACAACCTTTCTCTTGACACAACTGTTACCGTTTGAGACGAAGTTAACACAGGCTTCCCTAGATGGCACTACCATGCAGCATTGATGCTTAGTACAGTCTAAGCAGTGGAGTATATGAGGGATAGAAAAAATCTTATCAAATGATGCTCAACATTGGAATGGAAAACAAAATTCACAGTGCCATTGGAATGGAAAGGGTTAATAGAGGTTAAGTCTCAGAGGTTGTTGGAATGTGAAGAAGTGTTGGAGTGAAAGTTCATATCTGGGTCATTCCATATCAAATCACCCAATAAAAAATAAATTTTACACGCACCTCCTTAGATTGTCATGAAATTTGGCTCAAATGGTTCTAATACCATCCTGACAACACCTGAAATTTTTTTCTGTATCTCTTATAGTTTTTTTTTTAATAAATTTTTAAAGCTTTTATGTTTTCCATTTTCTGAACCTTCGGAAATGGTAAATTTAATTTGTATTCGAAACTTTAAAATTGCTTATCTTAAAAACTCTTTTAGATAACATCATGAATTTTGGCAGCAAGTTTATTTATTATACATATTTGAAGATAAAAATGATACTATTAAAATATATTAATATTTTCTATGAAAAAAAATATATGTATTTTTTTTCTTTTTTTTTTTATGGATGTTTTGTTTTATAAGAATTGCAATATCTAGAGTCTCAAACCTGATAGAATGCTCAAATTTGTTTTAATTTACTCTTAAACATATAGGCTACTTGATAAAACAAAAATAATGATGGCTTTTTAACATGTTTATTAATTATAGTAGATTACATTAGAATTATGTACAAAGATAGTGTACTTACGACACTTATGTATAACTCAATTGATTGCTTGAAACATTGAATTTTTTGAGTAATTTTGCCTTTTTAATAAACATTAATGCTGATTTAAACTGTTTTTCCACTTCATCCAAGAGCTTTCAGTTCTTTTGATACAGTCTTTTTTGAAGTAATACATTTTTCCAGTGCCGCTTGATTGAGGTGCGTGTACTACACAGACTATGTGCTCCAAAGGCACTATGCAAGAATCTTCTCTTTCAGGACAATAAAATGATGCAGCTGGTCCTGAAGGATGTAGAAATAGAATTTCTGCATCTTCTTCATCATTGAATATTGTTTTTACCAGTCCAAAGTACCAGTTACCATCATAATTTGCAGCCACATAGCTATTTATGGATGGTTCAACACGAACCCAATCAGAAGAAGAATGGAAAGAAAAGACTAAGGAGGGTTTTACACTATCTGTAGTCCTTCTAATTTCAAGGTTGTTTGTTGGAAGTGGTTTGAAGTTATGAAAACTTCTTGTTCCAGGAATGGTTCGGGTTGCTGAAAAACGTTTTTCTAGTTTTAACCATAGCAAATCAGCTTCTTTTTTGTCAATAAAGTGAAAATGAATGTTTTCAATATTTTTTCACAAAACTTGTACACATCGATTGCTGTCATTATTTGTTCTTCGTCTGAAAGCTGTAGACTGGCTTTCCTTAAAATTCTTTTAATAGTTCCTCCTAGGCCATCACAAATTGACTTCCCATGACTTGTTGCAAAAAAAGAGTGTTGGGCCTTCAAATTAAAGTCTCTCAAGTGTTCAGTCAAATTTTTAAAACTGTTTCTATTTCTGTACTGCCCAGCACAACCATCTGTAAAGTAGTGAACTGAGTCAATGTCAGTATGATGTAATGACAACCACTTTGTAATTTCTTTTTGTACAAAGTTAACAAAACCAGTGTCATGTTCTTGGTCATCACTAATAAAATAGTGGTTGGAAACAAAAACATTGTTTTCCTCATTTCTTAGAAAAACTCCAACTGGGTGTAGAGTACAACCACTTCTATTCCAGTGGTAACTTTGGATCTCATTTTGTATAACAAAGGAATAATTTTCACTGAAATCCATCACAATAATTGCTGTTTTGGGTGGTAGGTCTTCTTTCAATCTTTTAAAGGCTGCTGATTGGGATTTTGCTATAAACGAGTGTGGGGTGAGCTTTTCCAATGGCCTAACCAATAAAGAAATGTAGTCTTCAACACTGATAGACTGTTTGATCATTTCTGCCCTGTCTGTGTTAACCCACTGACTGATTACTATTTCTTCTTCTAAATCATAATCTTCACTTAGTTTTTCAGTTAAGTACTCAGTTAGTGCAGTATTTGCAGGACAGCTGTCGCAATGATGTAGCATGCAGTTTTGGTTTTCCGTGTTACACACAAGCATCTTAATTAGGTCTTTATAAGATTCTTCAATTTTCACGGCATCCAGTAATAGTTTAACATTCTGGTGGATACTGCATACACATACAGTGTGTGTGCCTGCAGCACCAGCAAGGATACACCATTTAGGTCTCAAGAAACAAAATTTTGAAAATCCTACTTCTACCTCGGGATTCTCCCATTTGAAAGAATAATAGAGTTCTCTCAAGTTACACAAAATGAGTCTTTTTTGCATGTACACATTTTTTTGAACACTTACTTTGTCTTTTGTTCCAGGTAGCACTCTGGAACTTTCATCCTTTTCATAAAAATCTGTTACAAGTCTTACTGTATTTTCAGAAAGAGTTTTACCTTTTTTTGGAGCAGGAGTTTCCAAAATACCCTTTTCAGATTTTAGCTTTCTAGCTTGTCACACCATGTACTCACTTACATTAAATTCTTTCATCACTTTATTTCGACTCCAAGAATCTGGACCCAAGGTCAGAATCTGGATTTTTATAGACCTCCCAACAGATGAAATCTTCTCTTTCATAAGAGAAATAATTACATCAAAATCCTTTGCTTTCTCAGCCACACTTGTATGTTCTTCGTCATCATCAGAACTTGGTGCATCATATTTTAATGCTTTTGAAACCACCTTTTTTGCAGTCTTTTCAATACTGCTAACCTTCCTTTTAAAATAAGACCCTTTACTTTGTTCTGACAAGCCATGAAGCTTTATCGGTGTTAAACCTAAATTATCAAGAGCAATGTTTGTTTGTACGAGGGATTCATTTCTGGATTCCAATGATTCTAATTCAACCATGACTTCATCATCTGTTTCACTTTCATTGACTTCAACTCTTAATTTTTCCTCACAAAAGTTACGGCATATTGAGCAAAGCTTTTGTCCAGGTTTTATGCTAATATTTTTTTGGCAGTAATTGTTTAGAAAGATCCAAGCCTACACTTCTCAACAATTTTTTATGGGCTTTTTGTGTTTTTTTTAGTGGGTCTACACATGTTGTTTGATACTTTTCAAAAACATTTAAAAAGTAGTAGCTGTGGTGTGAACATATATTCTTAAATTCACACAGATTTATTTCAGTTCGTAAGTGGATCAAATCTTTTTCTTCCTCTCAATTCAGATACCGGTTGTAACTTTTTTGAAGGTGTGTAGGTTGTTTGGAAACAGATTTTTTAAATAACCCTACGCTACAGGTTTGAATATCTCGCATACTGATTTCACTTTTGGTCTGATTACTGTTCTGGTTACTTTTATAGGATATTGGAAAAGAATCTCTGTAAACTAAGTAACAGTACTTACTGAAAGTTGGAATAAACTTAATAAAATACTATCCAAGCACTATTTAACACTGTAATAATTTTTTACTTCAAAACACAGGAGTAACAAAACAAAATCCAAGCATACATTGTTACTCCTAGAAGACAAAAACTTATTTTCGGTGTCTAAGTCACTTGGTACTTTTTATTTTTAAAATATAATTAATATTATTTTAAAAATTAGATAACTACTAAACAGGTTAAAAAGCCAACATAATTTTTCTTTTATCTAATAGCCTATACAATTAAGAGTATTTTAAAACAAATTTGAGCTTTCTATAAGGTCTGAGACTCCAGATATTGCAGTTTTTGTAAAACTAAACATCTGTTAGTTAAAAAAACAAAAACAAAAAACAACAACAACAACTTGAAATTTTTTTTTCATTTGGAAGATTTTAATATATCTTTATGGTATTTTTTTTAACATTTAGATATAATACACAAACTTATTCCAAAATTTCATACTGATATCTTGAGTATTCTTTAATATACAAATTTTTTTAGTTGTGAGGACACGTTTAAGTTACAATTTCCGGCTGCTGAAAGAACGCCAAATCTAAAAACTTTAAAAATTTATTGAAAAAAAAACTATAAGAGATAGAGCAAAAATTTTACAAGTGCTTTCAGGATGATAAAAGAAGTAATTGTACCAAGTCTCATCAAAATCTGACATGGTTGGTGTCAAGGCCTGGGTGACTTGACTTGGAATGACCCATCTTTGAAATTCATGGAAATTAGTACCAGACGGGAAGATCCAGATATATTGTTAGGGTTCATCTATGGTTGTTGCTAATACTTGGAAATTTAAAATCAAATGAATAATGGCTTGATTTTTACAGATTTTGGATCCTAAATCAACTGACTAGTTTTAATGAAAGCTGTGATTAGGTAGTGTTAATAAAGGGCATTGATTTTTGTAAATTGGTATTTGAAAGCATTAATTTAAAATAATAAAAATAAAGCACCTTATTCAGTAGCTGTGTTCATCCACTGTTTATGATGAGATGAAAACAATAAAGGTATGTAGCAATATGTACAATGATACCTGTGAAAGGTAAAGAAGTGTCACCAAAATTATGCATGTTATTGTAATGTGTGTTTCAAGGATTTGTTGGAGAATCCATTCTTGACTGCCAACCATGTGATGCTATGAAGACCGTCCATCCAGAGTGTTTTCCCATACCAGTACCTGAAGGGGACCCATACTTTCCTAAAGTAAATATTACCACTGGGAAAGCTATGTGCATTCCTGTTACACGCTCAATGCCTGGACAGCTAACACTGGGTATTTACCTACACTTCTCCTAATGTTTAATATTCTCTCAATATTACATAATGAAAACAGAAGAATTTGTTTGTGTGCAAACAGGGTACCGAGAGCAGCTGAACCAGGTGACGGCATACATTGATGCTTCCTTTGTATATGGATCAGATGTCTGTGATGCTAATGCTCTTAGGACATTCACTGGTGGTAAGATGAATGTAACAAAAAATCCAAACCGAGGTAAACCACTCTTACCACAGATCACAACACATCCAGAATGCAAGTCAACAACAAAAATTTGTTTCCGAGCAGGTGATACTTCTTTACTCGTTAGCTTACAAAGTTGTTTGATTTTTTAGTTAATTCACAACATACAAAAGTGTATTAAATGCACAGTTTCAAAAGAGTAGTTTGTAAAAAGTGAAATCCCTTATCTCGCTGTACACTGCAATAATGATGTTAAATGTACATGCAATGGCTAATTATTTGTGGTATTGAACAGGTGATGCCAGGGCAAGTGAACAGCCTGGACTTGCAGCAATACATACACTTTTCTTAAGAGAGCACAACAGACTTGCTGACCGACTTGCTATTCTGAACCCACATTGGAATGATGAAAAACTCTATCATACTGCACGACGTATATTGTCAGCCATTACTCAACATATAACATTTAGAGAATTTCTTCCACGTCTCTTTGGATGGGAAGGGTTACATAAACATGGGCTTTCCCTTGAACCAGAAGGCTATTTCAAAGGTAGGAAAACACAACAAAGTGAACACATCATAATTGCTAATTATAACTTTAAATGGTAAGTAGAAGTATTTACAAAGTATCATATATCACCTGATAACTTAACGGTCTACAAATTTCAGGTTACGATCCGACATGCGATGCCACAATTGTGAATGAATTTGCGGCGGCTGCTTTCCGGTTTGGGCACAGTTTATTACGGCCGTCACTTCTCAGAATGGATACAGGCTATGTGGAGAGGAGACCCGGTGTACGGTTAAGGGATACTTTTTTTAATCCCGATGTACTGTATCAAGCTGGAATGATTGATGATCTAATCAGAGGCCTAGCAGCAACTCCCATGGAAACACTTGATCAGTTCATAACAAATGAAGTTACAAACCACTTATTTGAAGACAGACGTATGCCATACTCAGGGATGGATCTAGCTGCTATTAACATACAACGAGGTACACACAAAGTTACTGTTTGTACTTTATAGAGACTACAATACTTTTTCCTGGCTTAAACGAAGAAAAAAGCTCTCAACAACTGTAAATATGCTTTCTAATACTTTTCAGGTAGAGATCATGGTATACCTGGTTACAACCAGTATCGACAACTATGTAACCTGTCATTAGCACGTGATTTTGATGATCTGAAACGGGAAATACCATCTCCAGTAGTCGAAAGACTTCGTCGGCTGTATCTGCATGTGGATGACATCGATTTATTTCCTGGTGGATTGGCTGAGACTCCTCTTGTTGGTGGAGTTGTAGGACCCACTTTTGCCTGTATTATTGGACACCAGTTCAGATTACTTAGGCGGTGTGATAGATTTTGGTAAGTCATGCATTTCCAGTAATTATAATACTAATGTCTGCTTGTGTCTGTATGTGTGGATGGATATGTGCGTGTGTGCGAGTGTATACTTGTCCTTTTTTCCCCCTAAGGTAAGTCTTTCTGCTCCCGGGATTGGAATGACTCCTTTCCCTCTCCCTTAAAACCCACTTCCTTTCGTCTTCCCCTCTCCTTCCCTCTTTCCTGATGAGGCAACAGTTTGTTGCGAAAGCTTGAATTTTGTGTGTTTGTTTGTGTGTCTATCGACCTGCCAGCGCTTTCGTTCGGTAAGTCACCTCATCTTTGTTTTTATATATAATTATAATACTAAAGTTTATAACCAACATTTTTATGGTAATTTTCATTAACATTTCCAGGTATGAAAATGATGATCCCTTAGTGCGGTTTACAGAAGCCCAGTTGTCAGAGATCAGAAAAGCAACACTTGCTAAGCTGATATGTGATAACGCTGAGAATACTGACTACATTCAGCGATCTGTACTTGACTTAACCGAACCTTTCTTGTAAGTATGAATAACTTGTGCCTCTAACTGTAGTAAAATTTAATGAATTTTCTTTGTAAAAGGCAAACAAATAATATGTACAATATTTGTAACAGGAATCCCAGGGTTAAGTGCAGTGCATTGCCATCTGTAGACCTGGAGCAGTGGAAAGACAGACTTTCATGCAATGTTGGGCACACTACAATAGATGTTGGGACAGCTGAAAGAATATCTCCTTGTGTCATGTGCACATGCACTACAGAAGGGGTATGTCTGCATGCATTTCTACTTAATTGCAATAGGTTTTTTTATGATTATACCAGTTATAATACATATCTGGGCCACATCCAACAAGAAACACAACAAACATGACTTGTGTCATTCAAAATCTTGTCTGTTAATTAACAAAGTATGGAGGAAAATGCCATGGATTCAAGCTGTAAATTGATCTGGATACACTCTTTCACCAAGAGTATTATAATAATACATTCATTGCTCATGTTCCATATACATGACAAGTTCAAGAAAATTTCACCAGCCTGCATCTACAATATTCCTGCCCATTAAGAGACCGATATCTTGTAACCCCCCACTCTCACAATGGAACAGTAAAACTTTTTATTAATTCAATATAGATTCATGTTGATTTCCTTAGATCTGTACTTTTTTCTTTCCTATACTATTAGATAAGTCTAGCACTTCGACAAAGCAACTGCTTGGTCACTATGACACTCTGCAAAACAGATTTTTTTGAATACAGTATGGTCTGCCAAGTGTTGTTCATTATGTGTAATGCATCATACACATCTACAAGAGGTTCCCAGTTGTGCCACATGAGGTTTTTGGCTTTGTTGTACTGTGAGGAAACTATGGTTTAGTCAGTTTTGCTGTTTCTGCATCCTCTGCCTGGTAGATAACAACTGGACTGGCACAGCCAAGCCACTAGTAATGAAGACAGAACTTTCAGAGGAGCGATTACAGCTGCTTAACTTTCATTTTTGGTAATGAAAGAGTGTAAAACTAGCTCCTTTACTTGGTCAGTTTTTCATGTTTGTTGTGAACTCTAGTTGATCCTAGATACTAGAATTACTAAACATCATCTGCTCATCAACAGATTTACAGAAAAAAATTAAATTAAACTTCACTGAATAGCCATCAAGTCCATGAAAATTCTCTCTCTTAAACACAGACAATTACAAGTAATATTCTTTTTAATTGATGTTTAGTTCCAGTATGAATTTTTTTTGGATAACTGTAATGGATGATAGAATACATATGCTAGAGATACATCAGTTATTTCATGACGAAAATGACATGTATATTTCAGACAATGTAAATGTTTTATTTATTAGTAACTCTGTGTTTAAACTGCAATTACATGGCCTTGAAACAGTATTTTTCATTATTACTGTTGATGCCTGAAAATGGAAACAAGTCCATAGGGTTATAGAGTTTGTTTCTTGCTTAATTCTATAGTCTCACTGGTGATGTCTTAAACATAATGAATCAAAATGCTAGAGGGTATCGTAACCATTTGACTTATTTGTGTCATGGAAGGAAATGAAATCCTGTTTTTACTTCTGATTTTTTTGTTTCAGTCATGTTAAACAAGTTGTTTTGGAATTCCATTTATACTCATAATTTGGTTGATGTTCTCCCCATGCATGTTATCTTCTTTAGCCTAGATTTTGAGCTCATTCTACTAAGAGTATTCTATCACTTGCATCATATAAAGAACAAAGTCCCAGACAGACTTAGTATTCGTGTCTGAGTTTTTCTGCCAAGCAATCACACTCTTGTGAAGATTATTTTACTTATCTTTGTCTACATCTAGTTTCTTCTCCTTATCACACAGTGAAGAATGGATGCTATGTTACTTAATCACAACCACACATGATGTGCATTATGAAAAACTATCCCAAGCAGTTGCTGCTGTACTAGTTTGACCTGCTTTTTGTCTTACAAATGAGACTACATTCTGTTCATTTCACAACACACGACAGTTGAATGTGCTTAACTTGTTCACTTGTGAAATAGAATGTAAAGAAATTAAAATATCTGCAGCTTATTTGATAACTCTTCCACTGAATAATCAACACTACTTTGCATTGTGTGTCTAATATTACATTTATTTTGACAGCCAATTTGCCAGTCTCTGAAGATTGGCAACTGCTTCAATCTCGCAAGATCTTTCAGTCATGCAGCTGTTCTTGGAGACCATGTGTGTAAAGTGCAATGTGCATTTGTCTTCCGTGCTCTACCTCAAGTAACAGAGCCAACAGACAACCAGTTAGGTTTCAGTTAATTTTACATTTTGCCATCAAAGAAGACTGACAATTTCCAAGTTAAAAATCATGGTGCATTATAGACACGTGCAGTCATGTAGTTAGTCAAAGAAACTATGTGAAACATGAAATCAAAACTGTATTCAATACATGGCTGTGAAAAGATCTTCCTCTAAAGAGCTTCAGAACAGAGGAATGTGCAGCAGAAAGCATGATGACAAATGTGGCTGAGCAGCAGAAAGTTTGATGAAGTTACCAACATTATTACTTAAGTGGTTTAACATGTGAAACTCATAGACAGTCATGTGTTAATTTTAATTTGTATATATCTGCTGTGTTGAAAAACAGACAGAAAAGCAGAATTGTGATATTTATTAAAGCTGTAAAATAAATATTTTACATAAATAAGTGCCTTTGCATCTCTTTTTGCAGAAAAGTTCATTCGACTGATGTCTTTCTTTTATACATAGTCACAAAGTATAAACGGTTTCATACCGTAAATATGTTGATTGTTAATGTAATATTGTATCCATCCTAAATTTTACCTGGGACCTCAAGATGTTATTCTTTATTATGCTATACAATGGCCTGGTAGTTTCATGAATCCACAGTGGGTTACTGTAGATACTAATATTGTTAGCAAAGTACTAACACAGCTTCTTCAGTTTTAAAACTTTAAAAGACATTAGGTGCCAGGTCAGTATTATACGAAAGGGGCAATCTCTGGGTATAAAGCCATGTCAGTAGTTCATATTACTTTTCAGTATTTCAACAATTAACTAAATCAGTCCACTCAACTGATGAGAGTGAGAGTGGAGATTTTACAGGGGATACACCTCAGTCAAACAGCTAAAAAGGAATAAAAATGCTTTTAAAATATGGCAGTAAGTCTGTCATATCACCTGTCAAAGTCAGTTGTGTGTAAAATTCTGTATTTGTGTACAATAAATGTTTGAAAGTTAACAGGTCTAATGACTGCAGCTTCATATGTCACTGGAGAAACAATATTGTGTAATAGACAATTATATACACTGATTGACCACTTGCTTAGTAGCATGTTGGACGACCTTTCGAAAGCTATACAGCAGCAGTATTGTGCAGGATAGATTCGACAAGTAGTTGGTATCCAGAGGTATGTGGCATAAGAAGACTATGCACGAGTCATTCATTTCCTGTAAATTATGGGCCTCTGGTTTGGGGGTGCGGAGCTGTTGCCCGACACCATTCTAGATGTGATCCATCAAGCTTAAATCAGATAAATTTTGTGGCAAAGACAGCAACATGAGTTCCCCATCATGCTTCTCAAACCACTGTAATGCAATTATGGCCTTGTGAGAGTTGTTGCCTTATAATGTTGGAAGATGCTATCACTGTCATGTGAGACATCAAGCATGAAGTGATGCAGGTGACCCATATTAACTTACAGTTAGCCCACTGCTGTTATGCTGTCGTCAATTACTACCACAGGTCCTGTGGAATTCCAAGTGAAAGTCCTTTACAGGATAATAGTGCCCCAGCAGCCTGCAACCATGGCACAGTACTTGTTTCACGCAGCTGTCCACCTGAATAACAACTTATCCAGACATGACTATCGCCCTGGTGTAGCAATAAATATGATTCATGTGACCAAGTGACATATTTACATTAATCCATGGTCCAGTCTTCACAATCCCACGCCCACTCCAATTGTGATTGACAATGTCACCAGGTCAACATGGGAAGACGTGCTCCAAAGCACTTGTCTTTTTCCTGCACCAACATTGTACTTTGTCGAGGTCTGTCTCAGTTCACTGCCTATCTTACTTTATAGCATGGGCTCATCACATCGTGTAATGAGGTGGAGGACATAACAACACCTTGTTGCCTACTCATGGTTTCACCATCTTTCAACCACTTTCCATAGATACTCAGGACAGCAGCAGCCAAACAGCTTCACCATTTACAAAATGCCCATTCCTGGGCACCAATTCATAAAATTTTGCCCTTTTTCAAAGTCACTTAAGTCAGTAGATTTCCTCATTTCCAGCCTCTGTTGTCATTAAAATGGGTTTGCAGACCAAACAGTTTGTTGGTGGGTGATATTTTACCATCCGTCTTCACCCTGCTACCTACAACCAACCTGTTGCATCATGATGTACAGCTATGTTGTCACATGCATAGCAAAGTCTGGCCACTTAGTAGACTTTTATGTAGCACCAATTCATAATGTGATCACTGTGGGTTTTGATATTAGACTCCTGCAGAATGGATCTACCAAAATGTATGAAGCATTTTCAGATGTTGCTCTTGCCAACTGTGCGCACTGTTCCCTTACACTGTTTTAATCGTTCAATTGAAACTTCATATTTACATTTCAGTGACAAGTAAGGGAAGAATATATTATAACACAGAAATTTTCGTTTTGTCAAATACAACTCTTTTAAGTGCTGCACGTGTTAACATATATAATTCTATCAAATATTTAGATTTTGCCAAAAATACTTCACTGATATCCCTTGAGAATCTGCTGGTCACACAGTAGTCTTTGTCCAGCAACTTGTGCTTCTGAAGTTTTCACATCAAACACTGACTGTACACAAATGCAAAGTTTCACAAGTAAAGACCTTGGTGGGTGGTAGAACAGACACATATCCATACTCAAAAATAATTTTTCCCCATTTTAGCCATTCAATCTGGGGTACTTCCATTGTCAGATTTGCTCACTGTCTTTGACTCTTGACCACTAGATCATTTTTGGAAATACTATGTCCAAAAATGAACTGTTAATGCCACTGTACTTATGGATGTATGTTTTCTGTGGGGATGATGAGCAAATGTGCCCATGTGGAATTTACCATTAAGGAAGATTCTGATGTCCTTGACACTACTTGAGCATGAATATTTGTATCTCAAAATTGTTATAACCATGAGGGACCGGTGAGCGGCGCACGGCAGAGAATGGAGATGTGCAGGTGCCAGGCAGCAGAGCTGCTGGAGGTATCGCTAACAACAAACAGACAGGACAGACAAACAAGTAGGGGACGACAGACACTATGACTGACCAGAACACAACTCTTGGCAAGCAAGCAAGAACTGAGGTGATAAACATGGCGAGACAACAACAACACTCCAAACAATGATGGTACGTATCTCAACACATGGAACTGGAATGCAGTACGACCGAGATTCACATGTGAACTATGGCGAGTACCAGACTGCCAGGGTAGCGCAGTGTGGCCACCTAAATACACGATCGTGGGAAACACGACTGGCCATGGACTTCATGTGGTATGAAAGTGGCTCACTCGCACAGCAAGGCTCATGGTGCAGGCGCGCACCTGAGCACAGAGACCCCTAGTGGGTACCCAGGTCCATAACCTCTAGCACGCATTCAACTTCCACGCCTTCCGACACCAGATCCCTCCCCCCTGAAACCTGTGTATAAGGGTGGGGGAGCCAGTGGATGTCAGCAGTGGGGCTGACTCAAGGGCCTCGTGCACACCAGGAGGAGGTGGGGGATTGGAGGATGTGAGGTGCCACAAAGGGGTACGAGACCAAAGTTGGTTATGGTGGTGACACTCGAGCCCCTTCTGTGTCTGTACTGACATCACATGCTGCCCATGGGTCACGGCTACTGTGGCAGGAGTCCAAGCAGCCTTGCTCCTATACAAGCAGGCACACACAGCTGTGCCCGGGGTGTAGCACTGAGAAGGTCGGAAGTGGGGCTCAGAAGGTGACAGAGTCAGCAGATGGAGCAGAGTCCTCAATTGCCATCCATGGAGGAGTTTGGCTGGACTATGACTATCAATCAGTGTGGTGCAATAAGTGCTTGGGAAAAAGGCAAGGACCAACATGATGGCAGAGGATTTGACCGCTCTTGTCAGCTGATGTTTAAACTTCCTGACTGGTTGTTCTGCTGTGCCATTGAAGGATGAATGGAATGGAAGGGCACGGATGTGTTTGATACCGTTGGCCTCACAGAATGTGTGGAAGAAGGCTGCCATGAATTGGGGGCCATTATCTGAGACCAAGGTAAAAGACAGGCCTTCGAGGTGAGAACCTGAGCCAAGACCTTGAGTGTGGTATCAGTCATAGTGGATGCCATGTGCACCACATATGGGTATTTGGAGTATGCATCCACAATGAGCAACCACAGTGTTCCCAAGAAAAGGCCCGCAAAATTGAGATGGATGCAGTCCCAGGGCCAGTGAGGTGTGGGCCAGGGTGGAAATGATTGCGAAGGGCTGGCTTGGTGATGGCACACTCCGTGCACCCGCAGACCAAGCATTCGATGTCACCATTGATGGTGGGCCAATAAACATGCCGGCGAGCCAACGTCTTCATAGCTGTGCCCAGGGTGTAGCACTGAGAAGTCGGAAGTGGGGCTCAGAAGGCGGCAGTGTCAGCAGATGGAGCAGAGTCCTCAATTGCCATATATGGAAGAGTTTGGCTGAACTATGACCACAATCAGTGTGGTGCAATAAGTGCTTGGGAAAAAGGCAGGGACCGACATGATGGCAGAGGATTTGACTGCTCTTGTCAGCTGATGTTTAAACTTCCTGACTAGTTGTTCTGCTGTGCCATTGAAGGATGAATGGAATGGAAGGGTGCAGATGTGTTTGATACTGTTGGCCTCACAGAATGTGTGGATGGAGGCTGCCATGAATTGTGGGCCATTATCTGAGACCAAGGTAAAAGACAGGCCTTCGACAGTGAGAACCTGAGCCAAGACCTTGAGTGTTGTATCAGTCATGGTGGATGCCATGTGCACCACACATGGGTATCTGGAGTATGCATCCACAATGAGCAACAGTGTTCCCAAGAAAGGGCCCACAAAATTGAGATGGATGCAGTCCAAGGGCCAGTGAGGTGTGGTCCAGGGTGATGGCACACTCCGCACACCCGCAGACCAAGCATTTGATGTCGCCATTGATGGCGGGCCAAAAAACATGCCGGCGAGCCTTCGTCTTCATGTGGGATATCCCCCAGTGCCCACAGTGTAGCAAGCAAAGGACGTGGTGGTGCCAATTGGGTGGGATGCTCACCCGATAGGCGTCAGCCTCCGAGACCAACAGAAGGACACCAACCACAACCGAGAGCCTATTTGAGAGGTGCCACCTGGGTCTGAATTCAATTTTCAACCAGCAAGTCAGATAGGTGGGCCAACTATGGGTCACATAGCGGAGAACCTGTTGCAGAATGGGGTCCCGGCGTGTCGCAGAGGTGACCTGTGCAGCCGTGACAGGAAATCCATCCAGTGTATCTTAGTGGGCCGTACCAGTGTGAAAGCTGGTCAAACTTGGGATCAGGGCCCAAGGGGAGATGTGACAAGGCAGCTGCATTGGAGTGTTGAGAGGTGGGCTTATATTGGATAAAGTAAGTGTAATTGTGTAAGAACAGTGCCCAGCACTAGACACATTGAGCAGTTTGCTCTGGGAGGTGTGTGTGTGGGCCGAATAGTCTAACCAAAGGCTTGTGATCAGTGAGGAAAGTGAGCTTCATCCCAAACAGTTAGATGTGAAACATCTGAACACCAAACACAATCGACATAGCCTCATTCTCAATGTGAGAATAGTTCCTCTGTGCTGAGGATAGTGTCTTGGATGCATATGCAATGGGCTGTTCTGAGCCATCCTCATTTCTGTGAGCCAGGATTTCCACAGTACCATAGCCACCACAACCAAGGGGCAGTCTGGAGAGAAGGGATCAGGCAAGGGGCAGACTTGACCATAGTTTTCAAGAAGAGAAAAGCTTGATCACAGGCAGGTTTCCAATTGAAAGGCACACCTTTGTGACGCAAGCTACTGAGGGGCTCTGTGACATCAGCAGCCTGGGGCAAAACATTTAAGTAGTAGTTAACCTTGCCCAAAAAAACCTGGAGGTCAGATAAATCTTTGGGGTGAGGAAGGGAGTTGATGGCCACAATGTACACAATCCGATGGATAAATGCCATCTTTATTGAGCCAGTGCCCCAGGTATTCAACTTCTAGTTGAAAGAAACTACACTTTTCCAGCTGTCAGCATGAACTTGCAGCCTGCAGGGCATGAAATAAGATACCAAGGTTTTCCAAATACTTGCAGTGTGTACAGCCAGTGACCAAGACGGCACCGAGATAACTGACACAAGCTGTGATGGGTTGTGTGAGCTGCTCCAGGTACCTCTGGAAAATGGCCGGCACTGAGGAAATACCAAATGGAAGGCACTTGTATATATATAATCCAAAAGGTGTGCTGATGACAACGAAGTTCTAGGATTCCTCATGTAAGTGTAATTGGCGATAAGCCTCCACCAGGTCAATCTTAGAGAAGTACGCACCACATGCAAGTTTGGCAGGAAGGTCTTCCTGCTGGTGAATGGGATAAGTTTCAACCAGGGACTGTGCATTGATTGTAACTTTGAAATCCCCACATAGGTGAAGGGAGCCATTGGGATTCCTGATCACCGCTAATGGGGTTGTGGGGTTGCCCGAGCACTCACTTTCAAGGGCTCGATGATGCCAGCAGCTTGCAGTTGATCAAGCTCTTGCTTGACTGCCGGACATAAGGTCACCGGAAAGGGTCAAGCTCAGAAGAACTGTGGCTGAGCATCTGGCCGGAGAGCAATGTGTGCCTGGATGTCCAAAGCACACCCTAAGTCAGACTGAAACTGACAGGCATAGGCCAAGCACAGATCGTTGAAGTCCTGGAATGAGATGACAGTGGAAATGACCTTAACTTCAAAGAAATCGAAAAGCCAAACAGTGTGAAAGCATTGAGCCCAAAAATGTTTGAGGCCGAGGGGTGGCCAACCACCAGTAGGGTCAGGAGCTGGGCAACATGTTTATAGGAGGCCAGGACCAAGAACTGCCCATGGAGTGTGATGGAACCATCACCATATGCAACCAATCACTGAGACATGGGAGACAGATCTGGGGAACTCAGGTGTGTATACGTCGCCAGCTGTATGTTTTAGAGTTTTCTGTGCATTGAAGTCATTTAGTAAATTTTGTTCTTTAGTTTTCAGTTGATGTTTCTCATTGTTTCTAGTGAAACATTTCAGTAAAATTTTCATTCACTGTTTTAACTTTGTTGAATGTTCCAATGTCTGCTTGAACTTTTGGTTTGAGCTAACATATTTTGTGAAGTTTTGTTGGTACTGATATTAGTTGTGGTTTAGTTGTATTAATAAAAGTTGTTGCTTTCTTAGTAGAGAGAGAATTTTGAGACTGCTATTGTTAGTTCTATAAATAGTTCTACTGGTGTAATTGAACTTAGGTAACATAGACATTTAGTTTTTTTCAGTAGCTGTAAAATTTCTCCATGAGTGACAAGTGTGGGCTTTGTCATATGTTTGTGAGAAGTGGGTTACAGTGTGGGATGTGTTCAAAGTGTTTCCATTGGGGGGAATGCAGTGGGAAGCCAGAGGGCATTCTAGCAAGATCCTCTCCTGGGAATGCAGAATCTGTAGTAGAAATAAGTTGATAGAGGAGCAGGAGTGTAAGATCTGTGCCCTTCAGGTGCAGTTACAGTACGCAAAGGAGGAACTAGATATGTTGAGAAGGGTGAAGGGTGTTGGGGAATGGAAACTGGCAGTTGGCACGAAAGCAGCTAGGAGGAGGAGGTATTCAGACAGTTGTACTTTGCTATATATGCAACAGATTTGACCACCTGTCAAAGTTGAGTGGGGAGAAGCCTCTTGCAGCTGTAGGTGTAGGAAACATGCAGCAGTCCTCAGCCGTTAGGAGGCCTAAGTCAGTTGCAAAGTTTAACAGAAAGAAGGTTCTGCTGCTAGGCCGTTCACATGGTAGAGGTGTGGGCCAGCAGTTGCAGAAGTGTTGGGAAGTGATTACCAGGTCACCAACATTGTGAAGCCTAGTGCAGGGTTGGCTCAGGTGACTGACAGCATAGGGACATTATGTAGAAATTTTATGAAGGAGGATCATGTAGCGATACTGGGTGGAGCAGGGAATAGTCTTGATAGGGACAGGTAATATGATGTAGTTGGTGACCTGGTAAATATAGCTACTCAAACTGGTGGCATTAATGTGCATTTCGTGCAACTGTTTCAGCGTCATGATCAGCCTCATCGTAATGCGGCTGTTAGGTGTGTTAACATGGGGCTGGAGAGGGCACTCATAGCAGAGGGTGCAGTGGTGCCAGTTGAGTCTATCAGTAGATCAGGTTTCACTAGGCATGGCCTGCACCTCAATAAGTATGAGAAGGGAAGCTGGCAAAGCTTATAGGTGACAGTCTAGTGGATGGTGGTGGGATCACTCATGGAAAAACTCCTGTAGTAGTCGGTGTTAGAGCTGCATTTTTTTTAGATTAAAGTCAGCTGATAGGTATACCTGCTTAAAGTAAGTCTCTCTAACTAAGGAATCACCTTCAGAGGATGTCATGTTGCCAAGTAGAGAAGCAATTAGCATGTTGCATCAAAATATAAGAGGTATTAGAAATAAAGTTAGTGAACTGATTATGGATATTGACTCCACAATTAATTGGTATATCAGAGCACCACTTACATAATTTGACAATTCAGAGGCTTCCTTTACCAGGATACAGATTAGCTGGTTGTTTCTCAAGGAGTTGCTTGCGGAGTGGGGGAGTGGCCGTGTACATAAAAGACAGTATTCCATTTGAGTCCATACACATATCATGGCACTGCACTCAACAGATATTTCAATATTGTGAAGGGATAGTTGAATTTAGTGAAACTTAACTTCTAATTTTTGTTGTTTATAGGCTAGGTCCCCTACTGTGACTTCAGAGGATTTCTGATCAAGCTAGAGAGGGTTCATGATTCACTTTATAGGAAGTACCAGAAATTAGTTATATGTGGTGACTTCAATATAAATTTTGTATATGATTGTGCAAGAAAAAGGATGTTGGTAGAGCTCCTAAATTCGTATAATCTGATGCAGGCTGTGTTTTTCCCAACTATGATGCAGGGGAACAGTAGCACAGCCATAGACAATATTTTTATTCATTTTTCATTACTAGATGGGCATTCTGTTAGTAAAAGAGTGAATGGCCTTTCAGAACATGATGCACAAATTTTAACACTATAAGACTTTTATACTCAAACAAATGTCACATATAATCACAGACTATGTAGGAAAATTAATCCAATGTCAATAGAGAGTTTTATTAAGCCTTGTCAAGGAACAAGATTGGCAGGATATTTATAGTGCCGATAACACAGATGAAAAATACAATGCATTCCTTAACACATTTCTCATGCTCTTTGAGAGTTGCTTTCCATTAAAATGTTCTAAACGGTGAACTAGCAGTAAAAAGCAGCCTGGGTGGCTGACTAGTGGGATAAGGATATCACGTAGAACAACAAAATGTTAGAAGTAGTCACAATCGAGATACAGTTGCCCATTACAAACAGTATTTTCTGAGCACTGCTGGCGAATTAAAAAAAAAATTCGTTTCTACAGGGAATCATGTAACTCTCTTGGCAAATGCCTTTCAGAGATTGATGTCTGAAATACTTCTCTGTGATACAGACAAGGGGGAGATTGAGTCAATAATTAAATCACTGAAGACTAAGGACTCTCATGGATGTGATGGAGTGCCTAGCAGAATATTAAAGTACTATGCTGCACTTGTTAGCCCTGTCTTTAGCCATACTTGTAATTTTTACTTTAGGAATGGTCAGTTCCCTGAACATTAAAATACTCAGTAGTAAAGCCGCTTTATAAAAAGGGAGAAAGGGGTAATGTAGACAATTTTGGACCTATTTCTATGTCATCAGTGTTTGCTAAAGTTATTGAAAAAGCTGTGTATGTAAGGGTGATTTTTCATTTTGTATCACATAATTTCCTATCAAATGTACAGTTCGGCTTTAGAAGTCATTTAACAACTGAAAATGTTATACTCTCTTTTCTCTGTGAGGTACCGGATGGGTTAAACAAAAGGTTTCAGACACTAGGCATATTTTTTTTATTTAACTATGGCATTTGATTGTGTTGATCACAAAATATTGCTCCAGAAGTTGGACCATTATGGAATATAGGGAGTAGCTCACAATTGGTTCACCTCTTACTTTAATTGACAGCAAAATGTCATTTGTGGGGTCTGAGTGGGGTATGGTCAAATGGGGGGTGCCCCAGGGATCAGTGTTGGAGCCACTCCTGTTCCTTATTTATACACTCCTGGAAATGGAAAAAAGAACACATTGACACCGGTGTGTCAGACCCACCATACTTGCTCCGGACACTGCGAGAGGGCTGTACAAGCAATGATCACACGCACGGCACAGCGGACACACCAGGAACCGCGGTGTTGGCCATCGAATGGCGCTAGCTGCGCAGCATTTGTGCACCGCCGCCATCAGTGTCAGCCAGTTTGCCGTGGCATACGGAGCTCCATCGCAGTCTTTAACACTGGTAGCATGCCGCGACAGCGTGGACGTGAACCGTATGTGCAGTTGACAGACTTTGAGCGAGGGCGTATAGTGGGCATGCGGGAGGCCGGGTGGACGTACCGCCGAATTGCTCAACACGCGGGGCGTGAGGTCTCCACAGTACATCGATGTTGTCGCCAGTGGTCGGCGGAAGGTGCACGTGCCCGTCGACCTGGGACCGGACCGCAGCGACGCACGGATGCACGCCAAGACCGTAGGATCCTACGCAGTGCCGTAGGGGACCGCACTGCCACTTCCCAGCAAATTAGGGACACTGTTGCTCCTGGGGTATCGGCGAGGACCATTTGCAACCGTCTCCATGAAGCTGGGCTACGGTCCCGCACACCGTTAGGCCGTCTTCCGCTCACGCCCCAACGTCGTGCAGCCTGTCTCCAGTGGTGTCGCGACAGGCGTGAATGGAGGGACGAATGGAGACGTGTCGTCTTCAGCGATGAGAGTCGCTTCTGCCTTGGTGCCAATGATGGTCGTATGCGTGTTTGGCGCCGTGCAGGTGAGCGCCACAATCAGGACTGCATACGACCGAGGCAAACAGGGCCAACACCCGGCATCACGGTGTGGGGAGCGATCTCCTACACTGGCCGTACACCACTGGTGATCGTCGAGGGGACACTGAATAGTGCACGGTACATCCAAACCGTCATCGAACCCATCGTTCTACCATTCCTAGACCGGCAAGGGAACTTGCTGTTCCAACAGGACAATGCACGTCCGCATGTATCCCGTGCCACCCAACGTGCTCTAGAAGGTGTAAGTCAACTACCCTGGCCAGCAAGATCTCTGGATCTGTCCCCCATTGAGCATGTTTGGGACTGGATGAAGCGTTGTCTCACGCGGTCTGCACGTCCAGCACGAACGCTGGTCCAACTGAGGCGCCAGGTGGAAATGGCATGGCAAGCCGTTCCACAGGACTACATCCAGCATCTCTACGATCGTCTCCATGGGAGAATAGCAGCCTGCATTGCTGCGAAAGGTGGATATACACTGTACTAGTGCCGACATTGTGCATGCTCTGTTGCCTGTGTGTATGTGCCTGTGGTTCTGTCAGTGTGATCATGTGATGTATCTGACCCCAGGAATGTGTCAATAAAGTTTCCCCTTCCTGGGACAATGAATTCACGGTGTTCTTATTTCAATTTCCAGGAGTGTATAAATGATATATCCTCTAGTATTTTAATTTCACAGAATGGGCATACGATTAGTGAAACTGAACAGTTCAAATTTCTGGGTGTTCAGGTTGATAGTAAACTGTCGTGGAAAGCCCATGCTCAGGATCTTGTTCAAAGACTTAATGCTGCCATTTTTACTATTCAAATGGTGTCTGAAGTAAGTGATCCTTCGACACAAAAATTAATCTACTTTGCTTATTTTCATTTGCTTATGACATATGGTATTATATTTTGGGATAACTCTTTCCATTCTAAAAGGATATTTTTGGCTCAGAAGCGGGCGGTTCGGGCAATAAGTGGTGTAAGTTTGCGAACCTCTTCATGACCCCTGTTCACTACTCTAGGTATTTTGACATTGGCCTCTCAATATATACATTCTTTACTGTCGTTTCTTGTTAACAATATCAGCTTATTCCCAAGAATAAGCAGCTTCCACTCAGTTAATAATCCGCAGAAATCCAACTTGCATTTGGTTCAGACTTCCGTAACTCATGTACAGAAAGGTGTGCAGTATAGTGCTACGTCCATTTTCAATAAGTTACCACAAGAATTCAAAAATCTTAGTAGTAATCCATGCTCTTTCAAATCAAAACTGAAGGGTTTCCTCATGGATCACTCCTTCTATTCTGTTGAGGAGTTCCTTGAAAAATTAAGCTCATTGTTATGTTATATTGTTGATAGTGTTTACTTAAACTTATGGCTTCACTTTATTTGCGCTCATAAACATTTTATTTTTATCTGTTATTACTTTTATGTTGTAATTTCATGTACTGACACACTCCATGACCTTGGAGTTTTGCTCTTCTATTTGGTCCTATGGAACTTGATGTGTAAATAAAATAAATAAAATTTATCAAGGAGACAGTAAACCCCATATCAACCTAGAAACAAATGTCCATGTTAAAAATGCAGAGCATGAGGAACAACTTCCGCATCATTGGGGCATCCAGGGGGTGACTGATTACAGCGTGTGCATGGTATCCTGTTGCCCCATGTGTGAGGGGCGAGAGCAAGTTGAGTGGCTGCGACAGACAGATCAGAGATGGCCGTCTTTATGACAGAGCATGCATGTTGTCCAGCGATGGGGACTGCCTGTGTGAGAGTAGTTGTAAGAGCACTGCAGGCAAGATGGAAGTGACCCACCTGACCACAGACGATGGACAACCGAAGACTCCGAAGCCATAGAAACATTGGACAAGGAGGAGTCTTGACGACGTTGCTCTCTGTGGGCCATACCACACTGACAGCGCAAGGGAGTTGCCTGCAGGGAGGACTCTAATGCTGCCACCTGTGGCTCCACCATGAGAAGCTTGTTCTCTGCTTGTGTGATTTCAAAGGAGTGGGGTATGCGCAGAATGTCTTCCAGTGAGGGGTTATTGAATTTCAAAGCAGCCGTGTGGACCTCTGCATCGAGTGCCAGTTGAATGACAACATCACAAATCAAGGAGTCTACATAAAATGCCTTGTAATGCTGACTGGTGCAAGTGAAGTCGCATTTGTGGCTGAGACCTAGCAAGTCCGTGACCCAAGAATGGTATGACAGACCAGGCTGTTAACGGTACTGGTGGAACTCAAGCCAAGATGCCAAGACATGGTATCGCTGGGAATAGTAGTTAGTCAGCAGCACACATATCTCGTAAAAGGAGAGAGCCATGGGGTCTGACAATGGTGGCAACTTGCAAACTTGCAGAGCAGAAAGAACGTGTCCAATGATGCCCAGGACAAGAATAACGACCTCTGCTTATTTCACAGTTAAGTTGATGCATTGTTGTTGATCTAACCAATACAGGTTTCTCATTTCCAAACTGGCCGTGGACTGACTGTCTCAGGACCAAAAATCGGGCCTTTATATATCTTCACAATATTGGTACTGAAACTATACACTGTTTAATGTTTAAGTTACAGAAATTACAATTAAAACATAACTCATTCAATTAACTGAATACCTCAAAAACTTTCTTCTTTTTAACCGTTTCTTCTACTACAAGGGTTAGTCTGAATTATTTGTTTAAATGATGAAATTAATAGATATAGTTATACAAACAATACTTAAGTTAACAATAGCATTTAAGTTATGAAAAAATTACTAATTTTACCCTATAACAAAAGTATTAGCTAGGAATGGTCAAAATGAATTAGGGAATTTATTACATACACAAAACTACGCACAAAATTAGATTTGGTGCTATATTTCTTAATACTGAGGGCCAACCTTTCTCTTCTATGGAAATGCAAATTATACTCATATATGTTAATGGTAATTAGTCAAAAACTGAAAGTATGGCAAAACAAGAGTGGAAGTAAAAAGATTCCCAGCTTGCTTTGTCACAAACTGAGGTGATAAACATGGCATGACAACAATACAGGAACACTCCAAACAAACGGAACTGGAGCACAGTACACCCGAGATGCACAAAGGAACTACAGCGAGTGCCAGACTGCTGGGGTAGCACTGTGTGGCCACCTAAATACGTGACCATGGGAAACGCGATTGGCCATGGACTTGACATGGTAAGGAGAGTGGAGCACTCACATGGCAAGGCTCATGGCACAGGCACACGCTGGAGCACAGGGACCCCTAGCGGGTATCCAGGTCCATACTCTCTGGCGCGCATTCAACTTCCACGCCTTCCGACACCATAAAAATCGTAATTTGTGACAAAGTCTTTTCTTTGAATCCCGTCCACTAAGTCTCTCCTGACCTGGGTTTCTGGGTGATTTTTCCAAACTCTCGCTATTTCCTAAACCTCATCAGTTCTTTTTCTTAATCCCTCTTCCTTCCTCTTCAACCCTTCTGCAAGAAGAAGGGGCAACTGACTCCAAAAGCCTGGAAATGCCCTTAACCTTCATACTTGTGTTCTCGTGCTACAGCTTGGTGAGTAAAATTTTATCAATTCAGATACATTTGTATCACATAGATCATGAATTTGCCAGTATATAGACAGCTAATAGTGGTCTGTGTGGACTTAAAATGCTTTCTGTGAAGTATCAGAGAGTAACAGCAGCTGAGCAGTATAGGAGGAGCAGCAATGGATTATCTCAAAGTAGTTGTTTTCCTGGAAGGTACTGACAGGGATGTGGAGCTATGCCATGGCTAGCTGCACTAGGTTTCTCAATTTGAGGATCCATGGCGTGAACAGCTCTTGAGGTGGTCCCACAGTTTCTTGATTGCATTTAAATTGAGAAAGTTTGGTGGCTAGGGAAGTGTGGTAACTCATCTAGTACTCATCAAACCATGCACGTGCACTGTGAGCTGTGTGACATGTTGCATTGTCATTGTGGTCAATGCCATCATGCAGAGGAAAAGAAAACTGCATGTAAGGGTTAACTTGGTCCCCAAGAATAGATGCATACTTGTGTTGATTTGTTGTGCCTTCCAAAATTATGAGATCGCCCAGGGAATGCCACATAACATTCCCCAGACCGTAACACATCCTCTTGGTTGCAGGGTGTTTGCTTTGAAATGTTTCACGGCATACATGCTAGCATCCATCTGTCTAATTGAATATAAAACGTGACTCATCTGAAAAGACCACCCGTCACCACTCAGTAGATGACCAGTTGCAGAATTGGCATGCAGATTTCAGCCTTCATCACCAAAGAACAACAGTCAGGTTGAGTGTATGAACCAGGTGCCTGCTGTGGAGGCACATATGCGGCAACATTTGCTGAATGGGTGTTGAGGAGATACTTTTGATAGCCCCTTGGTTCATCTGGGCAGGCAGTTGCTCAACAGTTGCTCATCCATTCATCCACACACATCTCCACAACTGTCATTCACCCGTGTCACCTATGCACAACAGTTGCCTTCTTCGCCAGTTTTGGATAGTGCCATTTTGTCATTCATGTTATACTTTAACCACAGTGGCATTTGAACAGTTTTCAAACTTAGCCATTTTGGAAATGCTTCCATCCTTGGCATGAAAGCCAATAATCAAGCCATTTAGGATGTAAGATAAATCACTCTATTTCCACATTATGATAATGACTGCACTGTTTTCCACATGCTCCGGGAACACTTTATTTACCATCCATTGCTAGTGCTGCCGTCTATTGCGTTTTCAGGTCATACACATGCAGTGGTCACATAAATATGACTGGACCATGTATAGGGGGCAGGCAAATGAAAACAAGACAGACTATAAAACGAACATGGCACAGATGTTGGTAGTGTAGTTAGGTGTGTGTATAAAAGCTCCCTCTCCTGGGACTCAGGAAGGAACAGTATGGATGTTCACCATTGTGTCATTTGTCTGTTAGATGTGCTCGACATGAGGTCAGTGAATTGTGTGGGCATCTGAATTCACTGTGGAGGCTGGGAAGGAGGAACACTGAAGCGAAATATGGTTTCTGACTGAAAGGAGTGTCAGGAAGTGAAATTTGTGCTCAAATATCTGCAGTGTATGGTGAACAAGTATGTCCAGTATATGTGTGTGTATCTAGAATGAACGATTTCAAGAAGGTTGGGGGCCATCGAAGGACAGCAGTCAGCCAGGACAAGCTCATTACGTCAATACCCCTTCTGCCATTGCTGTGGTTGATGTTGCTATTAGAAATGAGCAAAGGCGATTGGTGAAGACATTCAGCTCATGTTGGGCATCAGTTGCAGTACTGCTCATGCTATCATGATGCAACATCTGAAGTTCCAGAAAAACTACACATAGTGGGAGGTGAAGCTGCACATGCTATCAACAATACTGCAGCACCTGGAATGTATCACAATGAAGAATACCATATCCTGTCTCATTTTCTGCAGGAGATGAAACATAGTGCCATCATTTTGCATCATAGAGCAAGCGGCAGAGCCAACAACGGGCACACACAGATTCACTCCCACTGAAAAAATCCATAGCTGTGTATGCCAGCTTCAGGAACGCCATGATGTCCTTTTCCTTTGGCTGCAATATCCTCCTGCTCAATGACTTTCTGGAACATGGTGCAACAAGTAACACACAGTGGTCGTGGATACTTTGCAAAAATTGTAGCTCTGGTTTCGAAATGTGTGGAAGTTGAATGCATGCCAGAGGGTGTGGACCTGGATACCCACTACGGATCTCTGTGCTCTGGCACGCACACGTGCTGTGAGCCTCTCTGTGAGAGATACATACTGTCATTGTTTTGAGTGTTCCTGCATTGTTGTTGTCCCGCCGTGTTTATCACCTCAGTTCTTACTTGCCTGCCTCGTGTTGTGTCCTGGTCAGTTGTAGTGTCTATCATCCTCTACTTGTTTGTCTGTTGTGTCTTTTCGTTGTTAGTGATACCTCCAGTGGCTCCCCCGCCCGGTGACTTCACATCTCTATTCTCTGCCATGCATCACTCACTGGTTGCTCACGTCTATAACAGAAGCATGCCATAAAGACCAAACACTAAGGAATGTTCATGAACAGCATCATTCTGTTGCAGGATAATGCTCACCCTCATGTTACCAAGGTTGTTTTGACTATGCTGCAGAAGTTTTGCTGAGAAACCCATACACAGTCTCCATGAAGTCCCTATCACTCCCCCTGCAATTTCCATATTTTTAGAGCCCTAAAGAAAGACACTTGTGGCCATCAATTTGCTTCAGATGAACAGGTTCATGCCTGGCTACAGTCATGGTTTCATAGTGTAATAAATGAGGATCTGAGAGAACTTTTGCTCTGTTAAACTATGCCATACCACCTCAATCCTGGCCACAGGCAAGAGGGTTGCCATGGGCCACCGCCTCCGGCAGACAACTATGGTCTGAAGATGATCTTATAATAAGATTTAAACCGGTCACCACATTAAAAAATTTATGCGATCTAGACTGTTTCCAGTTTACTTATGAAAAAAGACTCGGACAGCATTATTTGGCTTTCGGTGTGACACACTTGAATTTGTGTAAAGCCTTCTTCCTCTCATGGATTCCACCAAAAGTGTATAAATTACTGTGTCAGCTTGCACCTTAACAAGAATCAGCAGCTCTTACTTTCAATCACATGTGCAGTTTATTGTCCAACTACCATCACAAAGGAACGCGTGTCATAGCAAAGTGAATTGAATTGTACCAATGCCACAAGAAACCAAACCAGTCATACAGGGCCTTAGCAGCCAAACATCAGGGCTTAGCTGTAAGTGTCAGTTCATGACTGATGCCCATAATGACTCTTCTGCAGACTGTGATGTGCAATGCCATTATCTATATAGCTCTGGACAAGGAAGTGCACCAGAAGGCTTTACCCTATGAAAACCCCCCATTGGCAGAAGTTTTGCAAATAGTACAATCTTTTGAAGTTTCTCAGGCAGTGGGTGACCAAACTGAGGTGTGGGTGAGGTGGTGTCACAAGATATGCTCACTAGTATGACAGAGAGCTTGCACAAGGAAGCGGCAATGGCAGCAGTAATCATGAGTGCTCAGCACTGAGCAGACCAAGGCCGGCCCAAGGAGCCGTGATGCCACAGCACTAGCATCAACATTCTCTGTTTCTGTCTTTTCCTTTCTGTTTTGTCCAGCACAAACAATTGGCATGCCCCAAGTGCTGAGCTACATGTAATGCTTGCAAGGAGAAGGGTGACAGCACCTCCATGTGTCATTCACTGAAGGTTCCTCAGTATACGAACATGGACATAAACTGTGTGTCTCCAATGCTTGTGACTTCTCCCAAGTTGTTTACTGAGTTAAGTGTTTTTCGCCAAGTGCTCTGTCGACACAGGTGTTGCAATGACATTGAATTCTCAAACCCATGTGAGTTCAGGCTCACTTCCACTGATACTGGTCACGTGGAAGCTGGTCAGTTATAAGAAACAAAACATTATGCTGTTGGGACAATTTACAGCATCTGTCTCTTACAAGTCAGTGGTTTGTTCCCATAGATTTTTGATGGTTGAATATGCCAGTGTTGAGAACTTGCCCAGGATGGACAAATTTCAGGCACTTAGATTTTCTAACACCAATGATGTCTGATCAGGCACCACATTCTCAGTTGGAAACACTGTGTGAGGAGTTTCTGGACATATTTTCGGAAGATATAGGCCTGTTCAGACAGTGTTTGTTTTTATAGAGTGCGCTCAAATTTCTTTTACATCCATGGCTTGGCCTCATTTTTGTCATGTGCATCCTATTCCTGTCATCCTGCAAGATCAAGTGAAAGAAGAATTGGACAGACTCCAATCTCTAAGGGTGGTCCAACCTGTTATTGCTAGTGAATGGCCATCTCTGCTGATTGTAGTTTGGAAGCCATTGGGAAACTTTGCCTCTGTGGTGGCTGCAGTACTACTGCAACATGCATCTGGTCGCAGATGCATATCCTCTCCCATTCCAGGAAGAACTATTGGCGAAAATATTGGGTGGCCAGCACTTTTCTGAAATTGAATTGTCTGAAACATATCTGAGGTTCATGTGGATGAAGAGTCTTGGAAAGTTCTGATTTTGAATACTCCTTTTGGTCTCTACCAGTATTTGTGCCTTCCTTTTGGTGTGACTAGTGCCCCTGTCATTTTCCAGTTATTTTTAGAGCAACTGACTATGCCTGTACTGGGTTCCATTAATTATCTGAATGATATTGTTGTCACGGGCTCCTCCACAGCCAATCACTTGAAAAATCTGCACATTTTGTTTTTGTCTTGCAATCCACAGGCTTATGGAGTAACCTCATGAAATCTCAGTTTTTTCAACCTTCTAGTGTATGTTTGGGGTTCGATCTCTGCCAAACCACATCTCCACTATTATGTCTGTGCCTTGCCCCTCATCCAAGAAGGAGCTTCAGTCCTTCCTGGTGAAGGTAGCCTACTACCATAAATTCCTGCCAGGGGTGACCACAATGGCCCACCTGTTGCACGCCCTGTTACACAAGACTATCTTTTTGCTGAAGCCCAGATTGCAAATGTGCTAATAAAATGTTTAAGTCCAAAGTATTCTTGGCCCTTTGTTTATCTACGTTCTCTCAAGACCAGAACATAGTTTTGACAACTAACACCTCACAGTATGGCCTTGGCGCAGTCCTAGCTCACTGATATGGCAATGGCTCTGAACAACCTGTTGCTTTTGCTTCTAAATCTCAGACACTGGTGCAGCGGCATTACTCTCAGGTGAAAAAAGAGCCTCTTTCCATAATTTATGCTCTCAAGAAGAATTGTGTCTTTTTGTTTGGCTCTGAGTTTCACCTTATTACTGATCATAAACCCCTGGTTTCCTTCTTTAAACCTCACACTTCCTTGCCTGACAAGGCAGCACACCACCTACAATGCTTGGAGTTGTTCTTGTCTTGCTACAAATATGAAATTCATTTTTGACCTATGTCCAAACGTGCCAATGCAGACACCTTGTTCCACATTCCTGTGGGTCCAGACCCCTTCTTTGATCATGAAGAATTGTTTTGCTTGCTTCCATTGTAATACTGAAATGCTGGCTGCAGTCAAGGTTTTTCCAACTACAAGGTCGCGCATAACAGCTGCTGTTGCCACTAACCCAGTTCTCCACCAGGTGGTTTGATTTGTTCGACAGTGCTGGCTAGATAAACTGCCAGGTCAGGTTTCAGACCCACTGTGCAACTATTTTTCCTTATGGTATTGCGTCTCTCTTTTTGATGGTGTTTTGCTGTTGTCTATGGAAAACTGCACTCCCAGAGTAGCTGTTCCTGCCTTGTTACAGTGCAAGGTTCTGTGCCTTCTCCACCAGGGCTATTGGGTAGTTTTGTGCACTAAACTGTTATCTAGGACACATGTTTTTTTATAGATGGCAAAATTGTTCATTTTGTCATGGCTTGTGAGTAGTGTGCAAGATAACAGGCAGTTACCATGGTGTCTCTGTCCATCTAGCCTAATTGATGCCAGTGATGGGAATGCATTTGTGTAGACTTGAGGGTCTCTTCTTGAGTTCCTATTGGCTCTTCACTGTGGATGTATTGTCCTGGTTTACCTTCATTCTCCGGTGTGCATCAATGTCAGGTGTTGTCACAATTTTTACAGTTTTGAAGGTTTTTTCTATTGGGTGGTTGCGTTGTACCTTAGTTTTCAATAATGGGCCCTAGTTCATTTCTACACCTTTCAATTGTTTTGCTCCTGTCATGGTATTCATCATGTTATGACTCTGCCATTCCCCCCTCAATCAAATGACAAGGCAGAACAACTTGTGCATATGTTCAAGTCCCAAACCATAAAGTTTTTTTGTGGATTCTTCACCAGATGACGTCCTTGTGCATTTTCTGATCACCTGTTGCTCCATGTTTATGGGGGAATGGAGCCCGGCTGAGTTGCTTCACAGCTGGCAGCCACCAGTCACTATTGTCCACTGCCAGGGAAACCATCTTTGTGATGTGCACCGTTTTGATAAGTAGCACCCTCACTCACTGCCTAAAGCTACGAGTTTGTGGGCACGGCCCCCCTCACAGCAGCCCACACCACTGTCCTCCAACCTGGAACCCATCATCACCTACTGTGGAGGCACCCTCATCTCATTGGCTGCCTCATCCACACGTGGCGCCCTTGGGTCACAGCTTCCCAGCACTGGGCCCCCTCATCATCTCAGCCATTGTCACCAGTGGGTCCAGCCCTGTCTCCTCCACATTGGGACATGCCTGCTGATGACGATGCAGAGATGGCAATGACACTCTCTTCCAATGTGCTGTCATCAGCACTGCAGCACTGCATGGGGCCACCACACTCACGCCTGCCCGCATATCCACATGTTCCAGCCCTACACTCCACTGCCTGCCTGGAACACAGTTCCAACCACACCATCAGCACTGGCTGCCACCACACTGGATCCAGTGGATGTGTCTTTTGTCATGCTGCTGGCATCTCCTCCATCACCTGGAGGCCCATCTTTGCATGAGGCAAATGTGTACCATATGCTGCTACTAGTGCATATGAGTGTGACTGCGTTGAGTGTAGTGTTGCCATTCATGTGTACTTAAATCAGTTGCCAATTAAATCAGCATGGGCTGTCCTCTAGGGGCCATGCCTATATATGCATGGAGCAGTGCTGACTCATTCTCATGGAGTTCTTTTAGTTTGGACTGCTCACATCAGATGTTCTCTGTATCACTTATGTTGCACCTTCTGTAGGATTCTTTTGTCTTGTTGTGTAGGGAGTCACAAGACACTTATTTATGTTACTGTTCAAAGGTTTATGAATAAAGCCATATTAATGTTACTTCGATTCGATCATGTATCACTTGGTTACTACAAACATAGGCACAAATTACAACAAAACCAAACCACTCACACACACAGCTTTCAGTGTGCAATTCAGCTTGTTATTGTGGTCTTCATTGTGAGGACTGGTCAGATACAGCTGTCCATGCTAATCTATCCTGTATGTAGCTACTACAACTACTTACATCTGAACCTGGTTACTATAGTGAAGCCTTGGCATCCCTCTACAAGTTTTATAATCAGCTCTTCCCTCCATTAGCAAATTAACTATTCCTTATGCCTCAGGACGTATTCTATCAACCTAACCATTCTTTTAGTCAAGTTGTGCCATAAATTTCTATTCTTCAGCATCTCTTCATTACTTATCTGATCTACCCATCTGGTCTTCAGCCTGCTTCTGTAGCACCACATTTCAAAAGTTTCTATTCTCTTCCTTCCTGTACTGTTATTGTCTATGTCTCACTTCTGTACAAGGTTATACTCCAGACAAATAGGCCTACTGTCATAAAACTTTTGCTAACACTTAAAATTATATTCATTATTGACAAACCCTTCTTGCTCAGAACTATTAATCTTAGTATTTTCAATTTGTATCTTTCATAAGATGGTGGCTGAGTGACAAGTGTGATTTTTAATGCTCATCAAAACATGTTTTGATCATTTGTTATTCTTTTATCTGTTTCACATTTTGATCACCTTTTGCAGTAGCCCTTGTTTAGTGGTTATTATACTGAAGTTTGCATGTACACTAAATTTCTGATAGTCATCTTGGTCTGACTTTTGTCTGCATACTGAATTCATGCTCGTAACAAAGTGCACATCTGCATATATTTTTATATATAACTTTTCGTGTGAATGGCTGCAATAATGTTTTTTTCTTTCTTTTTTTCTTGCCACATAAATGAAAAATTCAGCATCTTTGCATTACATTCAGGAAATATCTCACATTATTTTGAATTCTTCTGTATAAGGTTTTTTTTTATGTCTGTATGTCTGACATTATTGAAGTCACACTTAAAGCAGACTCCAAAGGTTACATTCCTTTTTAGTGAAATAAACATAAGACATCACATGATATTGTTTTTAGTTTCACATAGAGTTTTTTCCTTTGGTATAGATATTTTATTTGACCATGAGTGGAATGTTTCCATAGAAAAGTAAATAGTAGAATGCATTGTGGGAGCTGTAGTAAATGGTTTCAGTGGAAGGGAATGTTGGGGGGAGAATTCTGGGGAGGTCACTGAGGCCCCTGTCTTGAAACTGCAGAATATGCAGCAGGAATAGGTTACTAGAATAGCAAGAAAGGAAAATCTGTGGCCTCAGCCACATCTGGATGAAATTGTGAGAAATCTGGTGAGCATGAGGGAAGACAGTTGTGATGGAGTGGTTGGGAGCTGACACCTGTAGGACATGGAGGACGAGGAGGAGGTTGTGGTCTGGCAGGTTTGTTCTGTCTACCAGTACCAAGTTCCAGCTGCTGGAGATGAGGGGAGAGGAGTGTCTGATGGTGCAGGAGTAGGCAACCTGCAGTAGACTTTACCATGGGTAGGAAGAATAGGAAAAAAATTGTAATGAATAACAGAGTATTGCTGCCAGCTAGCAGTGATGCCAGAGGTCTAGACCCTTAATTACAGGAGAAGTTAGAATGGATGGATAGATGGATATAAAATGTTGGGCACTATGGAGCAAAGTCATCAGTGCTGTTTCTCAAGATCATAGCACTATTATACGAGTAGTCACTCTTGTTAAAAAGAAAAGTATAGGCTATATAACTAGAGCCACAGCCATAAAAATTTCTATACAGACTCCCCAGCATATCTGTCCATACTATTTTCTGTATTAATATTATTAATAAAACACGGGTAGCGTTTATCAGGATAAATCATCACAACAGATTCCATCCCTTTAAAAGCATCTAAACCAGTTTAAAGATTTCATCAACATGTACACAACAGATAGAACATAACACTAGAGTTCACAAATACCACAGACATTTGCTCAAAATGTGCAATCTATTAAAAATGAAGTACACCATCTTGAAGTTGAAATCTGCAGCTGACTGACCATTACACAGTCTTTGATCAGCGTGATGGTATGCACCACAGAGCACTGGTATAGAGATAAAGAAATAAAGCAAACCGTCATATTATCATATTAATGTACAAGTTGTCACTGTAGAACTACCTTAAAGGGTGGGGGAGTATGTATTTATATCAGAGATGGCACACATTCTAAAGTTGGAGAATATCTGTTGATGGTTAGTGAATATAAACATTTTGAATTGGCAGCAGTTGAACTCGCAAAATTAGACATCTATAAGCAGTTAATCATTATGTGTGTGTACCTTTCGCCTAGTGATAGTGTGGACACACTCTTCAACAAATTAAGTGGAGCCTTGGAAAGGGTCCCCCCCCCCCCCCCCCCCAGATCTGACATAATAACATGTGAAGACATGAATATTAACACAAGTGTTGACGATGAAATTAGTAATAATTTCCTAAGATTTCTGAGCAGTTTTGGTGTGGCACAAATGGTAAACACTGCTGCTAGGGTATCGGCAGAGAAAATTGTAAAGTATTTGTAAGAAATCTTGGCCTTCTGACCATTACTGTCAGATAAAAAGCTAAAGAATGCTTGAAAAAACCCAAAAAAACTGCAGGTCTCCAAAAACGATCTTTTTGGAATGTAAAATATGTACTTTTTCTAGGGTGCTGTCAAATCAAACCTGGGATAAAGTATAAATGGACAATGTAGATGCAAATAATATTATGAAAAGGATAATCTCAACTCACCATACAGATGACACACTGAGTTGCAGAGAGGAAAAATGAAAAGCTTGTTAGACACTGAACTTTTAGCCAGGCTCTTCCTCAGAAAGGAAAAGAAAAACACACTTTCACACAATCAAGAACATCTCACGCTCAGATGACCACAATGTCCGGCTGCTCCAGCCAGAAAGGTACTGTGTCGGGTGGAACAGAGGCAGCTGTCCAGAGCATGGCAGGGAAGGGGAAGGGATAGCAGGGGATGCGTGGGGTTTGGGGGGAGAGAGAAGTCAGTGCTGCCACGTAGAGTATGCAGGGACTAGATGGTGGCGGAACAAGGCTGCAAGGTGTAGTGCCGGGAGGTGTGGGTGAGGTACAGGTGGAAGGGGAGAGGAGTAGAGAAGGGGCAAAGACTAGTGGGCACATTGGCAGAGAGCGGCACACAATGAGGGTGAAGAAGTGATGGGACAGAAAGGGGTGGAAACTGTTGGGTGGAAGATGTCGGGACAGTAGGTTACCAATGGTTCAGGCCAGGATGATTTTGGAAGTGGAGGATGTGCTGTAAGGGTAACTCCCATCTCTGCAGTTCAGAAAAGCTGGTGGTGGAGAGGAGGATCCAGATGGCACAGGTTGTGAAGCAGCCATTAAAATCAAGCATGTTCAGTTCAGCTACATGTTGTGCCACAGGGTGGTCCACTTTGCTTTTGGCCACAGTTTGGCTGCAGCTATCCATCCTGGTGAACAGCTGGTTGGTAGTTATGCCAACATAAAAAGCTGAGCAATGATTGCAGCAGAGTTGGTAAATGACATGGCTGCTTTCAAAGATGACTTGATCTCTGGCGGAGTAGGAACAGCCTTTGACAGGACTGGAATACAAAGTACTGGGTGGGTGGATTGGGCACGTCTTACAACTGTGCCTCCCACACCTTTGGTAAGAGGCTGGGATTGAGATTGACTAATCGTAAGATGTTGCAGAGGTGGGTGGGTGACAGAACATCACTTTGGGATGGGGTGGGTGGGACGCCCCTAATTTCAGGGCATGATGATAGATAATCAAAGCTGTGATGCAGGATGTGGTTCAGCTGTTCTAGTCTGAGATGGTATTGGGTGATGAAGGGGATGCTCCTCTGTAGCTGGTTCTTACGGCTGGTGGGAGGATTTGGTGTATGTGGGGATATGGCGTTTGCAGACTATTGCTGGGGCATAGTGCCTGTGTGTGAAGGCCTTTGAGAGACCTTTAACTCACTGAGCAAGGCTGTTCTCATCACGGCACATACACCATTGCTGGATGGCCAGGCTGCATGCGAGGGATTTTTTGGTGTGAAAGGAATACCAGCTGTCAAAATGCAGTTTCTCTTGTTGGTTGGTAGGTTTATTTGTGGACAGAGATGTGGATGTAGCCATCAGAGAGGAGGAGGTCAATGTCCAGGAAGGTAGCACACTGTGTTGAGGAGGACCAGGTGAAGCAGATGGGAGAGAAAGTTTTGAGGTTGTGTCTGGTGGAGTGTATAGGGACTATATGGTGGGGATATAAGACTACCAGGCACAGCATCAGTAGACTATGAGGAAGGAAGAAAGGAAAGTGGGGAGGGGGAGGGGGGAGGAATGGGAGCGGAACAGAGTACCCTGCCATCCCTCCCCCTTCCCCGTCACACTCTGGAATGCTACTTCCGTTCGAAGCGACACGGTTCCATTCTCGCTTGAATGGCTGGAGACAGTAGTCATTGTGTGAGGTTTGCTTGCTTATGTGAATGTGTTTTTTTTCTTTTCCTTTCTGAAGAAGCTCAATATGTAATAGCTTTCTTATTGTGCCTGTCTGCAACTCAACAAGTCAACTTTACAGTGAACAGCAATGCGTCCCTTTCATGATATTAGTTATATTCCAACGTGGGCTTTTCATTGTTTAATTCAGATGCTAAGGTCTCTAAATTCTGCACATGGGTTAAATTAATTTTTGGGCAGACCTTTTCCCTTAAATAGCCTCTTCAACAAGAGCAGCTAACAAAAATAAAGGGATAACTGTGGGAATTAAGAAGTCCTCCCAGAAACTTAAATTTCTCCATTCTTTAGAAAAGCACTATACTAATTCACCACTCTTAGATTGCTATCACAGTTATCAAAAATAAACAGGAAGGTACAGCTTGCTGCGAAATAATCATTCAATGACAAAATAATATCGCAGGTATAAAAAATGTTCAGAAGGGTACTACTCGCTGTGAAATAAATCATTCTGTGAAAAAACAATATACAATGTAGAAAATGAAAGCAAACTAGTGTGGAATATCATAAAACAACAAACTGGAAAAGGCAGGGAGGGACAAGTGTAATAACATACATATCAAAGATGGTGGTAGAGTAACAGAAAATCCTCATGAATTGAAAAATTTTATAAATGACTAATTTTCTGGCATTGCAGAGAAGTTGCGACAAAATCTTCTTCACAGATATGAAGCGTCCACAATGACTTTACAATGACGTTATTTCCAACAACAGAGCTTGAGGGCAAGTAGACGACACAGAAAATAAAAAATTAGGCATCGGCAGGAGTAGAAGAAGTTCTGAAAACGTGCACAGAAAACACACAAGCCCCTTTGACAAATATAATAAATGAGTTCTTTAGCTGACTACATCATGTATGAATGAGCTGTGCCCTTACTAAAAAAAGAAAATGGTAATGCAGAGATTACTGAAAACTGCAGACCAATTTCACTACTGTCTGTATTTTCAAAAATAATTTAATCAATCATGAAAAATAAACTAATGAATTACATGAATAAACACCACCTTTTTAATGAGACACAGTTTGGGTTCTGTAGTGGGAGACGTGCAATATCACCCATTAAAAACGCTTGAAGTTCTTGACAAGGATTATTCTCTTGTAGGCATATTCTTAGACTTGTCCAAGGCTTTTGACACTGATGACCACGAAATATTACTGATCAAGTTAGAAGCTCTAGGTGAAAGAGGAATAGCAAATGAGATGTTCCAGAGATTCTTTAGCAGGGATTAATTTTTATGACTTGATATTTTGGATTACGTTAGTAAACATTGCACAAATGTAAAGACATGATCTCGGATATTCAAACTTTTTCTTTTAACATTTTTGTTTTCATTCAAACTAAATCGGTTCATCGGGGGCAAATTTAATTTAGTTTTTTAATATTTCATCCCTCATAGGCTCCTAATGAAAATATTTATTATTTCAGAAACAAAATATCAGAGTGAGCCGGAACAATAACTACCAGCCCATACTGCCTACGAGCAAGGAATAAAAATGTTCATGGCTACGATCTGTCGGTATTTATTAAGATTTTTGCTCCGCTACTTTAAACCAGAAAAGAGATTTACCGTATTGCTTGTTTCACCTACAGTTATGATGTAGCACTCTGAGCGATAAAATATTCTATTCCCAGTTCTACCTATTGCCTTTGTCTCGTAGCTGCCCTACAAAACAATATAACAAAGATAGTCGCTAATATTAGATGCCATTTTTCTCCTAGCGAACAAAATCTTACTTTTCATTTCAGGAGCGATCTGACTATGATCTCATCCCAGAAACACACTTCACAATTAATCAGCTAGACGCTACCAATTCAAAGTTGGAGTGGACGAAGTGTTGTACCCAGGATCGTTACTAGGCTGGGGCAACAGGGACATCGTCCAGGGGCCCGCGAGGAAGCGGAACACGGACACCGGAAACAAAGAATCTAAAGAAAAGAAATAATCAGAATGGAAAAATTAGTAAAATCACTCAGTCAAGGGAAGTTTTTTCCTATATTAAAATAATCAAAATTATCTTTGCGAAACACTGTGACATGAAGATATGTAAATCATTGCAACTTTAAGCTGGCAGATGATGCTGTGGCCTTTGCATCTATATATTCGTAAACGAAATCAGATGTAACACATGTAAGGTAGTTAAAAATCACAGAAATTTTATGTGTAATTAAATTTGAAATGGTTTTAATTTATTGATACGTTCAATGAAGACATCCGCCACACACAATACTGAAAGCTAAGATTGATAGCGATTGCAACATTACCGCATAAAAGTCTTAAGTCATACTCAGTCGTTCGACTTCTGTCGAAACGGCTACTCCCGTCAGCCACTTCTCCAAGAATCTTCTCCGAATAAACGATAAGTAGACTACTCGTTATATGGAATCAGGGTACACAATGGCTAAGAAATGGCTCAAATGGATCTGAGAACTATGGGACTTAACATCAGTCCCCTAGAACTTAGAACTACTTAAACCTAACTAACCTAGGGACATCAAACACATCCATGCCCGAGGCAGGATTCGAACCTGCGACCGTAGCGGTCACGCAGTTCTATACTGAGCCTAGAACCGCTCCGTCAAAACGGCCGGCAATCGCTAAGAGATCCTCTACAACGATAACCGGTATTCATTGCTACAAATTACTTATCATCGAGATGAAACACAGTATTAAATAAAGACGACTATAGTAGGCCTATTGAGCACAGCATTATTTCATCACCGTAGTTGGCAGCGAGAAGAATCAACAATTAGCAGCTCGAATTCCAGCGACCTCTACCGATTCAGTAATTGGGAGATGAGAAACGAAGAAAATGTAGGTGTACTCTACTGGGATTGAGGATACGAACTGCACTGGCACAAAGACGAAAACTGATCCACCATATTTAATTATGCGCAAGCAGATACAACAGTTTCAAATCGTGTTTCATTCCGTTTTTGAGGCGCCTATCATGTAAAAGGCATAGTGGTTTTCTCGCAGAAATTCAGCTTAATGTTTGGAATTCGTTTGTACCCAATAATAATTATAAATTCTTATAAAATGTGTTATTTTTTATATGGGAAATTTAATATTAAAATTAAAATTATAGGAAAATGTATAATGAGTAGTATTCAGAGTTTCTGTAACTACAAGATTTATAAAATTCGTGCTCCTCCAACACAAACCGCCTTAGAAAGCCCGGATGACAGGTTTGCAACACCAAATTACCCTGAATTTAACTTCACTGTCGAAGATTTTCATATTCATTAAGTATGTACGTGCTAGTTTGAATTTATGTTAGGCGTCCGTAGAAACGTGCAGTCGATTTGACGCCAGTGTTCTGAGTGCCATGGGTAGGCGGAACTCAAACGTTTGTCGATGACTTACCTCGTGACTGCTGTGGTTGCTGAGAGCTGTCACTGCATCGCACGGTTTTCTTTCGTTTACGCTGATTGAGGTCCGATATATTTATCTTGCTCGCCAATCGTCCCGTCTCATACTAATGCTAGGCAACGGCGTGGCCATCTGCAGAGGCCCCTTATTGTTGATACGTTATTTACTCCAAGACGATATGCAGTTAAGGGGAATATCAAGAGATAAAAAAGGAAAAAAATACGGTGGAAAGGAAAAGTAAAATTTAGTAAACTCGATCAACTGAGTGAAGCGTTTCCCTACGGTACGTTAAAAAATTAAAGATTATTTTCGAAATCATTCTGCCGTAAACATATGCAAATCACTTATCTCTTTATCCAGGTCAAAGATTAATCTGCATTATGACAGTGATGTGGACAGTGAATCGTGCGTGTAATCTAAACTCTCTGATACTTCGCGCTGCCTCGGAACTACAAACAAATGGTAGATACAGATTACGATTACGAGTTGTCATTAATCGCTTATGTTCAGTTGAACAAATAAACTGTTTTCGAGCACAAAATCTGGTACCTCGACTTTCCTCATCACGCGCCGCAACGATCGCATCGCACGCCAGAAAAACTGAATCGCGCGCCGAAACGATGAAGCGCATCTTACACAAGTTTTCGAGTCAGCCGAGCTGCGCAGAACCATTCGTGAAGAGTGGCGAAACGTCATCAACGCCTACCATGACTAACATACAGAATTTTGCAAGCACTCACCTAACAGCGGTAAACCTGATCCCTAGTCCGAATGCGGTGAAACCCCTACCCTTCTTGTCGGATAATCCAGTATTGTGGTTCACATAACTTGTCCCACATCACGTCAGACGAAAATAAGCGCATTAATGTAGTAGCTGCGCTTATTGAGAAAAGGGCTACGGAAGTAGACATTCTAACTTCGCTTCTAAGCACTAAAGAATACACATAGATCAAGCATGTGCTTGCAACGCGCTTGCCCCAAGTCAGTGGTTAAGCGACGTGAAAAATTGCTCCGCACTGAACAACTTGCGATCGCACATCATCTCAATTTCTTCGTCGTCTTTCACGCTCGCAGGCAACGTAATTAATGACGACTTAATTCGACTACATTCCATTATCCTAGTTTTGCTTTTGTTGATGTTCATCTTATACTCTCCTATCAAGACACTGTCCATTCCGTTCAACTGTTCTTCCAAGTCCTTTGCTGTCTCTGACAGAATTACAATGTCATCGACGAACCTCAAAGTTTTTATTTCTTCTCCATGAGGGAATTAGATTAGGAAATGAGACACTTAAAGTAGTAAAGGAGTTTTGGTATTTGGGGAGCAAAATAACTGATGATGGTCGAAGTAGAGAGGATACAAAATGTAGACTGGCAATGGCAAGGAAAGCGTTTCTGAAGAAGAGAAATTTGTTAACATCGAGTATTGATTTAAGTGTCAGGAAGTCGTTTCTGAAAATATTTGTATGGAGTGTAGCCATGTATGGAAGTGAAAAATGGGCGATAAGTAGTTTAGACAAGAAGAGAATTGAAACTTTCGAAATGCGGTGCTACAGAAGAATGGTGAAGATTATATAGGTAGATCACATAACTAATGAGTTGGTATTGAACAGAATTAGGGAGAAGAGGAGTTTGTGGCACAACTTGACTAGAAGAAGGGATCGGTTGGTAGGACATGTTCTGAGGCATCAAGGGATCACCAATTTAGTACTGGAGGACAGCGTGGAGGGTAAAAATCGTAGGAATACCTACGGAGGAATACCGATGAAAATTACCTATGCACTGCAAATGGACGTGCCATCAAGACTTGCAGCTATATGAAGTTACATCTCAACTTAAATCTTTGACGTGAATTCGTATGGAGATTCGTTGTTGCTGACATCCGGATTTCTTATTGTTTTACAGCCTCCTCCCAGATCTTCGCAATCGATACTTCCGGTGATTCTGCAACACAGTTGTCTAGTTATGGACGCTTATGCCATGCCAACCATCAAAGTGACTGCATGTGATTCACCTTACATCGACATGAATCGACAGTCCATTGAAGTCACCTGTACATCGCCTACTCCAGCACTGGTAGAACACTAAACGGTGCACCACACTCACCACGCTAGGACCGCCAGTTCACGCAGATCCCTAAAGACCGCTAAGTAACATTTCTTTCGTGTTAGCAAAAGTGAACTCTCACCATTCAAATAGCAGCTGGGCCTCTCCTCTCCATACTAATAAGAGTAATGTGGTGAATATCATCAGCTTAACACCAGAACGACAGCTGTTCCTTATCCTGTGCCGCATATTGAAGACTTCGCTATGCACATTCGTGGTAAGACTGTTTTCTCCACGACCGATTTCATCCGTGATTCTTATCATCCACCATTTGCACCGAAGATATACCCAAAACTGTTGTCTGCACTCCGTTCGAACTTAACGAATTTGTGTGAGTGCCATCAGGACTGTGCAATGCCGCCCAGACTTTCCAGTGCTTCCTGGATGATGTAACAAGAGACCTAGAGCTCTCTCACGTCTATACTGACGAACTAATTCTAATGTCGTCCAGCGAGGCAGAGCATCTTATGCATCTACAACAACTGTTCACTCGACTACAAGAACATGGGTTAGTGAAGTTATCTGGTCGCGTGTAACAGGTGTAGGTGAAGCAAAGTTAATTGTTGGATGTTGCTACCGTCCACCCGATTTTCTGTAACAGTTATAGAGTCGTTCAGAGACAGTCTAGGTGCCAATAATGCGTAAATATCCAGAAAATGGAAATTTGTAGTAAGTTCCTATGGAACCAAACTGCTGAGGTCATCGGTCCCTATGCTTACATGTTACTTAATCTAACTAATTTACGCTAAGGATAACACACACACCTACGACCGAGGGAGCACTCAAACCTCCGACGGGGGGAGTCCCGCGAGCAGCTAGCTAGGCAGCCCACACGCAATGGAAATATCTTAGACCTTTTAGCTATAAATAAGCCGGACCCTATTGACAATGTCAGTATAGAAACGGGGATTAGAGATCATGTCATTATAGGAACGATGACTACGAAAGTTAATAACTCAGTCAAGAAGGCTAGGAGAGTGTTTCTACTAGACAGAGCACAAAATCAGTTATTAGCATCTCACTTAGTGAATTGGCAGCACTTAGTTTCAGTAATACTGATGTAGAGGAATTATGGGAAAAGTTTAAGGAGATTGTAAATAGTGGTCTGGAGAGTTATGTGTGTAATAAGTGGATAAAGGATGGAAAAGACCCACCGTGGTTTAATAACGAAATTCGGAGTATACTGAGGAAGGCTGTTGCACTCGCATTTCAAAAGTGAACGCACAAATGATGACATGCGAAGGTTAGCAGAAATTCGGGCGTCTGTGAAAAGATCTATGCGCGAAGCATACAACCTAGCGAAAGAACTGGCAGAGAACCCGAGGAAATTCTGGTCTTATGTAAAATCTCTAAGCGGGTGTAAGGCTTCAATTCAGTCCCTTGTTGATCATTGTGGTGTGGCAGTTGAAGACAGCAAAATGAAAGCCGAAGTTTCAAATTTCACGTTGCAGAAAACGTTCACACTGGAGACTCATACAAACATACCGTCATTTGACCACCGGACAGACGGTCGTGTGGACGACACAGTAATAAGCATCGCTGGCGTAGAGAAACAACTAAAGATTTGAAAGTAAATAAATCACCAGGTCCGGATGGAATCCCAGTTCGATTTTACAAAGAGTACTCTACGGCATTGACTCCTTATGTAACTTGCACTTATCGTCTGAATCTCTCGTCCAGCACAAACTTCCAAGCGATCGGAAAAAAGCGCAGGCGACTCCCGCAAAATTACAGACCAACGTCCCTCACTTCGATTTGCTGCAGAATCCTTGAACATATTCTCAGTTTGAATATGACAAACTTTCTTGAGACTGGAAGCTTATGTGCACGAATCGGCATGGTTGTAGAAAGCATCGCTCGTGCGAAACTCAGCTTGCCCTTTCCTCGCATCATATACTGCGAACTATGGCTGAAGGGCAAAGGGCGGATTACATCTTTTTAGGTTTCCGGAAAGCATCTGACACGGTGCCCCATTGCAGGCTCTTAACGAAGGTACGAGTGTATGGAATAAGTTCACAGATACGTGAGTGAGTGGCTCAAAGACTTCTTAAGTAATAGGACCCCTCGACAGCGAGTGTTCATCAGAGACAAGGGTATGGTCAGGAGTGCCCCAGGGAAGTGTGGTAGGACGGCTGTTGTTCTCTATATACATAAACGATTTGTCGGACAGGATGGGCAGCAATCTGCGGTTGTTTTACTGGTGATGCCGTGATGTACGGTAAGGTGTCGAAGTTGAGTGATTGTAGGAAGATACAAGACGGCTTAGACAAAATTTTCAGTTGGTGCGATGAATGGTAGCTCAAATGGCTCTGAGCACTATGGGACTCAACATCGTAGGTCATAAGTCCCCTAGAACTTAGAACTACTTAAACCTAACTAACCTAAGGACATCACACACACCCATGCCCGAGGCAGGATTCGAACCTGCGACCGCAGCAGTCCCGCGGTTCCGGACTGCAGCGCCAGAACCGCTAGACCACCGCGGCCCCTAAATGTGGAAAATTGTAAATTAAACAGGATGAGTAGGTAGATCAAACCTGTAATGTTCTGATACAGTATTGCTAGTGGCATACTTGACACAGTCAAGTCATTCAAATATGTGGGAATAATATTGGAGAGCTATACGAGACGGTACGAGCACGTGAGAACTGTGGCAGGGAAGGCGAGTGGTCGGCTTCGCTTTGTTGGCAGAATTTTAGGAAAGACTGGTTCAGCTGCAAAGGGGACCGCATGTAGGGCGCTGGTGCGACCGTCAGTGCTGCTGGAGTGTTTGGGATCCGCACCTGGATCGGATGGAAGGAAGACATCGAAGCAGTTCAGAGACGGACTACTAGATTTATTACCGGTAGGTTCAAACAACGCGTAAGTGTTACGGAGATGCTCTTGGTATCCCTGGAGAGGAGGCGACGTTTTTTTCGAGAAAGCCTATTGAGGAAATTTAGGGAACCGGATCGGATGGAAGGAAGACATCGAAGCAGTTCAGAGACGGACTGCTAGATTTATTACCGGTAGGTTCAAACAACGCGTAAGTTTACGAAGATGCTCTAGGTATCCCTGGAGAGGAGGCGACGTTTTTTCCGAGAAAGCCTATTGAGGAAATTTAGGGAACCGGCATTTGAAGCTGACTGGCGAACGATTTTACTGTCGCCAACATACATTGCGCATAAGGACCACGAAGATAAGATACGAAAAATTAGGGCTCATACGGAGGCGTATAGACAATTGTTTTTCCCTCGCTCTATTTGCGAATGGAATAGGAAAGGAAATCACTAGCAGTGGTACAGGGTACCCTCCGCCACGCACCGTACGATGGCTTGCTGATTACTGGTGTAGGTGTACTGACTGACACGCAGACATGAGTCCCCGGAACGACGGAAGTAAAATTCTGAGGGTACCTTATCAATGCACAAAGAATCCTGCCACCTCAGGACACAGCGGGAGCTATTTCTCAGTTTCCGCAGCCCCTTATAAAACGAGAATTACGCCGTTTCTTGGGCTTCAGAAATGTCTAACGATGGTTTGTGCTCAGCACTTTTCAACGAAATGCTAAAAGGTTCATCGAAACCTGGAGACAATGTACAGTGGACTGACGAAAAGAAAGCGTACTGCGCCAAAGTGAGATCTGCTACTGCTGAGACTGCTTGCTAGCTCGTCACCTTTGGCAGCTATGGTGGACACATTATCAACAACTGCAGTTGGAGCTGCATTACGACAGTATGTGCAACATGACTGGCAACCTCTAGCTGTCTTCAGCAAAAAATTATCTCCTTCACAAGCAAATTGGTCAAAGTATGACCGAGTGCCGTATGTGGCATATCCCCAATCAAAAAGTTTGGACATGTCCTTCAACTCCTCCTGAACAGGCCATGAAGGCCTAAAGGGACCGAGCGCTCGCCGTGTCATCCTCACTCAGCCCATAGGCGTCACTGGATGCGAATATTGAGGGGCATGTGGTCAGCACACTGCTCTCCCAGCCGTTCAAAAATGGTTCAAATGGCTCTGAGCACTATGGGACTTAACATCTGAGATAATCAGTCCACTAGAACTTAGAACTACTTAAACCTAACTAACCAAAGGACATCACACACATCCATGCCCGAGGCAGGATTCGAACCTGCGACCGTAGCGGTCGCGGGGTTCCAGACTGAAGCGCCTAGAACCGATCGGCCACACCGGCTGGCCCTCCCAGCCGTATGTCAGTTTCCGAGACCGGAGCCGCTACTTCTCAATCAAGTAGCTCCTCATTGTTTGCCTCACAAGGGCTGAGTGCACCCCGCTGGCCAACAGCGCTCGGCAGACCGGATGGTCACCCATCCATGTGATAGCCCAGCCCGACAGTGCTTAACTTCGGTGATGTGACGGGACCGGTGTTACCACTGGGGGAAGGGTGTTGGCCTCATGTCCTTTAAGGTAAACATTTTATTCTTCTCACAGCCTATAAGCCATTACTGTTCACTGTCCGTCGAAAGCCTGACAAGGCATCACCGCGCCAATTGCGGCATTTGGACTTAGCCGTGCAATTTACTACAGATATCCAACATTTTGACGGTGAGCAGAACGGACCAGCAGATATTTTGTTTCGCAATGATGCCTTCACGATGGAACTTGACTTCATACCACTTGCCAGTCCCAGCAAGGAGACAGTGAATTGAAGGCCTGCTTTGAAACATGGTCAGGTGACACGGAGTCTTTCACGGTGACATGCTACGATAAAATCTTCTCGCTTTACAAGACATTTCGAACAAAAGACTCGAGCTTTCGATAGCCGTGTTCGCTATCGTCATCGGGAGTCGAAATCACTGACTGCCGGGATTGGCACGGTGTTCTACTTGTGTAGATGTAATGACAGCGTCTGGAACCTCCCAGAGGGGCCAGAGTGGCTGATGTTCGGAAGGCAACTGTGGCCATTATCCCTAAGTGCAGTCAGACATTAATTACTTCCCCCCATCTCCAACGTCATCAACATTAGTACATAACTAAATTTTACGATGAAAAAGAATTTGGTTTGAACACTTTTATGTTTAGTATGACGAAAGATAGTTTCTGTAGGTGTTTTATTTTGTAATGAACTAACGATTCTCCTTATTTCTAACAATCTTTTTTATAGAATGATGCAGCACTTAGCAGTGCACCGTGAGTGTTACCTCTAACTCCTCTTCAGAAAAGAAAAGTAACTATCCAAACTGAGGACAGACACTTGTTACAAAATACGCTGCCCCTGCACCACTCCATCCCTAGCTACTCTTGCTTCACCCATACTCTACACCTCCATTTAAAAGCAACCGAGTTAAAATGCGTGCGCTACAGTTTCTGTTTGTAAATTACTACATTGCTGGACTCCTTACTTCTAAACTGGAGGAAACCGGTAGGCTGCCAGAGCTTTATTTCATAATAATAACACTATGAAGGACCTGCAGCAGTTTAGTAACCATTACGTAGTTACTGTTGTGACGTCCCGTCAATTAAATGGATTATCTGTAGCCAAATGAATAATAAAGCAATTTGTGGTCCATTGCGGGAACTACCTACAGCTCAGAGAAGACATTTTGATGAGATATTAAAGCATATGTGATGTATACGTCTAAGTTTTTCTGTCTTAGATGCATGGCACGAAGCAAAAAGTGCACTGTGTGAGTAAAAGATGTTCATACTGTTGTGACTTGGCAAGACAGCCAAGCCACTAGGAGGTAGCCGAAAGGCACGCGTTAAAACTCACGCAGGCTGGCGTGAGGTCCGGAAAATGACAAGTTTTTATTGTAGCAAAAATAGTACGTAGCTTCTCGAATACTTAACTTTAATCCATAATTGGTGAACATCTGTCTGACGGTACATGCATCACAAGATAAATAGCAAATGATAATGGCGCCTTGCTAGGTCGTAGCAAATGACGTAGCTGAAGGCTATGCTAACTATCGTCTCGGCAAATGAGAGCGTAATTTGTCAGTGAACCATCGCTAGCAAAGTCGGCTGTACAACTGGGGCGAGTGCTAGGACGCCTCTCTAGACCTGCCGTGTGGCGGCGCTCGGTCTGCAATCACTGACAGTGGCGACACGCGGGTCCGACGTATACTAAAGGACCGCGGCCGATTTAAAGGCTACCACCTAGCAAGTATGGTGTCTGGCGGTGACACCACACATACATTCGTTTCACGAGCTTGCACAACCAAATTGTGTCACACGTTAATGCTCCCGTGTATGTTGCCTCGTGGTGCATTATTTGTACTGTGTATGAGATAGCTGAACAATAGTTTGGAGTCTCTCGCTATATTCCGTTAATTATTGGTGTGTACTATCCCAAATATTTTGTATCTATTGTTTTAATTATTTTTGTATTTTATATGAAGTGCCTCATTACCTGAGCAAATACCACGGCTCAAAGTGTTCCATCGAATCTTACGAAAAGTGAAAACATAAGCAACCATGACAGCCAAATCCTCATGCCCATAGACACGCTGAAAAAAGCTATTTCGCATACAAAGGCATAATTATAGTCTTGTGATTTCAAGTTCTCGCCTGTGTTGCAAAGGCGCTATATATATATATATATATATATCAGTATTTTAAACATAGCTGCACAACAGCAACGGTTCCACGTAATAAAATTATAAACAGCCGACCAGTTGCAATGGATAAAGAAATCTTTACCTAGGTTTCAACAAATTTAAATTTGTCTTCTTCAGAAGGTGGCAATTTTAAATTAGTATGGACTGATGTATCATCGCCGTTTTTTCAAATGTGTGCATAGATCCACTTGTCAAAATTAAAATACAGCCCTAAAAATAGGGTTTGTCACGTAAATATAAATTAGTACATGGATGTTGCAGAGCTCACAACCGGTTGTGAGCTCTGCGATGATACATCAGTCCATACTAATGTAAAATTGCCACCTTCTGAAGAAGACAAATTTAAATTTGTTGAAACCTAGGTAAAGATTTCTTTATCCATTGCAACTGGTCGGCTGTTTATAATTTTATATATATATATACTAGTCCCTTCCACACTCTGCAATTTACCTGCAGTTTCTTTTAGTCATCTGACATCTTTCTTATATCAGACGAGATACCTAATACAGTAGTTATAGGTGAAGAACTAAAATTTTTACCTGACTGGCACAATACATGAAAACATCATATACACTGATAAGCCAAAACACTATGACCACTGCCCACCGCGACGTTGGATGCCGCCTGGTGACGTTGCGGGCACGTGACACGGTAACAGAATTTTGTAAGCGGAGCAGACACGGACTGCGTACGACCCTAGCGAAGATATTGGCTACGAATCGGGAAATCCATTGAGACAAGCGCATTTGATAAAGGGTAGATTATTATTACGCAGAGCCTGTGGACGAGTATCTCGAAAACGGCGAAGCTCGTCGAATGCGCACTTTCTACTGTCGTGAGTATCCACGGAAAGAACTAGAAGCACAGTGAAACTTCAGCTAGGAGCTAAATGGTTGGATGCTCACGACTGTTCACAGAACGTGGAGCTAGGAAGCTTGTCTACTCTGTAAAGTAGGATAGATGGTGATTTGTGGCATCTCTAACAAGAGAACACAATACTGGTGCACGCACAAGTGATTCGGAGCACACTGTTCATCGCACATTGTTGAACATGGACCTTCGCTGAAGACCACCCCTACTTACATGTCCACATGATGATCCAACGACATCGTCAGTTACGATTGCTGTGGGCACGGAACCATCGGGATTTTACTGTCGATAAATGGAAACGCGTCGGCTCTTTGGGTGAATCACAGTTTTGCTACACTAGGTCGACGGTCGTCACCACAAATGCCGTCATCATTATGAGCGGTAGCTAGAAACGTGCAGTGCGCCACGGACGCAGGCTGGTGGCAGCAGTATTATGCTGTGGGAGACATTGGGAGGGGGCAGATTTATAAATGGTTGATTCTGATGCGTATTGTGTAGCTTATAAAATGTCCCATTCACCTTATCTGAGCGAGACGCGGGCTACGGTGTCGTCTTTGCCTGTCTTATTTGTCCGTAATTTCTTTCCGCTGTTGCTATTCATTGCCTTGATTCGTCTTTCTGTTATTGCTTCTTTGTGCTTCTGATATTACGTGTTATAAACACCGTTTCCTAACTTTCGACTTCGTCTTCGTTCTTGCTGCTCTGATTTTCTTTATTTTGAAATAATTTTATATCAAGCTAGCTTACAACAATTTCAGACATGGACAACAAAATGGCTCTGAGCACTATGGGCCTTAACATCTGTGGTCATCAGTCCCCTAGAACTTAGCCGGCCAGTGTGGCCGTGCGGTTAAAGGCGCTTCAGTCTGGAACCGCGCGACCGCTACGGTCGCAGGTTCGAATCCTGCCTCGGGCATGGATGTGTGTGATGTCCTTACGTTAGTTAGGTTTAAGTAGTTCTAAGTTCTAGGGGACTCATGACCTCAGATGTTAAGTCCCATAGTGCTCAGAGCCATTTTTGAACCCCTAGAACTTATAACTACTTAAACCTAACTAACCTAAGGACATCACACGCATCCATGCCCGAGGCAGGATTCGAAGCTGCGACCGTAGCAGTCGCGCGGTTCACATGGACAACAGGTATTCAGTATCATAGCTTTTCCAATTCCATTATTAGATTAACTTATATAGTTTCGATTGAGCTTTTCCATTTCAGCATTGACAAACGTGAAATTCAGTTCCACCTTTTTTTTCTTATTTCCTGAAGTTCCTGTAGTCTGTCGTCTACTTACAACATTGCCGTTTCCTCTCCTCTGTCCATATTTCTTCAGGTTTATTTCTTATTTTTTGTCTAGGGGTCCTAAATACCGTTTACTATTGTTAAGAATCCCGTGTTATTGCCCATTCTGGAAAACTGTTTGTATGCTAGTTTTAATTTATGTGATTAGAGCTATAGTTGATTACTTTTTCCGAATCTCCTGAAGTGTTTATATGAGTAAACTACTCACAATAATTCTGCAAAGGTGTTCAAATAAGTGTACTCCCGTTTTGAGATTACTTTCTGTGTTCTCCGATTATTTTGGTAACTTTGTTCAGTACCTGTTACTTTCTAAAGATCATTAATCTGTATTGTCACCCAGGGTTGGTTTACAGCCCAAGCGACACAAGCGGCCGCTTAGACCGCCAAGGTGAGAGGGCTGCCAGATGCGTCAGAGTGCAAAATTTGTGAACAAGGTGAGTCGTAAATAGTAGCGAAAACTGACACTAGGGAAAGTATACGATAATAGAAAAAAAATATTCGCTAAACGTGGTCCGAAATCGATCCCTTTGCGAAGTAATTGCAAAGGCCAGCTTACGAGCCGCCATTGACTTCAGTATCAAATGTTATCCTGATTTCTAAAAATCAATTTGAAATATAACTTGTCGAATATTTTTCCATCTAATTGGGCTCAATTTTCACCCAATGCTTACCTGAACTAGAAATGCAATACCACTTTATCACGTTACACGTTACACGTTACAGTGTGCTCGTGTGTTTACTTCACATCTAATACGCAACTTCCACAGTTGAACTGAGTGTTATGTCCGGCACGTCTGTGTAAAATTAGTTGTTTTTTCTTGTACTCCTACCCTATTTTTTCCTATGCAAACTGAAACAATTCGTAAGTTATAGAATTAAAAAATTGTATTATTAATTTAAAAATAACAGATATTTCATATTTTTCATTTTATTGAAGGAAGAACAAGACAATAGACAGAGTTCTTTCTGCTTTCACTAATAGCTTTTAATGATACATGGAATTACCTAAAATGAAAATGAATTGTTTCTTTTTTTAGCATTGAGCACTGGGATAAGATTGAGAAATTATTTTATGTTACAGAGGAACATATACATAGTACTTGTTAAAAAAAATCTATTTTCCTGTTCACTAGATTAACGTTTAATTTTAAAGGTCTTACCAAAAGCTCAAGGAAAAAGAACTGATTTTGCAGGGCAGGGGGGGGGGGGGGGAGGCGGAGGGGGCGAAGGGCTGGATGTCCGCCAAATAATATTTAACTTCTGTAGAAAACTGTTCTTGACCAGACTCTGTTGTAACCACAACGTTTCTTGTGACTTTTCTTTCACACATCTGCAGTACATGCAGTATAGAGTTTTTTTTTTTCAGCATGTTCTCAATTAAGTTACCCTCTCTTTCAGACTATTTAATTCATTCTCGGCTGATAGACTGTTCTAATCCATTTTCTTGTTGATTTCGTGAATATATTAACACTTGATCGCAATCTGTATGTTTATATTTGTGTTGTGTTGTAATGGTTCAAATGGCTCTGAGCACTATGGGACTTAACATCTATGGTCATCAGTCCCCTAGAACTTAGAACTACTTAAACCTAACTAACCTAAGGACAGCACACAACACCCAGCCATCACGAGGCAGAGAAAATCCCTGACCCCGCCGGGAATCGAACCCGGGAACCCGGGCGTGGGAAGCGAGAACGCTACCGCGCGACCACGAGATGCGGGCTGTGTTGTAATGACCTGAGCTTACCTTCTTTAACCGATCTATGCCTTTCATTTGGCTAGGATGACTTCGTATTCAAATACTGGAGATCTTTATTTTTTGTTGCGAGGTGTTTTGTTCTCTTCCACGCACATCATTCTGCACGCGTTAAAATCTACGATACGCGCGGCATCTCATTTGAGTTTTCACTAAATTACTTGTCCCTTATTTTATAAAAACTCCGTGTAAACAATATCGCTTGATACGGTTGCAGCTTATGGAAGTAACGCAACTGCAATTTGAGGTAAACGAAACTAGGACCAACAGTCGTTACATTTTTGTAAAAAGCTGCGAATCTAATTAATTTCCTTTCGTCATGCTAGTACTGTTCCGGTATAAATAAAGAGATTAACATTTCGTGATAATCGAAGAAAATAGGTGTTTCGTCTATAATTTTTGTTTATACCTTCCCCGCATAAGTTGCCTTGCTAGAGATTCATGCGATGCGACGGACACGGTTGATTTAGGCCCGATGTGTGTATGGTGCGGAAAGGGCAGTTGACTCTGAATAAGAACAAGTGTGAGACCATCAGTACGATTACGAAAAGAAATCCGTTAAATTTCGGCTACACGATCAGTCACACAAACTTAAATATTTAGGAATTACAGGTACGAACAGCTTAAATTGGCTGGCCAGAGTGGCCGTGCGGTTCTAAGCGCTACAGTCTGGAGCCGAGCGACCGCTACGGTCGTAGGTTCGAATCCTGCCTCGGGCATGGATGTATGTGATGTCCTTAGGTTAGTTAGGTTTAATTAGTTCTAAGTTCTAGGCGACTGATGACCTCAGAAGTTAAGTCGCATGGTGCTCAGAGCCATTTTTTGAACAGCTTAAATTGGAACGATCAGGTATGCAACGTTGTGGGGAAAGTAAACCAAAGACTGCGTTTTATTGGCAGAGCAGTTAGAAGATGCAACAAGTCTACTAAAGAGATTGCCTACACTACGATTGTTCGTCCTTTGCTAGAGTATTGCTGTCCGGTATGGTGTCCTTACCATATAGGATTGATGAAGGACATGGAAAAAGTTAAGAAGGGCAGCTCGTTTTGCATTACCGCGAAATAGGGGAGAGAGTGTCACGGATATGATAAGCGAATTGGGGCGGCAATCATTAAAACAGGGGCTTTTTCGTTGCGGCGAAATCTTTTCACGAAATTTCAGTCACTAACTTTATCCTCTGAATGTGCAAATACTTTATTACCGCCACCCTGCATGGTTATAAATGAGCATCATAATAAAATAAGAGAAGTTAGAGCTCGTACAGAAAGATTTAAGTATTCATTAGAGAGTGGAACGGTAGAGGAATAGTATGAAGGTAGTTCGAAGAACCCTCTGCCATGGAGTCTGTGTGTTGTGTTATCCTTACGTTCGTATCGTCGTAATTGACATTCCACACTAGATTTAGATGAAGATGTAGACAAGGTAATTTCGTAGACTCCATAAATTATGTGTGGTACGATTTCAACTTAACTATCTGTCAGCTCGTTTTATTGCAGCATACTGGATCGTAATTCAAAATTCCTCTTGAACAAATCGTGATATCTCTTGTCTGAAAATTGAGAAGTGCGATATTTATTGCTCTGTCTGGCAGGAGACGTAGAAATGAAAGAACTCTGTCCGTCTCTGTCGGATAGGAGATTTTATCCTCTTGGAGTCTGGGTGTTGTGTTATCCTTACGTTCGTATCGTCGTAATTGACATTCCACACTTGAAATGGCTGTATGGGCACACCCCGAAAGTCAATAAATAAAAAATAAATTAATTAAATAAAAAGAGAAATTTTGTTTATGGCAATGATCTGGTTTTATCACGGCGCATTGTGTCTCTTGCGGAATTGCCATTGGAAAACTATGTGGAGATGGCGCGTTGTATAAGGAAAAAAAAAACCCTTTTCCTCCTTACCTTAATCCAAAGTTCTCGTACGCTCTACGTACACACACATATACGCACGCACGCACACACACACACACACACACACACACACACACACACACACACACACATAAATGGAGACGGTACGTTAACGGCGGGCTGGCCGAGCGGTTCTAGGCGCTTCAGTCCGGAACCGCGCGACTGCTACGGTCGCAGGTTCGAATCCTGCCTCGGGCATGGATGTGTATGATGTCCTTAGATTAGTTAGGTTTAAGTAGTTATAAGTTCTAGGGGACTGATGACCTAAGATGTTAAGTCCCATAGTTCTCAGAGCCATTTTTTTAACGGCGGGAAATGTAGCATGTCGTGGTCATTGGGTATGTTGACGCGGGATATGTGGAACGCAACGTAGTCTCCATAGCGCAACCGCTTCTTTTAATTTTTGATTTGTTTTAGTTTTGTGGTTCAAATGGCTCTGAGCACTATGGGACTTAACATCTTAGGTCATCAGTCCCCTAGAACTTAGAACTACTTAAACCTAACTAACCTAAGGACATCACACAACACCCAGCCATCACGAGGCAGAGAAAATCCCTGACCCCGCCGGGAATCGAACCCGGGAACCCGGGCGTGGGAAGCGAGAACGCTACCGCACGACCACGAGATGCGGGCTTTAGTTTTGTGGTCAGGACTTTAATAAGACAGTCAGCATTAGATGATATTTGCGATTGAGTGACACCCAGTGCAAATATATATTATTCTTTGTATCATCCGATCCCTAATCGACGTTCGACACAATTGAGGATGTATTTCAGTTACACCCCCATTTCTGTGATCACAGCGGCAATCGACCCCCCGACATCAAAGAGACTGTGTAGTGCACGGTCATATTCGAGGAGGTCTCCGCCTTTCACCAACCTTTGAACATTACCCTGGCAGTTACACGGGGACCTACGGTTGACTGTGGCCTCCGAATCAAAAGATAAGACCAATCGAGGCGAATGTACATGTAGACGGCGCAGTCACTCGCCAGAGATAAAGAGGCGGTAAGTATGAGAGAGAAATCCTAGGACGAGCGGAGCGAGGTGGCACGACTGGGTGGCATTGGACGAGTTATCCTGAGAGCGGCCGTTGGAACCCCCGTCCGGCCGGTGTATCGCTTTCCTCCCTCGCCTCAGTACGATGTTATGCGCCGTGTCTAACGACCTCAACACTGCGGGCGTTAAACCTCAATCTGCCTTACGCCCTAGGACCGGCTGCGAATTGAATCCGCAACGTATGGGCGGCTCGCCTGACACCAGCCCACAGAGCCTCTGCGTCATAGTTGTAGCTCGCAGTGTCAGCTAATGATGAGTCTAAACGTTATGAGCCTTGCTCACGACGAGGCTGAAACTCGGAAACTTCGATGCTGGTTGGCTGACAGCGTGCTACCGTCGGGACCATCTACAGAGAGTGGCTGAAGGTCGGTGAAACAGTGAGTAGGCGTGTCGGGCATCCACACCTCACCATGGAACGTGGAGACTGGACACTTGCCCGTTCTGAAAAGCAGCATAGTACTTCAATCAAACTGCGTTTTTATCAGGGAAGTTGTGGAGTAATTATGATTTCTTCCACTCTCTATGTCTTTTGGGGTGCTGAAACTGAATCTGAGGTTTGTCAACGAAATTTCGTGACGGAACATTGAAAGGTAAGGAATTTCAAATGGTTCAAATGGCTCTGAGCACTATGGGACTTAACTTCTGAGGTCGTCAGTCCCCTAGAACTTACAACTACTTAAACCCAACTAACCTAAGGACATCATACTCATCCATGCCCGAGGCAGGATTCGAACCTGCGACCGTAACGGTCCCGCGGTTCCAGACTGTAGCGCCTAGAACCGCACGGCCATCCCGGCGAATCTCATAGACTGTCGATTTTTTGCTTATAACGCGGGAACTATCAACATTTTATAACCTACATACCCGAAATGACAGTTCATAAAATTTCCCACAAATTTCATTATGAAGGTTTTTTTGTACCACGAAGCGTTGGGACTAAAGCGCTATTTTTTTTAAAAAATGACTAATTTCGGTTGTCTCTGAAAAAGCCCACATTCTCCACTACAAAACTCTGATTTATTATTCAAGTGGTTCAAAAATTCCCTGAGCACTATGGGACTTAATATCTGAGGTCATCAGTCCCCTAGAACTTAGAACTACTTAAACCCAACTAACCTAAGGACATCACACACATCCATGCCCGAGGCAGGATTCGAACCTGCGACCGTAGCAGTTGCGCTATTACGGACTGAAGCGCCTAGAACTGCTCGGCCCCAACGGCCGGTTTTTATTATCAAAACGTGTCAGTGAATTCTCTGCACATACCTTATTTAGATCGTATATGCAAAGATACTGGTCTCTTTTCAAAAAATACGTAATGTTCAAGTTATTAAAGTCCGAAATTGTACAAATTCAAGTTACAAAAAGTTGCAATCCGAATGAAAAATTCTGAAAAATTATCAAAGATATTACGTATGTTCATACAGGGTGGTTATAGTTAAACTTTAACTATTTGAGAGGATCTCCACTGAAAAAACGACCTAACTTCCATATGCAAAAGTTGGTTTTCACGGGTCTTAATATTCATGACATTATATCTCCTGAACTTTATGTCTTACTGTGATACAATTCTTGAGTTGCATTCAGTGGGATATGAGAAACTTCTATAAAAAATATGTTACGGACAGTGTTTGTTGTAAAGAAGTAATACATTGTGCCCTAACCACATACATCGAAGCGCCAAAGAAACTTGTGGAGGCATGCGTATTCAAATACAGAGAGAATACAAGCAGAATACGGCGCTGCGAACGGCAACGCCTATATAAGGCAACAAGTGTCTGGCGCAGTTATCAGATCGGTTACTGCTGCTACAACGGCAGGTTATCAAGATTTACGTGAGTTTGAACGTAGTATTGTAGTGGAAGCACGAGCGTTGGGAGACTGCATCTCCGAGGTAGCGATGAAGGGAGGATTTTCTCGTATGAAAATTTCACGTGTGTGCCGTGAATATCAGGAATCGGGTATAACATCAAACCTCCGAGTCGGTGCGGCCGGAAAAAGATCCCGCAAGAATCGGTCTAACGAGGACTGAAGAGAATCGTTCAACGTGACAGAAGTGCAACCCTTCCCCAAATTTGCTGCAGATTTCAGTGCTGCGCCATCAACGAGTAGCAGCGTGCAAACCATTCAACGAAACATCACCGATCTGGATATTTCGGAGCCGAAGGCCCGCTCGTGTATCCTTGTTGACTGCACGACACAAAGCTTTGCGCCTCGCCTGGGCCTGTCAACACCAACATTGGACTACTCATGACTGGAAACGGGTTACCTGGTCGGACGAGTCTCAAGTTGTATCGTGAGAGTGGACGTGTACGGGTATGGAGACATCACGAATCCATGGCCCCTGCATGTCAGCAGGGATTGTTCAAGCTCGTGGAGGGTCTGTTCCAGCAGAACAATGCGACAACCCACACGTTCAGAATTTGCTACAGAGTGGCTCCAGCAAAGCTCTTATGAGTTTAAACACTTCCGGTGGCCACAAAACTCCCCAGACATAAACATATCTGGGATGCCTTGCAACGTGCTGTTCAGAACAGATCTCCAGCTCCTCGTACTCTTACGGATTTCTGGATAGCCTTACAGAATTCTTGGTGTCATTTCCCTCCAGCACTAGTTCAGACATTAGTCGAGTCCATACCACGTCGTATTGTGGCAATTCTGCGTGCTCGCGGGTGCCCTACAAGATATTAGGCAGGTGTACCAGTTTCTTTCGTTCTTCAGCGTATGACCCCTTCACATCTGTGCCCCCTGTTGGAGAGTAAGCGACTGACTCTCTGCAACATTCTGTGTCACCCACACCGTTGTCCGGAAACTAGCAGCAGCCAGACTAAGCGGGTACTTCGTCATGCCTAGGCTGCCGTTAACACCACAAAACAAAAGGCTGCGTTTTGAGTGGTGCTGTGGCCGGGAAGCATGGACTTCTGACGAATGGCGCCGCGCTGTCTGCAACGATGAATCGCGGTTCTGCACTACACTGGATGACCATCATCAGCGAGTCTGGCGGCGATCAGGGAAGAGGTTTCAGTCTTCGAATGTTCTGGAGAGACACAGCGATGGTCCTCCTAGGGTCAAGGTGTGTGGAGCCATCGGGTATGACTTCAGGTCAGCTGATAGTGATTGAGGGAAGTCTGGCGGCACAGTGGTATGTCACGGACATTCTGCGTCCTATCGTTTTACCTCTTATGCGGCAATGTCGTCGTGTCGTATTGCAACAGCACACTGCTCGTCCACACATATCTCAAAGAACTGCAATATTGGGCTACTCGCGTCTCCAGGAAGATCTGTTGAGTATGGCGAGACAAAAATTGCTGAATACTGTAGGGTATCTGTTGTCACGATGGAGTAATCAGTAGTTGCTACACCACTTTTGCGAATGTTTTCTCATGTTCTACTTCAAACGTCTTATTACAACGTTATAGAACTCTTTATTGACCGTCTGTCCAGGAGAGACGAACTCTTTGTGAACAATATGTCGATCAACAAGAATTTAATGATACCTGTGACCTTTTTTGCCGGGACGGAAGGGGATCCCTTGCATTGTTACAACTGCTGTTTAACTTTAGGTTCATAGTCGTAACTCCAACTTCGATCACCAGTGACCATTTTTGTAACAGTCTCCACGGGTTTGAAGGATGTCATGAAGAAGTTGTGGTACAAACTTCTTTGGAAGTCTTATCGTGTTCAGTTCTGTTGACAGAATATGTTCACGTTTATAACAGCTTATTCTCAAGGCACAGTAGAGAGCTAGGATGGTCTATGTATGATCTTTCAGAATCAGATCCCTCACTTTCTGAATATTTTCTGATGCTGTACGAATCAGTCGATGTTCACCCGCTTCCTGAACACTTCTAGCAGTCGTAGGTCTGTGTCTGACACTACGCGTTGCCTCCAAAAGCTTGATTAAATATCCCGTGCGTTACTAAAACATTTTTCCCAGTCTAAAACAGAAATTAGTTCAGACTCTTGCTTTTTCACGTCAGCTAGCGGAAAATCGCTGTCTCACGGAAACACGACAACGGAAATATACGAAACGACAAGCAACCAAACGATTCAGCTCCCAGCCAATCGCCACCTTAACTAACGAAATGTGTCTGGAGAGACCCGTTGCGGTATTTCAGTGTACTCAAAACCATACGGAAGCAAAATACAAATTTCGGGAACTTTTGGATACCACCTCGTATCCTCCTGTATGAGAATCGCTTCTTTCTCCAACCGCCGATCTCGTCTTTTCTTGTCGTATCCAGAAATCACTGCATTGTAAGTCAACTTAAAGTCGTTTCTGAGAATGCGTTACGACATTTACTTAATTCGGAGTACTTGCAGCAAACTTTATTAATTCGATACTGCACATCGCGCATTCAATTGTAAAATTTAAAGCAGTCTCCTGCTTTTGAAGGAACAATGCTATTACTGATTTCTTTCCATTGTATAATTTCACCACCAGCTGATTTTATCGCGCCGTTATAGTCAATACAAAACTGAAGCTACTATTGATTGTCCATAATTTTGTAACTAAGCGATATCTATCCTGTGAGTATACGAGTTTGAAGTTAGTTTGTGCAGGGTGTAACGGATATTAGGGAAGATATTTCTATTTGTGACTGAGAACAATGTACTGAAAAACATTACTTCAATATATACGTCATATGCAAACTAATAATTATGGCTATTAAAAGTCGTATTTTTTCAGTCTTCAGCCTCCAAGTGCTTGTGGCAAGAGCAAGTAATTAATCATTATATCCGCCTGGGTATAGAGGTTAACCTACATTCCAACAGGACAATGCGTCACCCCATACGTCCAGAACTGCTACACAGTAGCTCCAGGGACATTCTTCTGAGTTTAAACACTTCCGCTGGCCACAAAACTCCCTAGACATGAACGTTATTGAGCATATCTGGGATGCCATTGCACCGTGCTGTTCAGAAGAGATCTCCACCCCATCGTACTCTTACTGATTTATGGACAGCCCTGCAGGATTCATGGTGTATTTCCCTCCAGCACCACTTCAGGCATTGGTCGAATCCATGCCAGGTCGTGTTGCGACACTTGTGCGAGCTCGTGGGGCCCCTACACGAGCTTAGGCAGGTCTACCAGATTCTTTCGCCCTTCAGTGTATCATCCCCTTGCAGAGTTTCCACCTTATTCTTATAATGTTTTGTGTGGAGTGAAATAAATTGCTGTCAGCCTTGGATGTCGGCTTCGTTTGAATTCTGAAGCACATCGCCCAGTCTCTTCAGTGGCCGAAATTTTTCCTTGCTATTTGTTCAGATCTGTACCACCGCCGTATTGTTCAGAATTACCATATTATTGCGCTCTACCGCTATGTGATAGGGAAATCGATAGGTTAAAGTTAGATATAGGTTAAAGTTAGATATAGTGGGAAGTAGTGAAGTTCGGTGGCAGGAGGAACAAGACCTTTGGTCAAGTGAATACAGGGTTATAAATACGAAATCAAATAGGGGTAATGCAGGAGTAGGTTTAATAATGAATAAAAAAATAGGAGTGCGGATAAGCTACTACAAACAGCATAGTGAACGCATTATTGTGGCCAAGATAGACACGAAGCCCACGCCTACTACAGTAGTACAAGCATATATGCCTACTAGCTCAGCAGATGACGAGGAAACTGAAGAAATGTATGATAAATAAAAGAAATTATTCAGATACTGAAGGGAGACGAAAATTTAATAGTCATGGGTGACTGGAATTCGGTAGAAGGAAAAGGGAGAGAAGGAAACGTAGTAGGTGAATATGGACTGGGGGTAAGAAATGAAAGAGGAAGTCGCCTGGTAGAATTTTGCACAGAGCATAACTTAATCATAGCTAACACTTGGTTTAAGAATCATGAAAGAAGGTTGTATACATGGAACAGCCCTGGAGATACTAGTAGGTATCAGATAGATTATATAATGGTAAGACAGAGATTTAGGAGCCAGGTTTTAAATTGTAAGACATTTCCAGGGGCAGATGTGGACTCTGACCACAATCTATTGGCTATGAACTGTAGATTAAAACTGAAGAAACTGCAAAAAGTTGGGAATTTAAGGAGATGGGACCTGGATAAACTGAAAGAACCAGAGGTTGTACAGAGTTTCAGGGAGAGCATAAGGGAACAACTGACAGGAATGGGGGAAAGGAAACAATGGAAGAAGAATGGGCAGCTTTGAGGGATGAAATAGTGAAGGCAGCAGAGGGTCAAATAGGTAAAAAGACGAGGGCTAGTAGAAATCCTTGGGTAACAGAAGAAATATTGAATTTAATTGATGAAAGGAGAAAATATAAAAATGCAGTAAATGAAGCAGGCAAAAAGGAATACAAACGTCTCAAAAATGAGATCGACAGGAGGTGCAAAATGGCTAAGCAGGGATGGCTAGACGGCAAATGTAAGGATGTAGAGGCTTTTCTCACTAGGGGTAAGATAGATACTGCCTACAGGAAAATTAGAGAGACCTTTGGAGAAAGGAGAACCACTTGCATGAATATCAAGAGCTTTGATGGAAACCCAATTCTAAGCAAAGAAGGGAAAGCAGAAAGGTGGCAGGAGTATAAAGAGGGTCTATACAAGGGTGATGTACTTGCGAACAATATTATGGAAACAGAAGAGGATGTAGATGAAGATGAAATGGGAGATATGATATTGCGTGAAGAGTTTGACAGAGAACTGAAAGACCTGAGTCGAAACAAGGCCCCCGGAGTAGACAACATTCCATTAGAACTACTGACAGCCTTGGGAGAGCCAGTCCTGACAAAACTCTACCATCTGGTGAGCAAGATGTATGAGACAGGCGAAATACCCTCAGACTTCAAGAAGAATATAATAATCCCAATCCCAAAGAAAGCAGGTGTTGACAGATGTGAAAATTACCGAACTATAAGTTTAATAAGTCACAGCTGCAAAATACTAACGCGAATTCTTCACAGACGAATGAAAAAACTGATAGAAGCTGACCTCGGCGAAGATCAGTTTGGATTCCGTAGAAATGTTGGAACACGTGAGGCAATACTGACCCTACGACTTATCTTAGAAAATAGATTAAGGAAAGGCAAACCTACATTTCTAGCATTTGTAGACTTAGAGAAAGCTTTTGACAATGTTGATTGGAATACTCTCTTTCAAATTCTGAAGGTGGCAGGGGTAAAATACAGAGAGCGAAAGACTATTTACAATTTGTACAGAAAGCAGATGGCAGTTATAAGAGTCGAGGGACATGAAAGGGAAGCAGTGGTTGGGAAGGGAATGAGACAGGGTTGTAGCCTCTCCCCGATGTTATTCAATCTGCATATTGCGCAAGCAATAAAGGAAACAAAAGAAAAGTTCGGAGTAGGTATTAAAATCCATGGAGAAGAAATAAAAACTTTGAGGTTCGCTGATGACATTGTAATTCTGTCAGAGACAGCAAAGGACTTGGAAGAGCAGTTAAACGGAATGGACAGTGTCTTGAAAGGAGGATATAAGATGAACATCAACAAAAGCAATACGAGGATAATGGAATGTAGTCGAATTAAGTTGGGTGATGCTGAGGGAATTAGATTAGGAAATGAGACACTTAAAGCAGTAAGGGAGTTTTGCTATTTGGGGAGCAAAATAACTGATGATTGTCGAAGTGGAGAGGATATAAGATGTAGACTGTCAATGGCAAGGAAAGCGTTCGTGAAGAAGAAAAATTTGTTAAGATTGAGTATAGATTTAAATGTCAGGAAGTCGTTTCTGAAAGTATTTGTATGGAGTGTAGCCACGTATGGAAGTGAAACGTGGACGATAAATAGCTTAGACAAGAAGAGAATAGAAGCTTTCGAAATGTGGTTCTACAGAAGAATGCTGAAGATTAGATGGGTAGATCACATAACTAATGAGGAGGTACTGAATAGAATTGGGGAGAAGAGAAGTTTGTGGCACCACTTGACCAGAAGAAGGGATCGGTTGGTAGGACATGTTCTGAGACATCGAGGGATCACCAATTTAGTATTGGAGGGCAGCGTGGAGGGTAAAAAATCGTAGAGGGAGACCGAGAGATGAATACACTAAGCAGATTCAGAAGGATGTAGGTTGCAGTAGGTACTGGGAGATGAAGAAGCTTGCACAGGATAGAGTATCACGGAGAGCTGCATCAAACCAGTCTCAGGACTGAAGACCACAACAACAACAACAACCGCTATGGCGTAGCTACGTGGAATTAATATGTAGCTTGATTCTTTATACACAGGTTTACAGAATCTTAAGGACGAAAGTAGCTTTCGCGTGATGTGTCACTGCCAAATAATACAGCTCAATGAAACTTCGGCAGTAGATAGAAAGAACTCCTACAGTAGGGCACAGAAGGTAATTGAAAGAAATACACAATGAGACAAACAGAAGCGACACTTTTATATGAATTCAATAATTGCACTAAAGCCACAACAATTCAAGATGGTTCTCTGGACATTACAAAATACGGGACATGGTTCTTAATAGGGTGTGTCATCACCACAGATGGCAATGCATGCTCTGTAACCTGCTTCCATGCTGGCCACAAAGAGTTCTTTTGGCAGGGCGTTCCATGCGTCTACCAGAGCGGTTTGACATCTCACTGGATGGTCGTGGAGTCGTATGGAACGTCTCCCAACGCATCGCACACATGATCTACATCTACATGGATACTCTGCTAATCACGTTCAAGTGCCTGGCAGAGGGCTCGTAGAACCACCGTCACAATTCTCTATTATTCCGCCGGCCGATGTGACCGAGCGGTTGTAGGCGCTTCAGTCTGGAACCGAGCGGCCGCTACGGTCGCAGGTTCGAATCCTGTCTCGGGCATGAATGTGTGTGATGTCCTTAGGTTAGTTAGGTTTAAGTAGTTCTAAGTCTATGGGACTGATGACCTCAGATGTTAAGTCCCATAGTGCTTAGAGCCATTTGAACCATTTTCTCTATTATTCCAATCTCGTATAGCTTGCGGAAGGAACGAACACCTATATCTTTCCGTACGAGCTGTGATTTCCCTTATTTTATTATGGTGATCGTTTCTCCCTGTGTTTGTCGGCATCAACAAAATATTTTCGCATTCGGAAGAGAAAGTTGGTGATTGGAATTTCGTGAGAAGATTACTCCGCTACGAAAAACCCCTTTGTTTTGATGATGTCCATCCCAAATTCTGTATCATTTCCGTGACACTCTCTCCCCTATTTCGCGATAATACCTAACGTGCTGCCCTTGTTTGAACTTTTTCTATGTACTATCTAGAAAGAATCCCACACCGCACAGCAGTATTCTAAAAGAGGACGGACAAGCGTAGTGTAGGCAGTCTCCTTAGTAGATCTGCTACATTTTCTAAGTGTGCCAATAAAACGCAGTCTTTGGTTAGCCTTTCCCACAACATTTCCTATGTGCTCCAATTTAAGTTGTTCGTAATTGTAATTCCTAGGTATTTAGTTGAATTTACGGCCTTTAGATTAGACTAATTTATGCTCGTAGTGTAAGTTTAGCGGATTGCTTTTAGCACTCATGCGGATGACCTCACAGTTTTCGTTATTTATGGTCAACTGTCAGTTTTCGCACCATACAGATATCTTTTCTAAATCTCTACTCAAAAGTCTAGTTTTATTCTATAAAAATGTTTTTACGAGATTAATAATAGATTAGTGGTGGCTTCCTATTTCTCCTACGGCTATGTAGGAATATTACATGCAGGAACATTAGATAACTTCATTAGATTACACTGAAGCGGTATATTGTTCCAAGGCCATGCAGAATTTGTTTGCTAACTAATCTAGTGGTGGTAGTTGCTATGTGACCTAACAAACATCAAATAACACAGCACTCAAACAACACCGACAGAGATTAGATCCGCATGGATCGTACAAATTGAATTTTCCCGAAGAGGTACGTTCATGTGGGTAATACTAAAATAGGTAGCGCCACATGTGGGCTCTGGACTTGAAGTTTAACACTAAGTCTCTTTCTCAGATGCTGTTGGTGAAGGGATAACTATATCTACTCTTTCCTGTGTTCTTTTATTCTCTTCTTAAATTATATCATAAATTTATAATTTCCTACATCCAAATTCCTGTGTGTTCTTTAAAAAAATTAGTGTGATTGCTGTAAGTAAATAAAAGATAACATTAAAGTGTAGACAAAAGAACTCGACACAGCCCCACCTCAACGTGGTGCTGCATGGGCAACAGCGCCTGTCGCCTCAACTGCGTAGCACAATTTCGCTGTGCGGTGGTGGCCACGGGCACTGGCTGTGTGGGGGATTACGGCCTGCATAAAGTAATAAGATGGTAGTCATAATGCAACGTGAAAAAAGTGCAGCTTGTACACTGATGACATAGCGATCTTCAGCCACAGCATGAATGCCATCAGGCTCCAAGGTGAACTGCAGGTCTCCTCTGACAACATGCACACATGGGCCGTCAAGTTGCGTCTCAAATTCAGCGCTGCCGAGACGAAGTTCTTGATAGACACACCCCGCGCCATCCCTGCAGCGCTGGCAGCGATCGACATCGCAGGCAGCCCTGTGACACCATACGAGATCTCAATGTCACGCTAGACCTCCGGCTGACGTGCCGCCAGCGCAACCGAGACGCCAGAAACAAAGCCATCCGTCGGCTCAGAATGTTGTACCCACTGCTGACTCCGTCCGCAGCTCGTGGTCGTGCGGTAGCGTTCTCGCTTCCCACGCCCGGGTACCCGGGTTCGATTTCCGGCGGGGTCGGGGATTTTCTCTGCATCGTGATGACTCGGTGTTATGTGATGTCCTTAGGTTAGTTAGGTTTAAATAGTTCTAAGTTCTAGGGGACTGATGACCATAGATGTTAAGTCTCATAGTGCTCAGAGCCATTTTTTGAACCACTGATGACTCCATCTTCCACTCTACCGCTGAAGCTTGATATCACACTGTACGAGGCACTTCTCTGGCCTGTAGTGGAAATATGGCGCCGTCGTTGGGTTCAAGCTATGGCTAAAAAATTGATATATCTACATTTTTCTACAAAATATGGATATATATGGGTGATATTTGTTTCACCGATATATCGATACCAAAATGGCAACATCGAGTGCAGATTATATATATATGTATATATATATATATATATATATATATATATGTTGCAGTTTCCGGTAAATATCTGTATTAGAACATAATTTTATTTTCATTGTATGAAGGAGTCTTACTACTTTTTGAGCTTTCATAATGTCCAGTCTTTCTCTTTGACTGTTTGAAGCAATTATACGTGGCACAAAGAAGTTGTCCGACCGCACGGGGGGGAGGGGGGGTGGGAGCAGTGTGAATCGAATAACGAGATTTCCGATGTGAAGAAATAGCACAGCAGTTGCCTTAAAAAACAATTTTTAACGCAAGTAGTGTGTTATTTCTTCATATCGGTATTCTTCAAAAACAGTTACTGAAAATGGTGAGATTTTTTGCTGAAAATGGTGAGCCAAAATCTAAATTACAAGATTAGTCTTTGCAATGATCGGAGACGTGTAGGGGAAATGCTTACGTAATCGGCTGTCGGCGCTGCATACAGAAACTGCAACCAGAATGAGATTTTCACTCTGCAGCGGAGAGTGCGCTGATATGAAACTTCCAGGCAGATTAAAACTGTGTGCTGGACCGATACTCGTACTCGGGACCTTTGCCTTTCACTTACAAATGTTGTACCAACTGAGCTACCCGAGCACGACTCACGACCCCTCCTCACAGCTTCAATTCTGCCAGTACCTCGTCTCCTACCTTCCAAACTTCACAGAAGCTCTTCTGCGTACCTTGCAGAACCTTGCAGAACTTCTGGAAACATCTCCCACGCTATGGCTAAACCATGTCTCCGCAATATCCTTTCTTCGAGGAGTGCTAGTTCTGCATGGTTTGCAGAAGAGCTTCTGTGAAGTTTGGAAGGTAGGAGAAGAGGTACTGGCAAAATTGAATCTGTGACGACGGGTCGTAAGTCGTGCTTGGGTAGCTCAGATAGCAGAGCACTTGCCCGCGAAAGGCAAAGGTCCCGAGTTCGAGTCTCGGTCCGGCATACAGTTTTAATCTGCCAGGAAGTTTCAGAAACTGCAACGTTTAACTTCACTACGCAATTTTGACACAATATATTAAGAAGAATATTTAGAAAACCTTTTATTGTTCAGTTTAAAATTTTTATTGACGATATACAAGAAACAGGAGACGTGTTAATGCTAACGAAAGAGTGAATGTTTGGGCCAAGATTGATGGTACTTTATCAAATTATATTAAAGTACAAGGTGATATTACTGTATACTATCATTCCTAATAAAGAGAACCATCCAGAATCGCACATTGCAGTTGGCCCTGCGTCTACCGAGGACCTTTCCGACAGCTGAGTTGCTGAGTGTCCCCCTTTTCAGAGCTGTTGCCCGCATTTTCCGCGAGAAAACACGGCAGTCGCACGACACGAAAATTCAGGCACTATTGCGAAAAATTCAGCATAGCCTCCGCACCATGTCGCCACTACAGTCAGCTGCATAGGACGCTGCTACTGACTGAAGACCACACACTAGCGCATTTCCGCGACGGACGAAAACCGCGTGCCATTTCCGCGGATGTCTCTGACGCATCTGGTCCGGCGATCTGAGTCCCATCGTTTCCCACTAACGTACAGTCCCCGTCGTCGGATCTACCTCTCCGATCGGTCTGGAGGCCGGGTCCGTTCGTGTGTGGGGGCAAATCGGTGGATTTTCGTGATTTACCTGTAGACCTAGGACTGCCCCGTGCATGCACAACAGGCGACGGATTCCAGGAGTTGCAACTGTGTCTCACCGCAAGTACGTCGTAAAGTGCGGTCTTTTCTAGTGATTTTATTATTTTTAGTACGTTTTCGCAACTTGAAAGTAGTTTTAGAGAGAGAGTATGGACGATGCTTGCAAGAAAACTGGCACTTGCCAACTGTTTGGGCCTTCGTAAAGTGCAGTAATACTTATTACCTTGTCGTGTCCTGACACAGCAATAGAGGGAAGTAAGGGAGTCTGAAATTTCCGAGCGGTGCGTAGCAAATGCAGAAAGACAGTTTCCCAGTCGGTCTAAGGCGCTGCAGTCATGGACTTCGCGGCTGGTCCCGGCGGAGGCTCGAGTCCTCCCTCGGGCATGGGTGAGTGTGTTGGTCCTTAGGGTAATTTAGGTAAAGTAGTGTGTAAGCTTAGGGACTGATGACCTTAGCAGTTAAGTCCCATAAGATTTCACACTTTCACACACATTTGAACATTTTTTTGAGTTTCCCAGTGAAAGTGGGATGATGACTTGGATCAGCGCCAAACACTGTCACAGGGCACTTACGAGAGGCGGATTTTGCGACTCGACAGGATGCTTGCAGCAGGAGACTCGTGGGTTCAGGCGTCTGGTTAACACTATTTATTTGTGACCAGACTAACTACTACACTGAAGGCTAATTCTAAACATTAGAAAAAGCTAATTATAAACATTATGAAAAGCAAAAGAGGCAATTGGTTGCACAACAGAAGCCAGTGTCTGAAGCCACAGGGGCAGGTGCAAACAGAAGTAGTGAACACTAGCAGATCGTTAAGCCCAAACTTGAGAGCAGCACTCTAAGTGAGAAAAACAGACATGTCGGAGCTGACCGAGGCTGGCCACGAGCTCCACAGTCAGCGACCCAGCGATCTGACTGAGAACTCCCTCTGAGAACAAAAACATGTTTTTTTTTAAAGAATCGTGGCGGAGCACCATTTCTCCCTTCCTATAGTCGACCCACCAGTCCACCGGCACTTGACAAGCTTTGGCCAATCTGGTGAGTCGTTCTGCACCTCCAGGGCGCCCCTGGCCACCCACATTTAGATTCCTCTCCTAATCCTGCTCGGTAGGTAGGAAAGGTCCTGGATTTCGCTTTAACAAACTCCAAGTTCGGTAACTACGGCGTTCAACTGGAAGTTAAACGTCACTGCCGCTCCTATTACGGCCAGCAACGACAGTCTTTTACGTCACTTGGCCCAGCACTGCGCCCCCCTGTGGGTGTGGACTGCTGTTGTTGCACTCCAACCTGTGTAAATCCACTGGCGTTGCAGTTCTCAGGAGCAAGTATCAAGCTTGCTGCCTCTACTAAGACGTGCCTCTTTGTGGCGTCTAGGCTGTCGATGGAGTTACCATTAATTACCTGAAGTGAAACTCCTCCCCTGGGACAGCTGCCCAGAGCGTCTGCAATTTGCACGGCTCTAGTGTAGCTCTTTATCTCCGATAACCTTAACGCAACCACTTTTGCCTGCTCTCTGCATTGTGTATCTGATTTCCTATCTTGCAGTGCCCTTGACAGCTCCAAACAGCGTTAAGCGTAACAACGTACAGGCCATTATGTATTCAATATACGATAACCTGTAAAATACTGGACACAAAACAGTTTTGGTTAATAGCCTACAATAATTAACATGGTAAAAGCAACATTTTATTGGTGCTCACTGTTGTGTTGGTTTATACAACTGCTCGTACCGCCTATCCCTTTTACACTTCTTCCAGGAGACCTACACCTTTCTGACATTAATTATGAAATTACTGGAGGTATTTTAAATCCGCCTTTGCAACTAGAACGAAAATGCGTATTTTTGTCACCAAATGCGTTTCGTTTTATTAAAATGAAGCATCATCAGTGGTCTGTAATGAAATATATTTACAATCTGGCTTGCTTTCTGCATCTGAAAACGGTTCATTACATAAGATGTTGATGTGACTTACGATTTATTACGCCCGATTTTCGCTCACCTCAGGAAACGGGGTCTCCTTGCATGCTCTTGAGGCATTACCCCGTTTTGTAATGTTCTTATTTTTTTATAACATTCGGAATACTGTCTAGAAACGTTTCGATCATCTCTTTGTACCCTATTTATTTACATTCTTGTTTGTGTAATCTTCATGTATCATGGCTCAGTTTTCACGGTACAGTTGCATAAGTTTTTCGATGTGATCATTGGTCCACCCCCTTTAGTATGGTTGCAGCAACTAAACCTTGCTGTCACCTGAAAACAACTCGGTCATCAGAGGTGAATTGCGAGTATCGCCTACATTCCTCTGTTGCCATGTTAAAATCTGCTTCCTTTGGCAAAACAAAGCGGAATTTACACAATATCACCTCGCTGACATCCTAAGGCAGCTGCAGTTGCGATAGAATGCTGAAGGAGTGGTTTATTAAACGAGGATCTGAGGACAAACCAGGTCAAAAGCTTATGTAAAACCACATTCTCGGTATAAATATAAAAGTGTAATTTCCGCACTTATCTTGTTGCAAAGCCACACTGATTCACATTTTATCAGATATCGATGATCTTTAAAGAATTCCATCATCCACTGCAAAAGTCTGTAATTACTCGCATATCGCGGTAAAGTCCCGCTTGTTTACCACATGGCAAAATACTCTCCCCTTTGCGTGCTATCATTTCTCAAACTCTCGTTCCGGTATCTCAAACAGTGTGTGAGATATGAGGGGCGTTACGAGTATTTTACTCTATCTTTAGCGCTGGCGCGCTATCACAAGTGAGTGTTCTACATTATATCAGTTTTCTCGAGACTGATGATTGACAGTAACTCCTCCCAAGTCCAAAGAAAAATTCAATATGTTATCTATTCGTCTCACGCGGCGATACTATGCACCAAACGTAAATTCATAGCGACCCATATTTTTCATTGTAAACCTTTCGAAATTCAGGCAGTGTGTTACTTGTATACGAAATATCACAAGAACAATGGCCATTAGCGAAATGACACATGAAGCTGACATATAAAACTACAACTGACGTTAAAACTAATTTCTTTACCGAACAGGATTTTTAATATCGTGAGATAAAGATTGCGGGGTAGCCGACGAGAGTGTCTGCTGGAACAGCGCATTAGCCGCCGGCCGGCCAAAAACTCAGACTTGGCTGAATTGTGCGTGGTAACGGGTAATAATGGTAAAAATTCTAACTGTATTCTGCTTCCATCATTTTAACGTAGCCTCAGGCGGAGGCGCGAACACTTGTGTTAACTGCTCCGCAGTACTTGTGGCTGACTCCCACGCTATTACACTGACTTAGGGACGCCACCACAGTATTTCTGGGTGAGAGACGTCAACTTTCTGTCACAAACCCGCCAATGGGAGGACCGGGTGCCGTCACGTGAGGTACGCAAGAGGGTCGGCGAGGTAGCGGCCGTAACAGCGGGTCGCTGTCCTGCCTGCCAGCTTCTTTACTCTCTGGATGTATTCACCGGTCCTTCCTTTTGAGGGCGAAATGCTCTTTCCTTACAATGTGCGGTTCACTCCGCAACCGTAGACATGAATATTGTGCCCATCAGTGGTAGTTCTTGGGAATAAAACCCATTCTCCCCTGAATCCTGGCATTACTCATTTTACGTGTTGGAAAAACACCCCGGACGGCCACCTGAATTCCTGATGCCATCCAGACATGTACAGAAGGAGGTCCATTGCAGAAATCCGACCTTGTGTGTACCTGCTGAGAGGCCGGATCGGCAGTTCCCGGAACTGCAGGTAACGTCCTCATGTTGCGCCTTCACTAACGCACAGGTGGGGATTGCAGATCGTCAAGAATACGCCGGAAATGTCCGTGGCCCGTCGCTAAAATCCGCTCGTATGTGGCCACCTAAATAGGTATGTAGGGGAAAAAAGAGAATAGAAGGAAAAACATACAGATGGCGCAAACTCCAAAAGTAGCCGGAGAACTATGCAAACTCCGTGGAGATCCGTTGCGTACATGCATGGGGAATCGTTCTCATTATTCTGAGGCAAGATGTCGCAGGAGACGGACAATGTGTGCGCTCAGGGGTCGGCCGATCACTGTGCGGCAGGATCTAGGCTGGGTTCACAGTGGCATCGACAATGGTCGCCAGACGCCGTCGCGAGAGATCGCCCGATAGCATCGGCCGATAGTTTACTCACAATGCGTCCGATCTCGTTCGCCAGTTTTTAACAGGATGGAGGAGGTTACGTTGCGTTAGGATCTATTCGATAAAGGAGATTTGAATTTATTTTAACTTCCTTGGGCGGGACGGATGGCACGATGCCTCTGTACTTGGAGACGAGTGCTGTACATTGCGGCTTTTGCTATTAACAGGGCGTCGACTGCATGTGAGTGAGCTATATTTGTCTCGAAATGACAGTAGCGAGTATTGTACATTCTTTGCTTAGTTACTGGAATAACCGGATAAGATTTACGAATATGTAAGATGAAGAGAGAAAGATTCTATTAATCACTGGAGATGATTCGTAGTGACTTTGAAAAGCAAGATTGCAAACCCTCTGCACAACTGGTAGATTCGACAAAACAGACACATCTCACTTAACCTTCAATGACGGTCATTCAGCACACGTGTGATAGAAAACATGTTTTAGAATGAGATGCTCTTAACACCTAAACCACTGAAAAGAGGAAACACATAGGGCTACACCACATTTGCAAATCAACTCACCCAACAGAATCACCAACCTATTGGCTTAAAAGACAGTTAGCTATAATAAAAATTCAGAGACAGTTATTGGCCACCTGCCATAACCGAAGAAGGATTCACTGCAGCAACTTTAAGCGTAACGTGTCTCACCATTCTCGCTTGAAAAAATTAGATTTTGAGGTTATAATTTATGCCTAATATTTCCGATAAAGACTTTCCTTATTCATGATTTTCAATAAAGCTGCAATTTCAGTCCACAGATGCCGAGCTATGCCCTGGTTATGATGTTTTTCATCTTCAGGATGCTGGAAACTTTTTTCTACGACTTTACTTATCAGCTTCTCTTAGTCCATGTACAGGGGGGCTTTCAATAAGTAATGCAACACGTTTCTTTCTGAAAGTAGGTTTCTTGCATTCAGCACTCCAATATACGATATTACTCCCCATCTTTTGGCTACAAAACCCAGTTTTCCAACATAACCTCCGTTGAGTGCGACGGCCTTAAGCCACCTTACTGGGACGGACTGTGTGCCCGCATGATACCACTCTACTGGTCGACGTCGGTGCCAACGTCCTGCTGCATAAGTAGCTTCCCCATCATCCACGTTCCGCTTCCCGCGGAGTGCATCTTTCACTGGGCCAGACGGAGATCAGAAAGTGCGAGATCCGGGCTATAGGGCGGATGAGGAAGGACAGTCCAAAGAACTTTGTGAGCTCCTCTCGGGTGCGCAGACCAACAGAGACGTCCAGTTGAACAGCCAGGTGTTTCACTGTGATCCGTCGATCTCCTCAAATGAGAGTGCCCCGACGTTCCAGCACTGCAGGAGTCACAGCTGTGTGCGGCAGGCCGGCACGCTGGAGGCCGGACACGTCGGAGCGGCCTTGTTGCGATGGTGAGACGCCCCGCCCAACGACTCACCGTGCTTTTCTTCACTACCAGCTCTCTGTAGACATTCTGCAAGTGGCTACCAATGTCTGAGATACTCTGGTTTTCCAGCAAATGAAACTCAAAGGTAGCTCTCTGCTTGGAACGCGCCTCCTTTACAGATATCGTTCTGAAGGCTTCGCAAAGCGCCGCCACTTATCGAAACTTCATGAAACAATAGGGGCTGAAGCGGTAGTATTCCACGATGTGCCACGATAACTAGCGCATTTTTTTCAACTGAAATTGGCCAAAAAAAATATGTTTTGCATTAATTATTGAACGTCCCTCGTACGTGTGTGTGAACGTCGGCCAATTCGACCGAAGAAAAGAAAGTAATCTGAATTCCAACGATCGAAGTCTGTACTTTGGCCGAAAAGACTAGTTGCAATATGACCGCATACATACTGGGGCACTGATTTGAGAAGATCAACCGTCTTCAGTGGATGTCGATCGTTGGCAGAATCTACCGATGTCAGTGCCATTGGGACCGCAGCCTTACTCTGTCGGAGCACCCATCGGTCGCCACAGCCATGACGACACAGCATATTGCACCGACTTCGAGAGGCTTACTGAATATGACTTGGCTAGCGACAACAACATGGAAGCAGAAAGAACTACCTACTTGCGATTCCAAGTGGAAACGCTCAGTTTTAACCACGACAAGCTACACACCTCTAGCACCAGGAACCAGCGACGTAGGTTACATGCAACCACGCAAAGGCAGCACCTGCGTCACCAGCTCTATAAACCAACAGCTTCGTCGTGCTACGAGACGAAGAACCAGCAGAACAAGAAAGCAGTACTGAACAGCAGTAAGCCGGTCTGTGTGGCCGAGCGGTTCTAGGCGCTACAGTCTGGAACCGCGCGACCGCTACGGTCGCAGGTTCAAATCCTGCCTCGGGCATGGATGTGTGTGATGTCCTTAGGTTAGTTAGGTTTAAGCAGTTCTAAGTTCTAGGGGACTGATGACCTCAGATGTTAAGTCCCATAGTGCTCAGAGCCATTTGAACCAATTTTTGAACAGCAGCGGCAGCAGCAGCAACAACAAAAGCAGGTTATAATACCCATTTTGCTGCACTACTCAGAAAAATATAGGAAGCTGGGTACTTGGCTAGAAAGAAACTGCACATAACATTTCACAGGCAAGCAAGACGACTGTGATAAATTGAAGCTTCTACTTACAAATAACACCGATTACGTAAAAGTAATGCGAATGGTAGGAGCTGAAGAGATACCATGCTACACGTTCCCGACAGTGAACCCGAAATGATTAAAGGACTCATCTAAGGAATCCCTACAGTTACTCCCAAGAAGGCGTGAGAGAAGAGTGATATACCGCCACGGTCGTTGACTGGCTAAAAATACTGGCCTCGCGGAAGATGACGCCCCGGAGAGTAATTATCATTCCAGATTTCCAGAAGCACCGACCAGTATACAGCATGGAATGATTTTACAACCTGGTTGGAACAGTCGGAAATCTACGAGCTAATAGACTTGCCGTCCAATGTTAAAATTCTCAAGAGCTCAGATATATGAAACGTGGCGAAGGGCAGGACAGAGGAAAACGTCAAGGAACTGTGCAGCAGTATGCTGCGACTGCAAAGGAAACTATTCAGCCAGTTATAGAGGCCGCATCACATACACGAATGCACGACTACAATAGATGGATATCCCTCCACTCAAGCTAAAGGATATTAGTCAGAGGAAGACACACAACAGCGACCAGCAGACTCAAATACCCCCTATACGGCCACGTCAGTAACGAAGCCATTAACAAATGATCACTAGTGAAGGGACGCACTGTCTGGATCTATTGGCCTCAGACAGACCCACTTACAGTCGGCGCACCGAGCAAACAATGAGAATTATGCATGTTATCACAGTCGCCCACTGACAACTTGGGATGGAACTGCGAAATCTATCAGGAGTTCGCTTCGCCACTCAAAGCACAGCCACTGCCAACGGAGGACATAGAAGGTGCCTGAGTCGCACTGGTGACCAGACAAGGCACAGTCACCTTCGTTCCAGTCTACAGATCATCTAAAGGGCGCTTATCAGAAGAAGATGCAACCTACCTGCTTCAAACTAGAGGAGAGTGCATCATCGCCAGGGACAGTAATGCAAACCCACACAGTGTGGCACTCGAGGACGATCCCATCCAGCAGCCGCATCGTACCAAAGACTGCAGAACGAGAGCTCGCACCAGCATGTGAACTTAATGAACCATAAGCGAATGAAATGATAAGAAATTCTAATGTTATACGGAGTGGGGAGTACCCATTGCTATGCTTAATGGGTCAGACCTCTTCATATTATTTTAACACTCATTGCAATTCCCCGAATTTTCTTTACGACATAATCGGGTATCAACATCATACCAATCATGTACGTAAACTGATGAGTGGTAAGTTTAACATTACTAAGTGTGCCTTCTTGTTGTCGAGGTAAGTCTCATTCTAGTCGGGATCATTTGAGTTTTCAAATCTGCATGTAGAATCGTTGTGAACTAGCATTGATCATATTTAATTCTCTTCTTTATTACGTAGCGGACGTATACAAAGAAGGAAAGCATTAATGTTGACGGACTTGTTTGACTCATGGGAGAGTGTCACAGTTTCTGAAGAACTTCACCTCGTAGACGCTGCAAGACAGTCGTTAACTGTTTCGTGAAAATCTACTTAAAAAGTTTCAAGAACCTGTATTAAGTGAAGAATCTAGGAGTATACCACATCTCCCTTATATCTCGCTCCTGGAGAGACCACGAAGACGATGTCAGGCTAATTACAGCGCGGTCGAAGTCTTTTCCCGTGCTTAATAAGCGAATGAAACGAGAAGAAATTCTAATATTATGAGCAATGGGGAGTACCCACTGCTATGCATTTCACAATGGGTTGTAGAGTAGGGATGTAGATGTAGAACACAGTTAGGGAATTTGTTTCCGTAAGCGAAACCTGCATAGTTCATCTTCAGCTATTTAAAAATGAAAGATATTGATAATCGACTAGTTACACCTAAAGTAGAACACATTTTACGTTTCGAGGTTGATAGACATTATACAATCGCGAATAATGTGTAAGAAGAAACGAAAATTATCTACGATAAACGAATGTAGCTATTTCAAATTTGGTGGTATTCTAAATAACTGGGAAATTGGTGTGAAATGAAATGAGCTATAAGTGGTTGAGCTCGACATGTTTGCTGCAGTCTACTTGCGACCAAGAACGTCATCTTCTCATCAGCTATTGCTCCAAGCCTTGGTTGAGGTGTTGGCAGCACTGTAGGCCTAAAAGCAGCAAGAATAGCTGAGGACAGTGAGTGATTGTTGACGAGGAAAAGCGAGTTAAATGTCTGGAAGCTGTTATTTTGGAACTTCGCTAGTTATTTTTATGGTAGTTGTTAGTATTTGTCTTCTAGGTTAAATGTGATACTACGCCCGGTGGTCACGGGTAGGTAAGTATAAATTACGAACTTAACCTATGGAGCGCAGCTGTGCTTTGTGACGTCCGTTGTGTAAATAGATGCAGGTGGTTTTTTCCTGTGAGTCGGTCATTTTGATATACGCATAAATGTGGGGTACTGGTGTACGTTACAGGATTAACACTTCTATATTTGTTTTCTAGTCGCTTTTAAGTCAGTGCCAGTCAGTGCTTCCAATAAGTAATCCGTGGATACAAGATCGCGAAAACGGAAGTGACAAGAAATAATGTGATTGGAATCAAGAAGTATTGTTTGAGTAACCGGTCACCTGTATTATTTATTTCAAAAAGTGTCAGTAGCACTGCTAAGTGCGTGCGTACTTTTATGTAGATAAGTGGTAATTTTTTTAGATATACAAATAATGGTTTGCAGTATTCATACATCCGTTGAAACAACTTTTGTTTACTTGGAGATAATAGGCTAACATTTAATTCTGGCCAAAACGGAATTATCAGTTAACTCCAAAGTCAAAAATAACATTGACAATTAATGTGGTTTTATAACTACCAGAAGTTGTAATATATGACAGTGTTCATTTCGGTGCCCAACCGCAAGCTGCCGACATGGAGAAACTGATACACACCCATTTACTGACCTTACATAGATAACGAGTTCGCCAAACGATGTATGCTTGGAAGAAGTTGTCACGTAATTTATAATTA